>NC_091467.1:57350760-57687010 GCF_027789765.1 Dendropsophus ebraccatus | reverse complement strand
GGAAAAAAAACTTAATACCTTGTTCTCAAGCAAATAAAGTTTTTCAAAACAGTTGATCGCCTGTCCACAGGATAGGCTGTCAATGGTTGATCGGTAGGGTGCTGACACTCTGCTCCCCTGCTGATCAGCTGTTTCATGTCTGCACTACAGTGACAACTGAGCCAGAAGCAGTCAGCTGTGTTATTCACTGTATAGCAGTGGGGCTCATGTAGGACAGCTTCAGCTCCTATTGAAGTAAATCGGAGCCAAGGCTGAAGTACACTGATGCTGCCACTACACTACACAGCCAACTGCTTCCAGCTCGGTTCTCACTGTAGTGCAGGCATGGAACAGCTGATCAGCAGGGGAGCAGAGTGTCAGTACCCCACTGATTAACCGTTGATAGCCTATCCTGTGGACAGGTGATCAATTGTTTTATCCTAGACAACCCCTTTAAAGGGGTAGTCCACCCAAAAAATTTTTCTTTCAAATCAACTGCTGCCATGAAGTGACAGAGATTTGTAATTTACTTCTATTAAAAAATCTCAAGCCTTCCAGTACTTATCAGCTGCTGTATGCCCAACAGGAAGTTGTATTATTTCCAGTCTGGAGAGCAGGAGGGGTTTTCTATGGGGATTTGCTCCTGCTTTGGACAGTTCCTGACATGGACAGAGGAGGCAACAGAGAACACTGGGTCAGACAGGAAAGAAAACACTACTTCCTGCTGGACATACAGCAGCTAATAAGTACTGGAAGACTTAAGATTTTTTAATAGAAGTGAATTACAAATCTCTGGCACTTTATGGCACCAGTTGATTTGAAAGAAAAATTTTTTGGGTGGACTACCCCTTTAAGCTCTAGGCACACTGTAGCTTTTTTATTGGAATTAGCTGGGATCCAGCATTCATAGCCATAAAAGTTTCCGGAAAACATTACAGGACAAAAAGACCAATGTGGTTCAGGCCTCCATGACCCTTACTCATGGCCGAGATTTACAAAGATGCCACTACCAATCATGGTTTTGCTCTGATTGGTTGCTTTTGTTCATTTATTGCTAATCAGATCTTTGTGAACATTAGGCATGAGTAAGGACCATGAAATGCATTGGTGCTTTGTCCTGTGACCTAATTTATTGAAACTTCAATAAAGCTTAGTGTTGTACCATCACCAGCGACTTCTGCACATTGGCCAGTTACCTTTGTTAGGGAGGTCTGGGGCTTTTCTTGGCAGAAAAAAAGGTTTTAATCCTTGATGCCACTGGGACATTCTCTGCCACTAAGGGCCCTATTACACAGAGCGACAATTGGGGAATTATTGTTCCGTGTAATAGAGACAACGATCAGCTGACCTAAAATCATTATCCGCCGATGGCACATGGCTAGGTGTAATATCGATGCATGGTTAATGGCTGACAATTGGACAGTTAATACATTACCAGTCCACGTTCCTGGTGTTCTTCTGCCCTCTGTATGCATCCCAGTCTGTGGACAGAATTCCCCTCTTTCCACCAATCACAGTTATTATGGGAGCAATGGTGACAGCATAGTAAGAATACTTCCAAAAAGTACGGACGTGTGTCCACGTTGTGCGCTATAGTACTGATGTTACAGAATATCACTTACGTGTCTAAGCAAGGACTCTTCACCGAGGGCTCGGACCAAACCCTTAGTGTCCATCTGTCCAAGCCTCAGAACGTACAATGGACGACCATCTGTAAGGGATAACAAACGTATCAACGAGTCAAGAAATACATCAGGTACATTTTCTGTCCGCTGTTATTTACATATTGGGGGAGATTTATCCAACATGGTGTAAAGTGAAACTGGCTCAGTTGCCCCTAGCAACCAATCAGATTCCACCTTTCATTCCCCACAGACTCTTTGGAAAATGAAAGGTGGAATCTGATTGGTTGCTAGGGGCAACTGAGCCAGTTTCACTTTACACCATGTTGGATAAATCTCCCCCATTATGTCACAGTGCTTTCTCATTACTTTGTATATTTGTATAAATCCTTTTCTCAATAAAACAGTTGAATAAGAAAAGAAATGTGTGTGTTGTGGAGAGACATTATCCTTTCCTTCTAAGAACCGGTATGGTCCAATATTGGCATACGGACCCAAAGCCCTTTCACCTTTTGACAACATCCACTATTTATATCTCTCCGACACCACGGCATTCCAAAAAAATATAATGACAAACGTAATATTCACCAATTACCAAATAAAAAAGGGGGGGGGGCACAAGATGCAATGCAGAGTTGCCACCTAGGGGGTTAAAGGGGTATTCCCCCCAAAATTATTTTTGCATTAATATGTTGCCCACCCGTAGCTTTCCATCTTTCCAATATAAAGTTATTGCGGATTCTGCACAGTTTTGCTGTTATCCAGCTGCATTCACCCCCACGGATTGCATAGAATCATCAGACCTCCCACACGACACGCTTCCTGCTCCTGGCCCCCACCCTCGTGTCGGCACCACCTGTCCTCAGTCCCAGCACAGTGAAGTGACTGAGAACACTGATGCGGTGGCTGCTGTTACAGAGGGAGACAGTGATCAGCGCAGCTGTGACTGCATCCCTCTCTAACAGCAGCCACCCGGTCACCCCCAACCCAGAGCTCACCCCCGTGTCCAGAGCCTCCCGGCAGCACTCACCTGCAGCACACAGCCCCCCGCCCCACAACCAACCGCCCCCCCATCACCCGAGGCACCCCCCCCCCCCCCGATCGCCCACGGCAAGCTCAGCCCCCGCGATAGCCCGCGGCAAGCTCAGCCCCCCCAGCCCCCGCCGTCACCCCCAACTCAGCTCTGCTACGCCGTCACCCCCAACTCAGCTCTGCTACGCCGTCACCCCCAACTCAGCTCTGCTACGCCGTCACCCCCAACTCAGCTCTGCTACGCCGTCACCCCCAACTCAGCCCTGCTACGCCGTCACCCCCAACTCAGCTCTGCTACGCCGTCATCCCCAACTCAGCTCTGCTACGCCGTCACCCCCAACTCAGCTCTGCTACGCCGTCACCCCCAACTCAGCTCTGCTACGCCGTCACCCCCAACTCAGCTCTGCTACAACGTCTCTTCCAACTCAGCTTTGCTACATCGACACCGCCATCTCAGCTCTGCTACACTGTCATCATCTCCTTCATTGTCTCAGCTTTGCTACTTCACCATCATCAGGCAGAAGCATTGCATGATGGGAAATGTAGTTTCCCATCTTGGATATAGATTGGCTTTTAGAAAAACTTGTAACTCAGGAACGGCAGCAGCTTGAAAGGCGGGAGACGGCTCAAAATACTCAGGGGGACTTAGTGAGTAAGGCCAGCTATGTTTGGGAGCATTTCATTTTTTTTAGCTCTTGGGGGGAGTACCCCTTTAACAAGGCATATATGTATGACACAGTGAATGCACAATATTACACTCTGCTACTAACGCTGGGGTTGAAGATAAAAAACTGTTAAAAGGGATTATTGCAAAAACAGCACAAACCCTGACCTCAGGTTGACAGGTGGGATTACAATTAAGCTCCATTCACTTTAATGGAACTGAGCTGCAACACCCCACACCCAAACGGAGGACAGGAGTCCTGCTTTTCTGGAAGAAGGGACCAAGTTTTTCTAGGCCTGGATAACCCCTTTAAGACGGCATGATCAACAACAAACCTATCCTGACCGGGTCTGGCTTGACTACCCAGTTTGACTAACATGCAGATCCTATATGACATGGGTCTCCAAACTGCAGTCCTCCACCTGTTGCAAAACTAAATTTCCCATCATGCCTGGACAGCCTAATCCAAAGCTTTAGCTGTCCAGGCATAATGGTAGTTGTGCTTGCAACAGCTGGAGGGACGCAGTTTGGAGACCCATGCTATAGGAGTTTTAAAAACCATTGATCTGAATTCAGACAACTCATTTTTACGTCTGTCAGATAAAGCAATTCCTCTAAATCAAATTACCTGTAAATAGTTGAGCTATTTCATTACTAAATATATTTAGCATGTAAGGGCCTGTTCACACAAGCCAATTCTTTGAGTGGAAAGCAGCGGAGAGTGGAGGCGCGCAGCAGATTACATGGAGACACTGAGGCAGGCGGGATTCCAAGCGAAGTCTGCGGCAGGGGTTCCACTCGGAATTTCCACTTGTTCTACTGCGAACAAGCTCTAATGTTGACAGGTTTTCTGTACACCCTATTTACTATACATATGAAAGTTCCCTGCGAGATACGAACCCTTGTCATGGTGGTGCCAGCCTCCAGCGTAGTAATCGTGCAGGACCTGCGGAGGGTTCCATGTGCTCAGTAGGTAGTCTACCTGATGCTGTTTCCGCCAGGTGAGTGATTGGCACAAGATTTCTCTGGATTTATCAATATTGAAGTCCCGAGCTCGCAGGAATCTCAGAATGTGCTCATCTTTGGGAATCTAGGTAGACAGTATAAAGATTAAGACACAAATATACATCTATATACACACACACACACATACCAACAATTGAAGGATGCAATCCTATCATTTGTCTTATGAAAAAATGGCGCCTACCTTGCCCTTATGAGTTTCTTGCAGCCACTGTCGCAGACGGATGAGGCAGCTCTCCTGCAGTGGCGTGAGATCTCCTAAATAACGCTTTATGTAATCTGCGTCCAGCTTATCTAAAATTGGAAGAAAGACATCAACAGGATAAGGAGGCGATGGCACAAGAACAATGTTACCCTACCGCCCGACGTACAGCGTCGCTGATTCTTACACTGTCTGACATAGTGACACAGGCTAGACCAGAACTCTGAAGACTTATCCCAGAGCCAGTGTCATTCAGTTATTGTAGATTTACCCGCCACATCTGCTGGAAGTGTGTTCCATGCATCTACTACTCTTTCAGTATAGTAATATTTTCTCATGTTGCTTCAGATCTTTCCCTCAGTAGCCTCTCACTGTGTCCTCTTGTTCTTGATTTCAGTTTTTTTTTCTAAAAACAATTTCCTCGCGAACCTTATTTAGTTCTTTAGCATACTTTCCCCTTTCCCTTCTTTCCTCCAGACTATACAGATTCAAATCCTTAAGTCCTTTCTCGATATGTTTTTTACCTGACACCCTTCACCATTTTTATAGTCCGTCTTTCGACCAGGTCTATTTTATCGATACCTTTTTGTAGGTCTCCAGAACTGGACACAGTATTGCAGATGTGATGTCACTAGAGCTCTAGACAGCGGGATCACAACCTCCCTCCTCCTACTGGTTATATACACACACACATTGTGTGTATATATATATATATATATATATATATATATATATATATATATATATATATATATATATATATATATATATATATATATATATATATATATACACACACACACATATACATATATATATATATATATATATATATATATATATATACACACACACATATATATATATATATATATATATATATATATATATATATATATATATACACACACACATATACATATATATATATATATATATATATATATACACACACACATATACATATATATATATATATATATATATATATATATATATACACACACACACACATATATATATATTATATATATATATATATATATATATATATATATATATATATATATATATATATATATATATATATAATCACTACCCCTAAATCCTTCTTTTCTGAAGTCTTTATCAACACAGAACTGCCGATATGATACTCGGATAGAGGATTCCTCGTCCTCAAGTGCATTATTTCACAATTGTAAACACTTTTTTAGGCCACACTTTTTGGCCCATTTTAGTCTAAAAACGTAGGTAGATAGCCATACCCTGTGTACTTTGATTCTCAAGTCCTATTCCCATCTGCATTTCACTAATATACATAAAGTAGGTTAAAGTGTCTGGGGGGGGAGAGAGGAAAAAAAATTATCAAGAGCTGGGGTGGTATAAAAATAAGAAAAAAAAAAAGCAATACTCTCCTCTTCCTGTCACCTACTGCTCCCACGCCAACGCTCCTAGTATTCCACTAGTCTCTGCTTCTTCCAGAGTTCTGTGCTGCCCTGATCCCACAAAACCTGCCTGCTCAGCCAATCTGTGGAAGCAATTCTGTTCCACCTGCCAATGATTGGCTGAGCAGGCAAATTCTGTGCGGACACAGAACCTGAAAGAAACAGACCAGCGAACCAGAGAGCTGTGGGGGAGCAAGAGAGAAGTATAGCATGTTAATTTTTACACCACCTCCAGACAACCTCTATAAAACAAAACATTTGAAAAAGAAGAATTGGAACATGAATCTGTCATCAGACTACCAGGTGTTTATTTGTAGTCTGTTACCCTGGAGACAGATGCTTCCATTGAAGCTATACCAAAAAAAAAAATATTTTAATGAAATACTTTTTATGAAGAGGATTTGTAAAACTACTTAAATTTCTATTTTATGAATACGAAGAATAGGCAAGCGTCATCCCAATGACGTGAATTATATTTACAAAAAATTTATTTATAAGCTGCAGCGCTAGACCGCACATTCCAATACGAACCATCTGGAGTACTGCTGAGAGCCTCTGGAGGGCTGGATGATGTGGGAGGACCATCTCTGCTACTGTGCCCATCGACAGAAGTCTTGGTAGGTATATTTTGTGCAGGGGACACAGCATGAGTTGAGGTAGATGTCTGACACTCTTGCAGCTGCTTAGGGGCAGGGGTCCATTGGGGCATCTGTGAAATGCCCTCTTCCTCCATTTGCTTCAAGTAATACTCTATGATTTCTTTACCCTGAAGATGAAAACAGTGGTCACCTTTACTCTGGTGCACTGGTAATAGGCTCTTAACGCGGTGACTAGCAGGACTGGTAGCCACTTGCCTTTTTGATATTGCTGGTGTACTGTTTCATGGCAATCTTCTCCACTGTGCTCTCGAAACCAAAGAACGATTTGATGTCCAGGCTAGCAGACTGCTCGAAGCAGGTCCAGTCATCATTCTCAGGGTGTACCTGCGGGTCATGGGGCAGAGAACGGATCATCTATATTACACTTTTCATCACATATTTAAAGGGAACCAGTCACTGTGAAAATGCTACCTCCTAGGCTATTGGCATCATCTTACAGAGCAGAAGGAGCTGAGCGGATTGATATATATCTTTGTACGAAAAGATTCAGTACAACTTGCACTTTATTGATTGAAATTTCTGATCTTTTCATGCTAAAGAGTCCAGTGAGTGACACCGCCCACTGGACTCCTTAACGGCTAGTTCAGCAAAAAAATAAACATTCTTTTTAAATTAACTGGTGTTAGAAAGTGCTTTCTATGGGGATTTACTACTGCTCTGTACAGTTCCTGACATGAACAGAGGTGGCAGCAGAGATGTGTCACTGTCTCATACTGGAGATAATACACCACTTCCTGCAGGACATACAGCAGCAGATAAGTACTGGAAGTACTTGAGGATTTTTAATAGAAGTAAATAACAAATCTCTGGCACCAATTGATTTGAAAGAAAAAAAAATGGTGAACTACTCCTTTAACACAGAATGAGCAGAGATTTCAGTCAACAAATACGGAATCTTTTCCCACAAAGATATATATCAATCAGCTCAGCTTTTCCTGCTCTGTAACATGATGGTGACAGATTAGATAGCATTGTCTTGGTGACTGGTTCCCTTTAAGCAGTACATTCATACAAAAAGACTTGTAGAACAAGTCTGGACAAAATGTGGGTGTTGTATGTGTCAGATCTCATGGGGTATAGAAGTGGTGGATCAGGATTAGAGAGTATGGATGGTGCTGTAGTCTAGACCTATTGATTTGAGTTAATCCTACATAGCCCCTTTAAGACGTTAATAATGTAGGCGGCTTGCTGAGACAACTACCATATACTTCCCAATGGCAGAGGCGAGTACTTACAGTGTAACAGCAATACTCATGGATTACAATACGGCTGGCAAAGGTCTCATTGTAAGCTTCAATGTTTAGGGTGCGGTCTCGCCTGTTTAAGGAATTTTTCTGGATAAAGTATACGTAGTCAACACCAGCAATCTAGGAAACAAGAAAGAAGAAAAGTCTTTTATGGGACCACAGTGATAGGATGTCTGACTGGTTTAAGGGGTTTTCCAGGCTGACAAGCAGGGGATGTCCAGAGCCGCTGTCTGGCAGGAAGGGCCCGGTAATGTCACCATACACAAGATCCTGCAGCCAATCACCGGCTTTCAGCAGTCACGTGACTAAATAAAATACTTCAAAAATGTAACTTTCAACTTTCCAAACAACTTTACATAAGTTTATCTTCTCTGTCCTGAGCGGCAAAAAGAATGAAATGCTGACAAGTACAACAGTGACGCTCCACTATGAGGTCACCGAGCAGAAGAAAACATATGGACGCTACTCTAGCATCGGTAGACATCGGTAACTCTGGTTTCCCCAGAATGCCTTTGTGGAACAAGAATAACAGACAATGCTCAGGACGCATGTATTCCACCATGCCCACCCAAGTAACACCCAATTCTGATGGTGGGTTCACTTTATCTAACAGCATAGAAATATAAGATTGTTGAGTGAGGAAGCCCACCTGGTCAGTCTAGTCCGCCCTTATATTATCTTATAGATATATTTTTATTCCAGACATTACATTCAGTTATTGTACATTTAATAACCACATCTGCTAGAAGTTAGCTCCAAGCATCTACTACTCTTTCATTAAAACCACATTTTCTCACGTTGCTTCTAACCTCTCACTGTGTCCTCTTGTTCCTGAGTTCCCTCTTGAACTTTACTTAGTGCTTTAAAAAGTGATACTGTCACCCCCTTTCTGGCTGAGGACTTCTCTACACAGCTGTAAAGCCAAAATTCTGCAGTTTTCATACCTTACTTTATTATAGCTTTCTTAGTGCTTGGTCTAGTAAAAAATGCTTTTTATCGTTGGTGGCTTGAGCCACCTGGGCGGGGCTTCACGTCCGTAGCGACACTTAGCACCGCCCACATTGGCGCCATAGGCTCCGTCCCTCAGTGAAGTCATCAGCATCTAGGCCCCGCCCCCTCAGCTGCCATTGCAAAGGGCTGGCTTAGAGGTCTAGGCCCCACCCCCTTAGAGCCCATTCCAATGGCTGCTGAGGGGACAGTGCCTAGACACGAACAACAGCACAGAGAGGCGGGGCCTACGACACTGATGTGGGTGGGGCTAAGCTGTGCTGCAGATGTGAAGCCCTGCCCAGGTGGCACAAACCACCAACGATAAAAAGCATTTTACACTGGACCAAGCACCAAGAAATATATAATAAAGTAAGGTTTGAAATTTAGAATTTAGGCTTTACAGCTGTGTAGAGACGTCCTCATCCAGAAAAGGAGCGAGTGTCACTTTAATATATATAAAAGTTTTGCTCATGTCCACCTTTTCTTCCACACTATACAGTATATACAGTACCTTCTTAAGGAGTCGGGGAGCATCCACATCCAGTTTGCATCGTCTCTCTACCACATGCACTGCGCCATCTTCACTGCGGAACTCATTCATGATATCGCTACCAACAAACATGGGAATGAGATGACAGGTGGGGAACCGACGCTCATAGGCCTAGGAAGAGGAGAAAACATTTTTTAACAACCAATAAAGTGCTAAAATGTTATCATGTACCAGCTAAGATTAAAGTGTACTTGTCATTTCAAATGATTTTAATGATCTTTATGGTTTTGTGACAGTAACCCTTCATAGCGGTGACAAGGTGATTTTTAGTGGTTACTTTTGGTATGGAGCTCCTAAAAGTCCCCTCCATAGTGCACAGCTATGGCTCAGTGGGGTCAGAGCTGGGCTGCCTCCCAGCAGTACTCACAGAGTTACTTTCTCCCTTACTTCTCTGGCCAATCATAGCACAGCGCCCTATCTCTTCGCCCCTCTATCTACAACACAGCATAGTAGAGCCATGTCTCTTCACCCCTCTATCTACAGCACAGTAGCGCTCTGTCTCTTTGGCTCTATCTACAGCACAGCATAGTAGCGCTCTGTCTTTTTGCCTCTATCTACAGCACAGCATAGTAGAGCCATGTCTCTTCACCCCTCTATCTACAGCACAGCATAGTAGAGCCATGTCTCTTCACCCCTCTATCTACAGCACAGCATAGTAGCGCCCTATCTCTTCGCCCCTCTATCTACAGCACAGCATAGTAGAGCCATGTCTCTTCACCCCTCTATCTACAGCACAGCATAGTAGCGCTGTCTCTTTGCCTCTATCTACAGCACAGCATAGTAGCGCCCTATCTCTTCGCCCCTCTATCTACAGCACAGTAGAGCCCTGTCTCTTCTGCCCTCTATTGACAGCACAGCATAGCAGCGCCCTGTCTCTTCTGCCCTCTATCTACAGCACAGCACAGTAGAGCCATATCTCCAATTAATGTGTTCTGTCTTGCTGTGCCTGTTACTAAAGACAGATTTTCCCTAACAGGCAGTACAGAAGGTAGACATCTGGAGGTCAAGACGTCAGACCTATTTTTCTGGGGTAAGGATTCATTTTTGGTAAATTATGTGATTTAAAAATATTAGGAATCATATATCCAAGGGAAAGGATTTTTTTTTAAAGGACACTGACCATTTCATCTTGGAACTACAGAATCACCAGCAGCCAGGTTATTGGTTTTGCCCAAATGTATGTGTTATAAGTACTGGAAACCACACTGTAGCCTTTGCAGGAGTGTCAAAAACCTTCTCTCTACCTCTGACTTCACACTGGAAAGTATATAGTTTTTACTAAATTTATTTGATGTAATGGTTCTCCTTTGCTTTCATTTCTTAGTCTCTATTAAAAATCCACCATTGTGTTTATGCAGATCTATACATCGCTATGGCTACAGACTACAAACCAACTGTGTAGTCAGGGATGGAGGGAGGGGGGAGTATCAAGACTGGTCAATCTCAGACTCATTTCAGATGTCTCTTTAAATAGAAAGAAGAAATCTAACTGGAAAAGGAGAAGAAACAAGAAAGACAACAAGTTTTGCAATAGTTGGCAGCGAGTCTGCTTTGTCTGTGTTCTTTTCTAGTAAAAAGTATTATAAACTTGGCAACGTACATGCCCAAACTTCACTGACCTGTTCTTTCAAGTTGGGTTAGTTAAGTTCACTTGTATATGAAACATTCATAGGAGGTGAATAGTCAATGTCCTAGCTGGCTGGCAGACAAAGGAACGTCCCCTGGGCTCCTCATCCCAGTACAAAGGAAAAGGAAATCTATAGATGCAACATGATACCCAAAAGACTACTCTCTAATTGAACAGCGTAGATTGGTATAAAAGAATAGGTTTCCCCTTGGGAAGCAGACATCGCCCGCGCGCCCCCGCCCCCCCCCCCCCCCCCGCCTAAACGGTAGCCTCTAAGTTTCCAGAATCTATTCCACGCAGAAGTCCATTACAATGCAGTTTCTATTGTACTTCGACAACACTCGCTTGGCCATGTTCATGATACGTCACTACAGCCACTTATTCTCCTTGACTGAATTGGGTCATAACAGAGGAAACACAGCTGTGCACCGCTTTGGGACACAAAAGAATTGAGGAATGTGAGATGACAGTCAGGAGGGAAAAGTCACAGAGCGCTACTGGGAAAAATATTATGTCGAGGCATCGGACACTGTGCCCCATACAGGGCGTTAGTCACATAAAAATAAACCCGGGAGCCGTATAAGAATAAGAAGTCCTTACACAGCGGAAATATTCTCTCTGCTAATATCATCAAAAATCCATCTATCCATACATCCATATTGAAGAAGTTCCTATACCTACATAAGGGATTCTTTACTGTAAGAGCAGTGAGATTATGGAAAGCCACAGGTATTACACTAATAATAACTAGATAAATACCGTCAGTTTGTGCTATATACTGCAGTAATTCACACAGGTACTTCTATGGGCACAGATGGCGTGCAGAGGCTCGTAGTCTCAGCTCTCGACCTGCCCTATTAGGCCGCCTGCCACTTATTGTGTGATATATATGGAATGTAGACTATGCGCTTCTGCTTCCCATTATGTGTAAGTAGCTGGAGATCATCCCTCTCACTCCAGTATCATGTGATGGCAGCTCCATTCATATCTGTATACAGCACATAACATATATAGAGAAAAGAGAAGAATCGGCCAGCGGAGGGCTCTATATACCGGCACAAGAGACGCAGGATACACCAATGTTCAGACTGCAGAATGACACCATGACATGTCTGACTGGATGTAACAGCAGCCATGCGTCTTTATACCGACGCGTTTCACATCGGTGGATCTTGATGTTACATCAATTGGTCTGATGAAGCACGGTGACCGCTGATGTGAAACGAGTCATCTTTACGGATGGTATTAAAGACATTCTGCTGCTATTTCATCCAGTTTGGCATGTGGTGGGGTCATTGTGGTAGTCCGCAAGTTTTCTTCTCCTGCACGGTTACTATATAGACATGTCTGTTTAGCTGCCATACAAGGCCTTTAAAGGGGTACTCTTTTTCTTACAACTGGTTTCGGAAAGCTATAGATTTGTAATTTACTTCTATTTAAAAATCTAAAGTCTTCCAGTACTCATCAGCTGCAGTATGGACTGCAGGAAGTGGTGTGTTCCTTCCAGTCTGACACAGTGCTCTCTGTTGCCACCTCTGTCCAAGACAGGAACTGTTCAGAGTGGTAGCAAATCCCCATGGAAATTCTCTCCTGCTCTGGACAGTTCCTGGCAGCAAAGAGAACTGTGTCAGACTGGAAAGAATACAGCTCTTCCTGCAGGACATACAGCAGCTGGTAAGTACTGGAAGACCAGAGATTTTTTTTTTTTAAATAGAAATAAATTACAAATCTATATAACTTTTTAAAACCAGTTGTTTTGAACAAAAAAAAAATATTCTTTACTCTAGAAAAGATTTCTTTCTTGATGTATACTATATAGATAAAAAGCAGTATAGTCCATCATAAAATACTGAATAGCTGGTGTTATATTGGCCTCTAAAACAGTTGTCCTCACCAAAGAACCCCTTTCTGTAACTGAGAGATTATTTGTGGCCCACTCAGGAAATCAACTGATTTCCTAGAGCTGGTTGCCGATAGGACATCGCAACAGATTATAATATGGGCAGTCTTCTGGACTGCCCTTATTATTATCTGTTGCAATGTGTTAACCCCTGGGCGGCCCCCAGAACCCACCCTTCCCCTGAATACGACCCCCTGAACCCAACCTACCCCTGGATATGGGTCCCATACTTACTCCATCCTGCTGGTCTGTGCGCGGGCGGTCGTATCTCCGTATGCAGAGGTGACTATATGGGGCACTATTGTGGGAGCTGGCTACTATATGGGGTACTATTGTGAGAACTGGCTAATATACGGGGCACTATTGTCAAAGCTAGATAACTATATTGGGCATTTCAGTGGGAGCTGGCTAACTATATGGAGCACTATAATGGGGGTTGGCTACTATATGGGGCACTATTGTGGGGGCTAGCTACTATATGAAGCTCTATAATGGGGGCTGGCTACTATATGGGGCACTATTGTGGGCAGGGCTGTGGAGTCGGTAAGCCAGACTCCTGAATTTTATCAGGACCGACTCCAACTCAGACTCCTGCTCCTTCATAAATGGCCGGCCATATACCAGGGGAGTTATTTATCACACTGGCTCAGCAGCTTCTCCCTAATGTCCTACATGATCCGGGGCGACTTCTAAAACATACAAAGGAAGCTTCTCCTGTGTGTGCAGTGGTTGCAGACAGTCTCCAGCCTCCATGTCCTGAACAACTCAGAACTAGACTAGATGGAGCAGGTGATCTTTTCCTGCTGACAGTCTTCTATGTTTCTAACTAAATATTCACCACACTTAAAGAAACACTGCTAACTGCCAGATACCTGTAATATAGAGGTCAGCCATAGTGATATACAGGGGGTCACACATAGTGATATAGAGAGTGGTCACACATAGTGATATAGAAGGTCACTGTGGGGGCACACAATAGCACGCGCACACACACACAGCCTGCTGCAGCTATAGCACGCACACACACACACACACACACACAGCTGCAGCCATAGAACACTGAAGAAAAACACACAATATTATCTCAGAGAGAAAACACCACACTGAGGACAGAGGTTACAGCTACACTACTAATGTCTTCTCCTCCTCTATATTACACAGGATATCTCCATATTACACTGCTGCTCATATAAATTCATCCAGTATCCAGGAAGAGAACAGCACAGATCTCCCCCCACACAATGGACTCTTCCAGCTCAGGAACAAACTGCCAAATAGTGACCGACAACTTTTCCATGACCACCCTTACCTAATAGGGCCAGTGTCCTATTACTGATATATTCCCCGACCACCCTTATGTAATAGGGCCAGTGTCCTATTACTGATATATTCCCCGACCCCCCTTATGTAATAGGGCCAGTGTCCTATTACTGATATATTCCCCGACCACCCTTATCTAATAGGGCCAGTGTCTTATTACTGATATATTCCCCGACCACCCTTATGTAATCGGGCCAGTGTCCTATTACTGATATATTCCCCCGACCACCCTTATGTAATAGGGCCAGTGTCCTATTACTGATATATTCCCCGACCACCCTTATGTAATAGGGCCAGTGTCCTATTACTGATATATTCCCCGACCACCCTTATGTAATAGGGCCAGTGTCCTATTACTGATATATTCCCCGACCACCCTTATCTAATAGGGCCAGTGTCCTATTACTGATATATTCCCCGACCACCCTTATGTAATAGGGCCAGTGTCCTATTAGATTGTTGCTCATAATATATATTCATGAGCAAAACTTCAAAAATTCATATCAAAATTTAATTCTACATTTTTTAAAGATTTTTTTTAAAGCTGGAGTTGGAGTCAGTACATTTTTTTCCGACTCCAACTCCAGCCAAAGCTAACTCCGACTCCAACTCTGACAGGAACGCTGCACGTCGCTCTGAAAGTTCCAGATATGCTGCTTGTGCGCCTCGATGAATATCAAGGTTGGCCCACGACTTTGTCCAAGTTTTGAATTATGGCCCACTGTGTATTTGAATTTGACACCTCTGGTCTACACTATTACACAGCCAGCCGATGGAAAAAATACACCGTTTATTTGCACGGTGCTGAAGAGGTTAAGCGGCCACTTCCCATGTTTACTAGAAGAGTTGCCAGAACTTTGGTGGAACTTACAATAGAGCGGTCCCAGAGGAGCCGGCTGCAGGAAGCCAGCGTGTTCTGCGTGTGCTGTCCATCAGCTAAGCTTTCCCATCAGCCTCACCCGCCCTGACACTTCCTGTTGTCAGATTTGTGAAATAGTGACTGCTCCTAATAACACTATGGTCACCCAGACAGAAGGTCAAGTGGTTGTTCTGAGATAGACTGAACTCCCCATCCTTGTACGATGCACCAAAGCCGAACTGCAAGAGAGATTTATCCAGAGTCTATCTTATGTAGTGAAGAGTGGAAGAGAGAGAGAAGAGATTAGCTGACCACTTCTTCCTGCTCATTTTAGTGATTGTTGGGGGTCTCAGCACCCTGACCGATCAAAACCTTTGACGTTTCTAGGTCTAGTGAAAGTGCACTGGACTGAACAGGCCGCACTGTACTGGGGGTGATTTACACAGTACACTACTACAGATGCCATGTGGAGGGAGTCTGGGGTCACTGATGCACTGGATATGTAAGCAGAAGAGAAAGATACGGATAGGAAGGAGTACCCTAAGCAATAAGTTTGCAACGCTGATGACAAACCTGCAGACAAAATAGAGAGTTGGATGGGACAACTGCATTATGAAGGCAGAACAAAGTACATACAGTAGTAGGAACACTTGTATTCACACAAGGTTACAGCTGGTCACATAAAACTTTATGTGGTCAGAGATGAGAGGGAAGCCTTGATTTACCTTTCAGGAGGAGGCGGCAAACAGGCTCACAAACAGCAAGTACACAGTCCACATTTTCTCCTTCTCTCCTGAACATAGCACTATCTAAGCCCTGCCCCCACATCCTGAGTTCTGTCTGGGTCTCTCCGTTACTAGACTGAGCCTAAGGCTAGGTTCACACTGCGTTTTCAGCATCTGTTTAACACATCCGTTTTTTGCAAAAAACGCATGAAAAACGGATTGCAAAAAACGGATTCATTTGTGTGCATCCGTTTTTCCATTGACTTCCATTATAAAAAAAAACGGATCCGTTTTTTTTGATGGACCAAAACGGACAAAAAAACGTTGCTGACCCTATTTTTCTGGACGTTAAAAAAAACGGATCAGTTAAACGGATGCTGAAAACGCAGTGTGAACCTAGCCTAACAGGCAATGGACAGCAGACTGCAGGGGAGAGAGACACACACAGTAGGCAAAACTTATATATACATTTTTTTTCTGGTGCAAAGGGTCATTTCTGGCAATGAAATGATTTACAAATATGTTAAGAATGTCAGATGTTCAGAATGATACGGGTCATATAACTGTATGTAGAGGCACTTTTTACACTGAAGCCTAAAAACGAACAACAAAATGCGGAAATATAAAGAAAGCTCAAATATTATGTAAGAGCCTAAAGCTGCAATACAGTCAATCATTTCCTGAAAACTTCTGGTCTGCAAATAAGACAGGAATAAGATGATGTTATCATTGATGGACTAGGTAGGGATCCCAAGATGCCTGTGGGTCACACCAAATCACGTGAGTCATGTGACCCATCTTTTAGAGGGTGCGCTGCGTCCTGGCTCTCAGGAAGCACAGATGAAAGCGAGAACACGCTGTTCTGTTGAGTGTTCGCACAGCAGCTGACACGCACTGGTCTCGCAGAGATAAAACCCGGCCTCCTACATTCCACTTCCTGAGCCACCGACAAACATTTCCAGAATCTGAAGCCTTTCCAGTCATCACTCTGATGAATTGCATCCACTGTAAATTCACATTGTGCCTCGTCAAGTGCTGCGAGCGTTGCAAAATAGTGATTTGCATGCAGGGCTAAAGCAGTTAACGAACAGCGAGGACTATGTAAAAGTGGCAACATCCTGATCACAATACGGCATGTAACGTGCAGACGCCACATACCAGGAGGCAAGAGGAGCCATGTATACGAAGGATAAAATAACCTAAATGCTTCCGAAATTGGAATGTGGGACAACTGGAAAGCATCCGCTGTTCCCTGATGACATAGGAATGACTGCACACTATAATGGGAGACTAAGCTGAAGCTATGCATGATTTATTACTCTGTTATACTAAGCATAGAGAATGCATTAACATAGGGATCCATAAACTGAAAAAGACACACTCACAAGGACAAGTTATTTTATATAGGGTACAATAAACGCGCTGCTATTAGATCTTCAATAATGAAGTGTGGGACAGAGGACATGGAGACAACCCTGATCTTTAACCCTTTCTCTGCTGCAGTGTGTAAATAACACACAGTAATGGAGTTCTGCATCGACTACATGCTGCAGCACAGAGAGGGTTAACTGCAGAAACCTATATGCTTCATGGCATCAGCATGGAGGGCGGGGGTCAATACAGCAGGGGCTGATGGGATTAGGCATATAGTTTTTTGCTGTTGACCTTATCTGTGCTGCAGCCTGAGATTGTGTCACATACAGGCTGCAGCACAGGCAGGGTTAAAGAGGGGAGGAAATCACTGAGCTGCTGGGTACTACACCTATGATTTTAACCAGGGCCGGCCTTTGGGGTGTGCGACCTGTGCAATTGCACAGGGCGCATCACTCCTGGCCAGCTAGGGGGCGCTCTGGCTGACAGAGAGCTGCACATATAACTTAGACATGGGAATCTGTAAGTTACATGTGTTGTGTGTCTGCCGGAGCGCCCCCAGCTGGCCGCCTCCCCTCCTCCCATGGTGGTTGCTTCGGGGCGCTCCTGCAGACAGGCAGCACATCTAGCTTAGAGATTCCTATGTGTAAGCTAGATGTGCAGCCAGTAGGGAGGCGCTCCCGCCTACCGAGCTTACTGGGGACCTGGTAAATTACTGTTCAGAGTATGTCCCGGTAAGCGCCGCCCCCTGTATACAAGCCCCGCCCCCCGCCGCCAACCGCGAGTGGGACACTGAGTGCAGACTTCATTATCCTGCTGAGAAGCATCAGGTTAGGAGAGGTAGATAAAGGAGAGAGTGGGCCTAAAGTGAGAATAGCCTAGGGACATAGCAGCAGCCACATCCCTCAGTGTGCTGGGACAGACCAATGTCCATGCTACGAACCAGAGCCAGCAACAGCAGCCTGTGCTCTGCACTGATACTACTGCCATATGCTGCTGGCTGGAAGGAGTCTTTCCTGGGCTAGTAAAATTATATGACATTTGTGATTGGCAATGATTTATCGTAGTCAGTATTATGGGGTCACCCAGCTTTCCCAGCATCCTGTATGTCAGTGTAATGGAGGTCACCTAGCTTTCCTAGCATCCTGTATGTCAGTGTAATGGAGGCCACCCAGCTTTCCCAGCATCTTGAAGTCAGTATAATGGAGGTCACCCAGCTTTCCTAGCATCATGTATAGTAGTTAGTATTATGGAGGTCACCCAGCTTTCTCAGCATCTTGTATAGTAGTCAGTATGATGGAGGTCACCCAGCTTTCCTAGCATCTTGTATAGTAGTCAGTATAATGGAGGTCACCCAGCTTTCCCAGAATCCTGTATAGTAGTCAGTATAATAGTGGTCACCCAGCTTTCCAGCATCATGTATAGTAGTCAGTATAATGGCGATCACCCAGCTTTCCCAGCATCTTGTATAGTAGTCAGTATATGGAGGTCACCCAGCTTTCCTAGCATCCTGTATGTCAGTGTAATGGAGGCCACCCAGCTTTCCCAGCATCTTGAAATCAGTATAATGGAGGTCACCCAGCTTTCCTAGCATCATGTATAGTAGTTAGTATTATGGAGGTCACCCAGCTTTCTCAGCATCTTGTATAGTAGTCAGTATGATGGAGGTCACCCAGCTTTCCTAGCATCTTGTATAGTAGTCAGTATAATGGAGGTCACCCAGCTTTCCCAGAATCCTGTATAGTAGTCAGTATAATAGTGGTCACCCAGCTTTCCAGCATCATGTATAGTAGTCAGTATAATGGCGATCACCCAGCTTTCCCAGCATCTTGTATAGTAGTCAGTATATGGAGGTCACCCAGCTTTCCAGCATCATGTATAGTAGTCAGTATAATGGAGGTCACCCAGCTTTCCTAGCATCTTGTATAGTAGTCAGTATATGGAGGTCACCCAGCTTTCCCAGCATCCTGTATAGTAGTCTGTATGATGGGGTTACCCAGCATCTTGTATAGTTGTCAGTATAATGGAGGTCACCCAGCTTTCCAGCATCTTGTATAGTAGTCAGTATGATGGTGGTCATCCAGCTTTTCCGGCATCTTGTACTCAGTATGATGGAGGTCACCCAGATTTCACAGTATCTTGTTGTCAGTATGATGGAGGTCACCTAACTAGATAGATAGATAGATAGATAGATAGGCATGGTAACTTGCTTATGTTCCCTATGGGTAACATAATCGGTTAGGGGCCCACTCAGACTTGCTTGCCCCTCCCTAGACTGAACAACTAGCTACGCCCCTGTGTACAATTGTCTGCAGGAGCGCCAATCAAGAAAGCTAAGGACGGCCGCGGAGGCACCTGTCTTCCTGTGCGCGGGTAAATACCTTGATCAGGGGTCGGGTGGTTTAGAGGGCTTGGCTTTAGAGGTGGCGCTCATTGTAGTAGGATTTAGTCTACCATATCTAAATCCTTCATCCTCACACTACATTTGTGGTTTGATTGTGGGGGGTTGTCTGGAGGGGTGGGAGGCTGTGGGATTTAGTCTATGTCACTATTATGGGGTATCATGGGGGGGGGGGGGGCGACGAAAGAAAGTTTTGCACAGGGCGCCATCTACCCTAAGGCTGGCCCTGATTTTAACTAAAAGAACTCCTGAACACACCGTACTGACAGAGCAATGAGCCATTAGCTTCCTATCCTGACAGTCACTCTTGTGATTGCAGGCAGCATCCTGCCGCTCCCCCAACTCCCTGGCTTAGAGGATTTGGAAGACGAGACACCAAGGACTTGCTTAGGAGCCAGGTCAGTATGGGCATTTTCTTTTTACAAATCATGCAGGAATATTCCTGGGTGGGTGTTGTTTACAGGGGGATAACATACATGTGGGTCTTATTACTAGGATGAATGCCTACAGTGGAGGGGGCTTACCAACAGGGGACTGAATACAGAGGAGATGAACTACTGCGGTGCTCACTAAAGGGAGATTTCCTACAGGCTGGGGGGCTTACTCCAGGCCCAAACAACATGAAAGTATCTGAGGCTGCCAGCAAGTAGAAAAATGTGCTGTTCATTTAGAAAATAATGAATCTATATTTAAATCGAAAACAGGCCATAATAATAATAATAATAATAATAATAATAATAATAATAATAATAATAATAATAATAATATATATACACACACACACAGTTCCAAAAGTAGGTGTACAGTATGTATAATAGGGTTATGAAGGGGGAGATTTATCAAATATGGTGTAAAGTGAAACTGGCTCAGTTGCCCCTAGCAACCAATCAGATTCCACCTTTCATTTTCCAACGAATCTATGAGGAATGAAAGGGGGAATCTGATTCTGATTGGTTGCTAGGGGCGACTGAGCCAGTGCTACTGCACACCAGTTTGATAAATCGTGTATATACAGTATGTATATACACACACAGAAGGGGAGACAGAGATCTTATTTTTTCGGCCATATTGCCCAGCCCTACTTTATCCTGTATAAGATTTTAATCTAAAAACCTACAAAGCTGCTTATTCTATAGCGGAAACGACTAATGCATTGGGTGCGTACAGCAATACTTGCTCCCATAGACTCTCTGTACATTTATAGATCCAGTAAATGAATAATAATGACCGTGCCTACAAGCAACAGAAAGCAGAAAAACGCAGAGAAACATAACTAAACCCTATTCTAGAGAGGCAGCACATTTCTCTGGCACCTAAAAGTACGGCGTATGTGAAAATCCCATCGCTAAAGCTGCAGGGGATTTTCATGGCAAATTATTAGAGGGAAAAAGCCTCGCAGTCTCAAACCCAAGTGAAAAGCTTTGCAAATCTACTTTCCTGGCTGTGCGCTGGATTTACATGACATCAAAGCGGGCAGATCTTGGATGGAGACCCTAAAGGCCTGTATTATTTTGAGGCGGGATGGAAATAACTTGGCCGTAATCATCGGTGCGGGGTGCGGAGTGTTGGACATCTCCCATGAAATGCTAATAATACATGCAATTAAATATACATTAATACGAGGAGCCGCGCAAATCTGCAGAACGGATTTAGTCAAGGGCACAGCACCTCCGCGATGGAAGGATAGGCTATAGTATATAGAGGAAAGTGAGGAGACTTACAGCCATAATCATCTCAAAGCTGTGTTTATACACCCGGACGGGCGACTGGTATTTCTGCACCATGGTGACAGGGGTCTTGAGGAACGTCAGGAACCTGCAGCGGAATGAAAAAAACGATGATTGTGATATAAAGAAGTAGTCTTATACCTGTAAACAGCATAGAGGACTATCATTAAATAGGATTATAGGTCATTACTATGAGCCATCAACCGGGACCACCCTCATAGGTGCACAGTGCATCTGCAAAGTCTACAAGGTCCTGAAGATTATCGACAACCACTATGTTTATTACAGCTTTCTAAGGTTCCTGTCCATACTTCCTCATATGCTGCAAAACTTGGAGGGTGGGGAGAGTGTTTCCTGGAGTAAACATGTACTATTGTTTTCTCAACCTTCACATTGGTATTCGTCTAACAATTTACAGTGGCTTTCCCAATACTGATACCAAGACAAATACGTCCGTCTTTCAGAAAGATAAACTTTGTGTACCTAGATAAGGCTGGGTTCACATTGTTAGGAAACAAATCGTGACAGCTCCTACTCATTTCTATGGGACTTGGCTACATATCTGCGTGCATCACTGAGGCCAAGTTTACTCTGTACACAGCTTTACCTAAGACCTAGTTCACAGTGAATGGGAATCTGACAAATCCTATTCATTATTAGTGACGTTAACTTTCAACTTTAAAAGGGATTATCACGTAAGGAGGACAACACCTGTCTGTAACTCACAACTCACCTCCAAGCAACTTCCACCTTGAGGCTGGGTTCACACTACGTATATTTCAGTCAGTATTGTGGTCCTCATATTGAAACCAAAACCAGGAGTGGATTAAAAACACAGAAAGGATCTGTTCACACAATGTTGAAATTGAGTGGATGGCCGCCATATAACAGTAAATAACTGCCATTATTTCAATATAACAGCCGTTGTTTTAAAATAACAGCAAATATTTGCCGTAGTGTGAACCCAGCCTAAATAGGGTTTCACCCGATACCTGTCCATAACCCCAACTCCGTGCAATTTCCACCTTTAAAAGGGGTCATCACAGAAGGACACCACCTGTCCATAACCCCCAACTCATTTTCAAGAAAGTTCCACCTTAAATAGGGTTATCTCATTAGGATAACACCTGTCCATAACACCCAACTCACTTTTAAGCAATTTCCACCTTAAATAGTTATCATATTAGGGTAACATGTAACCACAACCCCCAACTCACCACCACCTTAAAAGGACAACACCTATCCATAACCTCAACTCAATTCCAAACTATTTCCACCTTAAATAGGATTATCACTATAGGACAACACCTGTCCATAGCCCCAACTTACTGCCATGCAATTTACACCTTAAGGCTATGTTCACACTACGTAAAACTATGGCCGTAGTTCTCGCCGCAGAACTACGGTCGTAGTTTTAAGGGTGGAACATAGCCTTATTTTCAATGGGATCCCGGCCGGATCGCACACACATGGTAGACGCTCCGGCCGGAGCATACACACATGGTATACGCTCCGGCCGGGATCCCATACGGCGCCAGAAAAAACTGACATGTCAGTTTTCTGCGGCCGGAATTCAGTGAATTCCAGACGCAGAAAGACCTGTCAGTTCACACAGTGAAACAAGCGGCTCCGGCCGCTTGCGTTACTGTGGGCTACGGGAAGCTCTGATGCAGGCGCGCGCTGATGCGCAGCATCAGAACTCCGCGGCCGGAAAGATCACCCGGGCGATACTTAAGTATCGGCTGGTATGATCCGGGCTGAGACCGGCCGCTCCGTGACCTGGCCGGGGTCACGCAATGGCCGGGTGTTCACGTAGTGTGAACATAGCCTAAAAGGAAACTTCTGCAGCCAGACAAACAGCAATTTGTTTATTGGTCTGCAGGCCCTGATGAGGGTCACCCTGATGAAAGCGGACACAATTAGGCAAAACCTGCTGTGGCTGATGACAGAACTGTGGTGTATTTCCATATGCACTGTGGGTTTCTATCTGTATCCCCCCCTCAGAGTGCAACGTAGGTTGGATGATTGTTCTCTACGAAACGGTAGCGCAGGTGATTAACACGGCCTCTAAAAGGCGGCACCTCTTGTTTCCGCATTTCTAGTAAAAGTACACAGCGTTCTGAAAGCCCTTCACGAATGTTTCATTCCTGGCTAAAAGCTTTTCTTTCTAAATCTCAGGATTAGCAAGAACGGGGCTGCACAACAATCTTATGAAGAAAAAAAATTAAATAAACTGGAAGACTGGTTTTCTATCAATGTAGTTTGCTGTAGTGCAAGAGAGCAAAAAAAAAAAATAGCATGTATTCCCCTGATGAAGTAGTGGTTCTGTCTCCTTTCAATTCCTCTCTATTTTTAAGGTTTCTGCTTGTGGTCAACGAAGGAAGTCATTATTATTTATATATTTAGGTGCTGGTTATAAAATGTCAGTACAGAAAGTGTCAATCACTGAGTAGGACCGCCCACTTGACTACTTCGCTCAGAGTAAACAAAGATTTACATACACAAATAAATCTTGCACCATAAAAAACATATATATCAATCTGCTCAGCAGCTTTGCCCTATACTACGCTGCCTGCCGAGTGGATGTCACTTTCAACACAACAGGTTCCCCCTTTAAGCACATACAACACAGAACTCATGCTGGGATTTATAGGAAGGACCTGGCTTGTTACCACATGTCATAATAGAAAGAGTCAATGGAGTCGGCTGTGCGTGCTTTACTGTGTTTAAGTGTGCTGACGTGCGCATAGGCAAACAGAAACTTTTGGTCCGTTCCCCACTGTATAGTGAACATTAACCCTTTCATGATGAATCATATATTGATATACATGTTACAATGTTCTCACGGGTGCTGTCATTGTACCCACAGTAACAGTGACAAAAAAAACAGCTAGTATACTTAGTCAGACTACCGTGTAACTAACGGACTTGGCCATCACTTTGATCCTGGTAGTTTATCCCCTCGGATGCCATGGTCAATGATGGCTGTGGTATCTAAGCGGTTAGACAGAAGGAGAGGACTCCTCCTGTCGGTCCATTAAATTAAAGGGGTTTTCCAAGATTAGAAAAAGAACAGCTTCTTTCTTGAGAAAAAAAAAAAAACAGCACCACCCCTGTCCTCTGGTTGTTTGCAGTAATTCAACTTGGCTCCATTCACTACAATGGAAGATCAAGCACAAACTGGAGGACAGGTGGCGTGCTATTTCTGGGCGGAAAACTTACATGTTTTTCTAAGCCTGGATAACCGTAAAAGCTGGGTTCACACTACGTTTTTGCAGTCTGTTTAATGGATCAGTTTTTAAATGGTCACTTTAACGTCCACATTTATTTATAAAAAAAAAAAAAATCCTAACTGTTTTGATCAGTTTTTTTCATAATGGAAGTCAATGGAAAAAGAATCAGACCGGATTGCACAGAATTGCAGTTTTTTCCCAGAAAAAAGGATCCATTAAATACACCCAAAAGGGTACTAATACAAAATATCAATTAATTCCTGCAAAAAACAAGCTCACGTCCAGAGTGAAAGTAAAGTGAAATCTCTCAGAATATGGTGACAAATCGAATTACTATTTGTAAATAAGTGGTTTTATTCTGTATAAATAGAAAAACATGAAAAATAGAAACAAACATGCTGTCGATGTAATAGTCCTAACCCACAGAGTATTGGTGTTATTAAAAGGTACAACCTGTCCGACAAAAAACAAGCTCCCTGCATATGCTTGATGAGAGAGAGATGGAAATAAAAAAATAAAAAAACCACTATATTCTCAAAGTCTAAAAAAGCTGCACCCTGAAGGGGTTAACTAGGCCCGAACCCTCAGCATCACAATGATAATCGGAATAACTCCTGCATAGAAACCTTTAATGAGCAGTTACCATTGAAAACATGAAAATAAAAACAAACACGCTGTCGATGTAATAGTCCTGACCCACAGAGTATTGGTGTTATTAAAAGGTACAACCTGTCCAACAAAAAACAAGCTCACATATGCTTGATGGAAGATAGATGGAAATATTAAACAAAAACAAAACTATATCCTCAAGGTCTAAAAAAGCTGCACCCTGAAGGGATTAACTATGCTCTGAAGCCTCAGCATCACAATGATACCCGGAATAACTCCTGCATTGAAACCTTTAATGAGCAGTTACCATTCATATATCTCACCTAAAATAAAGGAAAAGGAGGAGGCAGAGTGGTGGACTATATGGAGGCGTCGCACATCGCTGTAGAGAGTGCAGGGTTCATGTAACACATCTGCAGAGAGAGAGAGAGAAGAGATAACGTTACTGACATCGCACGCATGATAAGGGTACAAACACACACACCGTATATGCAGCAGATACGCAGCAGATCTGCAGCAGATTTGATGGTGAAGACTTGATGCTGTGTTCAGTTATTCAGATCTAATCTGCTGCGTATCTGCTGCGTATTTGCTGCGTATCGCAGCAGTAAATACGCAGCGTATATGCCGTGTGTGTTTGTACCCTAAGAGGGAGCTCTGCTCTACAAGCAGGCAGCCGCTCTCTAGCTTACAGGCAGTCTGTGCACATATAACATGTACCCTGCCCAGTACATACACACAGCTGCAGCTCCCCACCCCTACTACACACACCACTGAGAATTCACGGCCATGGCCAAAGCTGCTGTTTGTATTGTGAGGAAAGAGTGAAGCCACAGTAATGTCTTCAGTGATACGTATGTAAGGAGATGTTCACACTTATCACCTATGGATCATAAATGCACTACAACAACTCTATGGTGCCAGTGCAAACAGCGCTTTAGAAATCCACATGTTCTAGAGCTTACAAAATACCTAGAAGGAATCTCCAGAGGGAAAAATGAGCCAGTAAAGGAACACAGGACTCAAAGATACTGGTGTAGATTTTAAAAAGGGGTGGGGCTTAGCTAGTGCTATGTGCAGTTCACTGCCTAGACTAGGGCGGCTTTGGTAATGTAACCCCTTCCTTGCTGTAATCCCTCCATAGATTGTCATAAGTTCATTGCTTAGACCAGGGCTGATTTCGTATTGTAACTCCTTCTTTGCTGTAATCTCACCATAGCGGCTGTTCACTGCTTAGACCAGGGCTGCTTTTGGTAATGTAACCTCTTCCTTGCTGTAATCCCTCCACAGATTGTCATCATTATAAGTTCATTGCTTAGACCAGGGCTGATTAAGTATTGTAACTCCTTCCTTGCTGTAATCCCCCCACAGCAGCTGATTACTGCTTAGACCAGGGCTGCTTTTGTGATGTATCCTCTGCCTTGATGTTATGCTGTTTGCCCTTCTGCTCTCATAGCAGCTTGTAAGGAAGGTGCATCAATATTCTTATTTTTTTCCTGCCAGTTGGTCCATTTTGAAGACTTTTTTCATCCTTTGTCATCCACGTCATCTTGTTTTTGCTACAGCAAAGGCCATTATTCAATTTTCAAACCAGCTGCAAATTAAAAAAAACCTTATACTGAATATTGTCCATTTTTATCCATTTTTAAGAAATGTCTGTTATACGGTTTAAAAACTAACAGCCCAAAGCTGTGTGTGTGAGTACAGTCCGAAGGAGTAATGTAACCAAACCACTATTTGAAAGTATAAGCATGCTATAAGGTCAGATTATTGTTGGACAGAATCTGCAGCGCCTACACTATCATTTTACACTATATCCAGGATTAGAAAAAGCACAGCTACGTTCTTCCAAAAACAGCGCCACCCCTGTCCTCAGGTTGTGTGTGGTATTACAGTTCAGTTCTGTTCACTTCAATGGAACTGAGTTGCAGAACTTCACCTAAACTAAGGACAAGAGTGGTGCTGTTTCTGTAAGAAAGCTAAAGATGGTCCAGAGGCTCTATGAAGCGAGCTTGCATCAGGCAGACTATTTGAAAACAGTTAACAGTGATCAATGCTATGCAATGGCATAGCATTAAACAGTGTCAGCAATATAATGAGTGAATGTAATTGTTCCCTAGGTGTTATTTCTTTTTTTAAGTTTTAAAAAATATGACATAGCCTATTATCCTAATAAACTTAAAATCACTCCCCTTTCCCATTTTATAAAGAAAGCATAAAAATAAACATTAAATACTGTAGTGTGCGTGAATGTCCTATCTAAAAAAATATATACAACAATAGTTTTCCAGTACTGTGAAAAGCGTAAATAGAAAAAGCATGAAAACACCAGAATTGCTGATTTTGGTTAAAAAAAACTAATTCTATATATTTGTCCTATTTACATGAATATGGTACCAATGAAAACTAGAGGGGAACAAGGGGAAAAAAAAATGCAAAAATAAAATTGGCTGATTGGATGATGTATGGTACTATAGATACCAGGTAGGGAGAAGAAAGGGGTTACTGATGCACTGACTTCTATGTAAGCAGGCAACCATCAACAACCATCTCACAGCAAGAAAGGGGTTACCACACAAAAGCGGCCCTAGTGTAAGCAGTGACCTCAAGTGACACACAAAAGACTGCTGTCTACAACTTTTATGAGTAGTCAGAACTAAGAAAGCCTTGATTTTACCTTTCACATACTGCATGCATGAACTGCCCGAGGAGGCAGACAGTCCATGCACTACTAACCATAGCACTAGCTAATCCAACCCCACTTCCTGTGTTCTGTCTTGGTCTCTCGGCTGCTAGAGACAGAATTCCCCTAACAATAGGCAGTGGACACTAGTTTGTAGGAAAGACAGACAACCAGTGGACACACTTTTAGGGCTTTTTTTCTGTTCTAAGAAGTCATTTATGGTAAAGTGATGGAAGTGATTTACAAATAGGCTATTACATGGGGGGGTACTTAAAACAGTGACCGCTTAACTAGTCTTCCCACGTGTTTTCTGCAACTTAATGGTATTAAGTTACTGAGAAACAAGGGTTACCAATGGACTTCGCTTTCTGACCTATTTACCACTATAAGTTTTTATAACTGGGCCACTTTTAGCTAAGTAGCCCCTAGACTAGTCCAACTACAACCATAAAAGTTCACCCTTTTGTGTGTTCCCGTATTATAGCATTCTAATTTATTCCTTATAAAAAATAGAAGAGGACAACCTTTTGCCTCATAAGCGAATCCATCTGGTTACACATCAACCTACACAATAACCTACAGCAGCAGACCAGTGTCCTATTAACTCTCATGTCTATCAACACACTGAGTATTAAAGGGGTGATCCAGCATTAGAAAAAGCACAGTTAGTTTAATGCAAAAACAGCACCACCTCTGTCCCCAGGTCGTGTGTGGTATTACAACTCAACTCTATTCACTCCAATGAAATTAAGCTGCAAAACCTTACACCCAAGCTGGTTTGTTGGGCCAACAGGATAACCCCTTTAAGTAGTACTTGTTCTTTAAGACACCATTGTCTGAAAGGATCTTCACTTCCATAAGGAGGGGGAACGCACAATGCAGTAAACCTGACGTAGGCGAGCTGATCGGGAGCCAGGCACTAAAATCTGGACGGCTAATTAAAGCTACGCATCCACTGACCTCAAAGGAAAGGACGGACCGGAATGCACCACACTAAATGTTTTTTTTTTATTCTTTACAAGGTAAATTGGTTCCACGACTCCTGGGGCTTGTCCAGTCCTGCCATAAATGATATCGCCTTTGTCAATCACAACACAATGAATAAAACAGGAGCTCTATTCAGCATATACAGCGTATACAGAACTGGGCACTGCAGGGAAATTATTTATTTATTTGATTTAAACTTGAAATTGTGGGACAAAGTAACGGACCCCTGGCCGAGCTCACCCCCTTTAAGTGGGGAAGCAGTTATCAGGCTGAGACAAGACTTAGGGCCCTATTACATGGGACGATTATCGAGAAAAATCGTTATATCGTTTAAATTTAAATGATAATCATTCTGTGTAATTGCCGGCAACGATCGTAAAATCGTTCGCGTGTCGTTGATCGTTGATTAAGATCTGAACCTAAAATTATCGTTAATCATTCGCTGTAATTCCACGCTGGTTCGCTCAAGTTCCGCATTGGTTCACTAATTGTCCAGTGTAATTGAACATTGTTCATTGTTTTGCTGGGATCAGATGGAGTAAACGATCATAGTAACAACCATCGTTCTGTGTAATATGGTGAACAATTTCAGGTTAACCATACACAATCTCTTTTGCTATAGTTTATCGTTAGTCGTTAATTTTTAAAAAACGCTCCGTGTAATAGGACCCTAATGCTGGGTTCACACTACATTTTTGCAATCCGTTTTTTTTCATCCGTTTTTGCAAAAAAAAAAAAAAAAAACGGATGGAAAAAACGGATTCCTGTGTGTATTGAATTCTATTATAAAAAAAAAAAGGGATGAAAATGGATCAGTTTTTTTTTTTAACGGACACAAGGTTGACATTTTTGTGTACGTTAAAAAAAAAAAAATCAGTTTTGAGCCGTTTTTTTATAATAGAAATCAATGGAAAAACGGATCAAAATGGATGCACACAGATGAATCAGTTTTTTCCAGAAAAAAAAAAAAAAACAGATTGCAAAAACGTAGTGTGAATCCATTATGGATGAAGGTAACATAATACTCCCCAGATAACCTGTGTAAAGGTCCTATTACACGAAGCAATTATCGGCCGTATTCGGCAGATAAACACTTCGAATAATAGAAGACAACAGCCAGCCAATATGCACAATGGCTGAAACACAAACGATCAGCCAAGCAACAATCGGCTGCCGTCAATCTGTAGAATAGGAGCGGTGGCAGCAGACCGCCGCTATCTCCTACAGGCTGCCCGGACGATCTGACGATCACTCGGGCTTTAGCTTTGGCTGTCCAGACATGATGGGAATTGTAGTTTTAGAACAGCTGGAGGGCCGCAGTTTGACACCAGTGATCGATAGAAAATAGGTTTAATCCCCCATCCACCCCTCCCCCGAGGAGCGCAGGTAAATAACATTCCGCTTTATAGTCAGACCTTCCATTCTTGCCACGTATTAAGGTGTCAGCCCAAAATAAAAATGTATGCTAACCTGTCGACACCATTCTGTGATGTATACATAGATACTGTAAATGTTGAGTCACCTTGTAAATATACTGCACTGCATATCTGAGCATGAGTTATACGCTACATCAGCATCCACAGAGCTGAAATCACCCATAATTCCTGGGCCCTTGGTGCCTATGACACATGCAACCTGCAGGACCAGAAGTATAAGTAGGTTTTGACTCGTTTCTGCATCTGAAGGCTCAAAACCTCTGCTGACCGATCCCTTTAATTGTAACCAGAACGGTGACTTCACATCATGAGAAGTAATACAAAGTATCTACTAAGTTACTTGTTACAGGTATAGTAACATGAAAGCTGTAAAAGGGCATACAAGGGTGACACTATGAGGAGTAGGACCCTCTCTGTATACTGTGTACACCGCAATGCCATAATATACTAGTTTCATAAGAATAAACTACTGTGTTGGCTTGTGAAGTCTACCCTTGTTGCCACCAATGTGTTGTGGCTAATTCCAGTGGACACAAGTAAAGGGAAGAACAAGTAGTAAGAAGAAAGATTTGGAGACATTGGAAGAAGGTGGACAAGCACCATGCTGCTGCACTAGGACCTTGCAGGGCTTTGGGCCGGGCCTAGCATCCTATCTGCTGCCGAGCCACCGCCTGCACCCTGGCCCTGGGAATTGCAGCTCACCATGACTACTACTGAGCACATCTGGGAAACAGACTTGTTGCAATGTTTCCAATGCACATCTGGTGGGTTTACCGAATCCCAACATATATTACTGTAGGGTGTGAGGGGGAACCCTTCATACATCACCACTACTGTGCAGCCGCCCACCAAGCATAGGATTAACCTGTGGATGCCCTCTGAGCATACCATGCTAATCCCTATGCTGTGTTCCTTCTAAACCAGTGGTGTCAAACCTACAGCCCACCTCCAGTGGTGGCAAAACTACAATACCCATCTGGACGGCCCTGCTCGCCCCCCTGCGCTCCCGCTTGAAGCTCCGCCCGTCCCATAGGCTCCATTCTATACTCAGATACGCAGATTCCGCCGTCCGACCAAAGAATTGTCATGTCATTTCTTTGAGCAGACGGCGGAATCTGAATGGAGCCTAGGGGACGGGCGGAACCTCAATTCCATAGTGTGCACTAGAGTGAAAAAATGAAGAAAACGGGCAAATACACAGGTATAAGGGTATGTTCACACAGAAAGGAAGCGCTGCAGCAGCAGATGTGTTGAGGATTTAATCTCAATGGGGGATTCAGTGTGAACACTGCCTTATAAGCATCCATGAATATAATCTACATCACTATAGACGCAGGGGAATTCAGAGATAATGATATAATGTCTATCAGGAAATACAACATAAAAATTATATATACTGTATATAATATATATATATATCAGCAACACCCATACGTGTATACGTCTCTTTGTAGCCATCACCGATATAGCCAGAAGCCGCATCCAGCTGTAGATCGCTGTACACACACGCCGTCCATGTGTATACAGTGCAGTCCAGTGGTTTAGCACATCCCCAGCTGTACACACATCTCCCCACTATTATATAACACACCCCGGCGCCGCTGTACACACACAACGCTACCTAACGGCACCGAGCAGTTCCAGTTCACACCGTACATCACTATAAAACGCCCCGGTAATCCATACTCACCTTGAAGCTTGTGCCCCGCCGGGCTCCGGTGCCGCTGCTCTACCGGCCACCAACAGCACAGTACTGCGCCTGCGCCGAGAGGCCAGGGAGTGACGTCAATGATTAGAATTTTTCCGCCCCGCCCCTCACTCGTCTGTTCAATGGGCGTGGTCAAGTGTTGTGAGAAATATCACGCGGTGGGTGGAGCTATGGGCATCCCGTGCGTGACGTGTGGGGGGAATTTAAATAGATGAGGTTGGAGGTGTGAGGTGCGGCACGGGCGCCCCCCGATATACGTGGCCGTGTTGTGTAATAGCGGGCAGCCTGTGAGGAGGGCGCGGAGACTGCCCCCTGTCATGGGAGTTAGCAATCGCTGAGAGACTAGTGATGTAACCGGCTCAGCACAGGGTACTGTGGCTAACCAGTAAATACTACATTTCCCGGCATGCTTGATGTTATAAAGTAAATGACTGAATATGGGAACTTTATTAGCAGTTTACCATGAGGTAAAACTGACATCTTGAATCTTTAGGTCAGTAGGCTTACAGTAATGCCCAATGTATATAGTTTTTCTTATTTTTCCAATTTTCATTTTTTCTTCCTTTCTAAAAGAAATCCTTTTTTGTCCATTGGCAGAGCCATGGGATGCTTGTTTTTTGTAGGACCAATTGTACATTGTTACATTGGTCACTGTACATATACATATTGAGTGGTGTATCAAGCCACTCTGCTGCCTGAGGCGAGGGGGGATTTTAGGTTCCTTGTTCTAGCACATATAATATGTGGCCCATATGCCTCCCCTGTTCTCCCATATAGTATAGACCTTCTCTCTGCCCTCTCATAATATCCCTCCCCACGTGCCTCCATATGGTGTAGCCTCCTTTCTGTGCCCCTGTATATATATGCCCCCTGTGGTGCAGTCTCCATATAGTATCTGCCCCCATGCCACAGTCCCCATATACTATATATATTGCCTTCCTGTGCAGCAGTCCCCATATAGAATATGGCCCTCCTGTCCAGTGGTCCCCATATAGTATAGCCCCTGTCCAGCATTCCCATATAGCAGGGGTAGGGAACCTTGGCTCTCCAGCTATTGCAAAACTACAGCTCTCGTCATGGCTAGCATCCAGACATGCTTGAGAGCCAAGGTTCCCTACCGCTGCCATATAGTATAGTCCACCCTGTCCAGCAGACCCCATTTAATAGAGTCCCCTGTGCAGCAGTCCCCATATAGTATAGCCCCCCATCCAGCAGTCCCCATATACTATAGCCCTCTGTCCAGAGATAGCACTGCCGGACACTAGTTAAAGCACTCAATGCAGTGAAATCCTAGGTGCATTGCCCCCTAGGTCCTCCAGCAGATCTAAAGACAGTAGATGGTGCGGCGGCACACATGTGCGACTAACTTTTTTTTAATTTGTAACAGTTCAGTTTGGAGTCCCGGTTTGGACCCTAGCCAATTACAGCAGCTACTCCTTACTGCTATGCCATGAGATAGTGGTGGTGAAAGCGCAATGGAATGAACAGGCTGGCAGTGTGCTGGGGATGATTTATACTGCACTGGGTTTGCAAGGTGCTGTGTGAGCAAAAATGGAAGAAGCAGCAGCTCAGCAAGGAAGGGGTTTCATTAGGCACAGAAAAACCTTCATTTAACTTTCAGAGACAATGTGGATCCTCTGGAGGCTTAGACATTACAGGTACCCAGCCCAGGCTTTCTTCTTCTTTTTCACATAGTAATAGTTAAGCCCCGGGGTAAGGAATCAGTTTTGGTACATGAAGACTATGGAGAGAAATAGTTTGACTATGTAAATGAATGTATGTTCTATTAGCCAAGAAATAGTAAGTAAACTAGCCCAGATTTGAGCACAGTGACAGCTTGTACTAGTAGAGAATACATGGCGGGCATGGAGGCCTTAAAGAGGTTGTCCACAGAAACTATCCACAGGAGACCCTGACCGACATCTGCCATGGCCATGAGCTGGTCAACGGAGAGTGTGTGTGTGTGTGTGGGGGGGGGGGGGGGGCGCTCCACCGGGCAAGCGCCTCCTCCTTAAAGGAGTAGTCCAGCGAAAAATTTTATTTAAGCATTGTATTGCCCCCCAAAAGTTATAAAAATTACCAACATGCACTTATTACGGAAAATGCTTATAAAGTGCTTTTTTCCCTGCACTTACTCCTGCATCAAGGCTTCACTTCCTGGATAAAAATGGTGATGTCACTTCCTGGATAACATGGTGATGTCACTTCCTGGATAACATGGTGATGTCACAACCCGACTCCCAGAGCTGTGCGGCTGTGGCTGCTGGAGAGGATGATGGCAGGGGGACACTGAGCATCCCTCTGCCATCATCCTCTCCAGCAGCCACAGCCCGCACAGCTCTGGGAGTCGGGTCGTGACATCACCATTTTATCCAGGAAGTGAAGCCTTGATACAGTAGTAAGTGCAGGGAAAAAAGCCCTTTATAAGAATTTCCCGTAATAAGTGTATATTGGTAATTTGTATAACTTTAGGGGGGCAATACCATACTTTTCGCCAGACTTCTCCTTTAGGGCACAAGGTGAGCGGTCATCCTGCTGAGCCAGATCAGTGAGACACGACTGCCGTAGTAACACCCACAGCAGGGACAACTGTGTTGGAACAAGGGTCTGGCTATGGTGGTCGCAGTTGATGGTTGTATTTGCAATAAGCAGACTTGTAGTCCATTAATGCCTTTTCCTTCCCCACACAAAGTGGTGAACATTGAGTCACGCTTTGGCTTTCTCCTGTCCCAACTCAGCAATGTGAACCTGCAAAGGTGGCCGGACTTGTGGAACTGAAGGTCAGACCCATCCTTTATATCTGACTTCATAGCAGTTCTCTGAGAGCTCCTCACAGCTCCCTTCCTCCCACTGTTCCACTAAGCACAGGGTAAATTGTACCACATTTGCATCACATTTTTTTTTTCCAACTTGTCCAACTTATTCCACCTTCCACGCCCCAAGGCCCTCTGCCTGAGCACCCTCTCACCAGGCCTTGGATAACCCTTTTAAGAGCAGCTTTGCCTAGCCTTCCTCTTCTCCTCCACTCACTGCCTGGCAGTAGAGGGGTGCTGCTAGCTCTACAGGCTCAGATGCACTCTTGCCCTTTTTTTTTTTTTTTTTTTTTTTACCTGGAATACCCCTTTAAGAACATCATGGAATTTTTAGCAACTTGAGAAGGAAAGTTGAGAATGTATATATACTTTTTTTTTAATTCAATAGAAAAAGGCCATAGGGATGAGAGCTCAGCAGTCAGTGCACTGGACTGCACCATGTTGTGATGGGGGGAGCTGTGCAGGAGGTATCACACGGCTCCAGCCGGCAAAACACAATTCATTCCTATTGTTTTGGTATAAACAATGGCTCCTATGAGCAGGAACGCCTGCGGGTGTAGCCCGAAGTGGAATTCATTGATGTAAATAATGAAAGTACCTCGTCTTTGTAGGAATTTACATATAACAGGAAGGGACAGAATAAAATGCTATAAACAGTCCAAAAACTGGAATATATCCCATCACAGACAAACAGCACCACCTGTTATTGCAATGAAATTGGATGTTCAATGTAATTACATTTAAAATAAAATAAATAAATAAAATGTAGAAAAAAAAATCTATATCTGATCTGAAATCTGATATTCGATAATGATAATGTACTGCAGCCGCCAGTGGTCTCTGCGGTTACAAGGCCTCCAGCAACACATGGATACGCTGCAGAGACAACAGAAGGCAGCGGAAAACCACTGTAAATAGCAGCACGAAATTTAAGTAGTTTGTATAAATATATATATATGTTGTTTTTCTTTTTTTTGGGGGGGGGGGGGGGGTGTTAACTATTTCAGTTTCTTAGTTTCCACTAGATAGGCTGTCAACATAAGATTGTCCGAAGTCCAAATCCAGGGCCCTTGCTGACCTGCTGTTGGAGGAGGCATTGCTGCTTGTTCAGGTGCTGCATACACTTTGATGGTTACTTTGGTTGCAAGCCCATTTGTACATGAAAATACGGTACTATATGTAGCCATGATGCAAGGTACTGCAGCATTGTCCCAACACAACGCAGTCCTGGAGATACACCATCAATATTTAAAGCCCGGTTAACCCTTTTTTTGTGAGCACTGTGCACTGACAGCTGAAGTGAAACCACATCGGTTTCAGCATTATTCTGACATTTTAAAGCGACTCTCTACCCACTTTTTGACCCCCCCAACTACTTATACCTTCTTGTAGCTGATGAGTAGTCCTTTCTGCAGGTATCTTTATCATCACCGATTGTGCTTTCCTGAGGCTGAAAATCATACTTTAGTTGAGCTGGTTTAGTTGAGCTGGAGCTGTAGCCCTAGGCCAGCGCCGCCTTGTGGTGTTCGCCTTGTGCTCTCCGTCTCCCCCTGCCTCCCGGTTCGCCCTCTGTACGTCCGCACAGTGTAAGCTGTAAGTGCGCATGTGCCGCCTCCTGACCCCCCCCTAGTGCCGCTGCAATGACGTAGCCGGGATCGCGCCTCCTCTGTGGTGTGTCCTCACACATCGTCCCCGTCCCGTGGTAGTGACGCGCACAGCCTCTCCTACCTGTCACCGCCCCCCCCCCCCATACCTTGGTGCCGCCCACTGACGGAATCAGCTTGTCCTCTTCTTTGGACAGGCACCGTTTCACGCCTCCTCCCACTAACCTGGTGCATCATTGCGCCTGTGCGACATCGGCGCGCAACGCCCCATGTCCAAAGAAGAGGACAAGCTAATTCCGGCAGCAGGCGGCACCCATGGTATGTGTGGGGGGAAGGGCCGTGCGCGTCACTACCTTGGGGCGGGTACAGAGTCGGGTACAGGGTACAGAGTCGTTATAAGGCTATGCTCACACACAGTATTTTTCAACCAAAACCAGGAGTGGATTGAAAACACAGAAAGGCTATGTTCACACACTGCTGAAATTTTGTGAATGGCCGCCATTTAATGCCAAATAATATTTTAAAATAACGGAGGTATAATGCTGCCACCGGCCACAAGAGTGAACGACAGGGTTGGGAGTTATCGGCTCTTGACCCAGTAAATCACAGCGCTACTATATACTGTGTGTGTAACTCAATTAATTTTTTTATTTTTTAGAAATCAATAGTACAAGGGATTTTAAGAAACTCTGTAATAGGCTTTCTGTACTCAAAAAGCAATTTCCCAGCCTCCCGCCCCCCCCCCCCTCACTTCTTATCTGTACATTATCAGGCAAAGTCGTCTTCAAACAGGTCTCAGCAACGCACGTTTCGTGTTTAATCAAACACTTCCTCTAGCTGATGATGGTCAATTAAACGTGCGTCGCTGAGACCTGTTTGCCATGCTCCCTCTCCCTGCAGTTTTTTATGAATAGTTTCTCGAAATAAAGAAGATCACACGTACATGGGTAAGTGCCTGTTTCTTTACCTTGTTTGGACAGTAGTGGACTTTAGTATTTTTATAACAGAGCACCACCTGAACGTATGTAACACTGTGTCTTGCAAGGGAAGACGGACAGCACATTTAGGAGTAGTAGTGCCGGGTCTAGTTTACTTGTTGGACTGGAAAGTGAAGATGGGCTTGCTGAGTCCATTATAACCTATGGAGGAGGGAGGGGTCGAGGGGGATGAATGAGCAGGAAGAGGACAGAGCCAGCTTGTGCAGTTTGCAGACTGCCTGGGCACATATAACGCTGGATTCAGTGGTCAGAAAGGTCAGTGCTTATCTGGGAGCTTGGTGAGTGAAGATTGCAGGATGTTGTTTTGCAGAGCTGCTTTTCTCCTCTTCGGGCTCACTCACCCCCTCGAAGTCCTGCTTCTGAAATGAGGGGGGGAGGTAGGAAAACAGCTTTTTGAGTACAGAAGGAAACTCTTTTGCTCAATAAAACCCATTACAGAGTTTCTTAAAATCACTTGTACTATTGATATTTATTGATTTAAATGACCATTACACTTTAAAGGGCCAGCGTCAACACCCGGCTAAGCAAAGCATCCGGAATTCCAGATAGTTTCCAGATGATGTTGAGCTGTCCGAAATTACGGATGCTACCATAGGGTTCTATGGGGCATCTGTGCCACAATTACAGATGAAAATAGGACAGGAGCTAAAAAATCCTGACCTATTTTCCGCAATGAACAGGAAAAATCCTGAAGGGTGTCTGTGCCCAATACTACCCTATGGGTCAGAAAATCCAGACAAATGTTCCTGATGTATGAAGGAGGCTTCACGAAGTACGTTCTCGGCCCACATAAGTTATAATAATATGGTTGGAAGCAGTGCTGGGGGCTATATAACAATGCATTTATAGCTGCAGAGGTGATTTTCCTGTGACTGGTTCCCTTTAAGGCTCTCCTCACACTGACATATGATAGTTATAAGCTATTTAGAAGTGTTAAGCTAATGGAAAACCACCAGGGGAGTTGTCACAATTACCACTAACAGGATTTTATCCCTTTTAGCACAGATTATACAGTTCTTACAAAGATATACGAGAACAAAAATGTCACCAAATATCGGATCCATTAGTCCTTGGTCAACGTGCACGGTTATTGGGAGGACGCTGGTACATTCGGTGGATCAGTAACAATGTAGAATTACAGGCACTGACTCAGAACTGAACATTAAGACTCTGATAGAGCCACTTTGTCTTCTGCCGCAGTACAGACAGCACTTTAGAGAGTTGCTTTCTGTAGACGGCGCTCACTTCCTCTGCATTTGTTTTCATAGCCAAGCTTCACAGGTCATGGCCTGCACATTTCACACATCAGCATCTTTAGAAGTGCCAGCTGTTCCGTTACAGTACAGTGACCTCCTGGCTCCAGACTCTTCACAGCACTTCCTTCTGCTGCACCGAGACTACATGCAAGTCATGCATCAGCAGAACCAGAAAAGTGAGGGAAGATGATCTGGAAACTACCGCTACTCTCTTGTATCACGTTCCAATAAATTTCCCATAGTACTTTCACTACAAGGAAACCAAATGCTAAACCCTCTAGAGGAAATCCCCGGATTATTTACCTGGAAACAAAGCCTCACCAGATACTCATACCTGTACAATGCAGCGGGGAATCGCCATGAAAGCCTCTATTATACTCATCTATAGGGACTTTTAGTCTAACATTTATCGCAGAGTTGGGCATTACAGAAATCCACCTTTATTAAAAAGAACCACAAAGCTCAGGACCTGCAATGCCCCTGCTTGTATCAGGCTCCGGTTGATTGTCATCCACAAGGCTTTCCTTTCAAATTCACCAACAGATGAAATGCTCGGCCCCTTCTTAGTTTTCTGAGCTCATCCCAACAGCCTTAATGACTAGTTGGCACTTAGGCTTTTGATGGCTCAGACAAGTCCTACCGGCAGCCAAGCAAAACCTAAAGAACCATGCAAGCACTTATCAAGGTTTACAGAGCAATCACAGGATTTCATCCAAGAAGCAGTTGACATGAAGCCTGGTGGATACCAATCAAGCTGGGATTTACATAGCTGGGTTTTTGTATCCAGGAGAATCACTACCTGGGATTTTGGAGCCTATTTCCATATTAAGGGAAAGACAGCTCTCTCAGTGCTGGAGTGCTCAATCTGTAAAAGCAAGGTATATGGAAATCCGAGCTCTGTTCAACTACTTTTACATCCACTTTAAATCTTTACTGCCAAGGTGTCAGTTTCCTGCAAACTACTGTCCGCTACCCTGGTCCGGACAGCTTCCTCCACAGATCCCATACTATCAGAAAGGTACCCTTCCCTCAAAAGTTCTGGGCAGCTGTATTTTCTGTAAGATGCATGTGTTCCATGTACATACAGCTGACTCCGGAATATAACCCCCCCTTCCCTTGAGTCTGAAATCTTATACCAGAGATACATTGTGATGAAACCTCTTTCTTGCTATAAAGCTTTCGTCTCTTATTATGAAAGCAATATTTTTCTAGATGGTGGAAAAGTTACCACTTGCTCCTGCTTCCAAAACCATCTCAGGTAGACCTACCCATTCAGTCAAGCAATTGCCACAGGGTGTCCCATCTCAGTCAATGGGCTGGTAGTACTTGGACAGATCTTAAGGTGGTGACAACCAGGGAACCTGTTAGTTCTTTGGACAGACGGCAGAATTGGACCGACCGTAGAATAACGTTTATAGCATGTGCGGAGATGCATGTGGCCATGAGCGGCAGAATCTGCCCAGATTCCTCAGTCTGAACATACCCTTAGGGTACGTTCACACTGAGTAAATTAGAATTCCCCGCAACAGATTCCCGCCTGTCAGTGTGCCATAGCATCTCAATGGGAGAGCGTGCACTCCTCCGCTTGATGAAGTGACATAGTTTTGAGCGCAGCGGAGAAACACACTCTCCCATAGACAGGCGGAATTCCACCTCATTTACTCAATGTGCAAATACCCTTAGGGTGATTTGGCCAAGATACATGATTTTTTTTACTTTACGGACACTTTTTTGGCTAAATCTATCCCCATCTGTGCCCATCCCTGCATCACCCCATCCCTACCTCTTGTAGGCAAGGAGAAAAGGAAGAGAGCTGTCTGTATACATAACACTAGAGCTGTCAGGTTATATGGAGATTTGGGGGGGACAGGCTATATAGTGTGGCAGTGCAGGAGGACTATACACAGTACCAGGACTCCCAGTGTATACAGACACTGCATCACAATATAATGACGCAATCTCCATGTACACTACGCCAGCCCTAATACTGTATATAGACCTGCTCCGCTCTTGTCCCAGTGCAGGTGCATATGAAGAGGTATACCCCTAGTACCCTGCAGACTGGCAGCTGTGTCTGCAGCCAGCTGCTGCGGGTGAATCTTCAAAATAAAAATCAATTTTTAAACTAAGGGCACATTCACACTACAGAAAAACAGGCAGAAATTCTGAGTGGAACCCCTGCCCGCAGACCCTGGAAACCTGCTTGCTATCCGTTTCAGTGGGATGCCTTGTGTGCCTCTGCTCAAAGAATTTACACGTCAATTCTTTGAGCAGAGGCGTGGAGAGTGGAGGCATCCCATTGAAACAGATAGCAGGCAGGATTCCAAGCAAAGTCCACAGGCAGGGGTTCCACTCAGAATCTCCCTTTGTGTGAACAGGCTCCAAGGATGAATTGAATTTCATTGCATAGCCCTAAAGCAATGATAGGAAACCTGCAGCCCTCCGGTTGTTGCAGAACTACAACCTTATGCACTTTGGCTGTCCAGAAGTGGGAAATGTAGCTTACCAGCTGAACCACCATAGGTTCCCCACCACTGATTTAGAAAGCTGTGAGTTCAGCAGGAGTGAGCACTGGTGTTAAAGTGTCATTGTCATTTAAATTTTTGAATGCAGATAAGGCATATTAGCCTAACAAACCCAACAACAAAGTTTCTTAAAATCGCCTGGACTATCGATCAACAGTGACTCTTTAAGTGATGTTTGGATGCTGCTCAGTCAAAAACCAGACAAAACCATTTCATTTTCTGTTCTAATTTTTGTATATTGTTCCCTCAGGGGAGGTTTAAAGAGAACCAATCATGGGCGAAAATATTTTTTTTTTCCAATAATTAGATTAAAATTGTTATTTTATTAATATTTGTAGTTGGAATTACTTTTATGGCCGTGTTTTCGCAATATACACATTTTTTCCTGTCTCGCGCCGGCTCTTTGAAAAGAGCCGGCGCGCGACAGGAAGCTCCCGGCATGCTGAGCGTCAGGAAGGGCTCCCATGGGCCTTTGCCGCCGCTCTGTAAATACACAATGATCCCGCGCTATACAGTGCGAGATCGCTGTGTATGTCTATCCTAACTGGGCCTATTAGTCTGTCCCTGAAGACGTCACAGTGGTGCGTTCCAGCGCTGGAACGCAACGAACATAATCAAGATGGCGCCCGGCTTTAGTGCACCGCTACAGAGGACTGGGTACAGTATAAGATACAGACTGCACAGGCAGTCTGTATCTTCAGAAATAAACTTCATGAAGATACAGACTGCTTTTGCAGTCTGTATCTTATACTTTACCCACTCCTCTGTAGCGGTGCAGTAAAGCCGGGCGCCATCTTGATTACGTCCCTTACGTTCCAGCGCTGGAACGCACCACTGTGACATCAAGATGGCCGCCCCCGGCCTTACTTCTCAGCTATACAGGATTAGGTAAAAGCATAAGATACAGACTGCACAGGCAGTCTGTATCTTCAGGAATAGACAGAGAGAGAACCTTTTATTATATGGACAGTTAATTTCAGGTGATATATTTGGTTCTCTTTAAACAGAATATACAAAAAATAGAATGTAATGGCTTTTTGCAAAACGCATTAGAAGTCCCAGCAGGATGCCTGCAATCCCACCAGACCTGTAATGTTTTGCAGAAAGCCATTACATTTTTGTATACATTTTCCCCACAGTAATGGCGATCGCGCCTCCAAAATTGCTGTGCGGCTGCAGAGTAGGGGGTCACCACAAAATATTTGGGTCTATTGATTTCAATGGGGCTGGTTACTACAACAAAAAAGAAAAAACCTCAAGCATCTTTAGAACTCATTCCTCTAGTCAGCACCTTGTCACCCTGCTGAAGAGGAATTCATGTAAAGCAATTTAAAGGGGTAGTCTGCTGGTGTTTAACTTGTTGCAGCCTATTCTTTCCTTTCCCCTGGTGTCCCATGTTGTCTTCTGGCCCCTGGCTGAACAATCCCAAATCCATTTCTGAGACCAGCTCATCTTGGCAGTAATAGCCCGCTCAGCCAGTCCCTCACCAAAATGGGATTGCATCACAGCCAGTGATTGGCTGAGCGGAGACCTCACTGCCAGCTGCGCTGCACTCTGGAACACACGCTCTGTCCGCAATAAACTCACATTCATACACAATCTCTCTACCACAACCTCTTCTTCCTAGGCCTAATTGAGGCATGGCTGCCCCCTACTGACACTGCTTCCCCTGCTGCACTTTCCTACGGTGGGCTCCAGTTTACTCACACCCCTTGCCCTGGCAATAAACATGGTGGTGGGGTTGGCCTGCTACTAATTGACAACTGCTCCTTTACCCCAAGCCCTCCTCTCCCAGCCCTGACCACCTTTGAAGTACACTATCCGAATCTACTCCCCCTCTAACCTCCAAGTGGCAGTCATCTACCGACCACCAGGCTCTGCAACCACCTTCCTTGACCAATTCAACACTTTGCTACTACATTTCCTCTCAGATATTCCCACCATCATCATGGGCGACTTCAATATCCCCATCGACACATCCAAATCAGCCACCTCTAAACTCCTATCCCTAGCATCTTCCTTCGGCCTCACACAGTGGTCCTCCATGGCCACTCACAAAAAGGGTCACACACTGAAACTCTTTTCCTGCCTCTGCACTATATCTGACCTCACCAGCACACCTCTCAACATCTCTGACCACAACCTCCTAACATTCTCTTCTCATCTGCCCCCCCCCCTCAGTTCAGAACCTTGCCCACCCTCACAGGAACCTTAGAAACCTCAACACCCAAACACTGACTCCCTCGCGCCACTCTCCACCATACACTCTGAACGACACTGACACAGCCGCAACCTTCTACAACTCCACAATAACCTCCGCTCTTGACTCTTGCCACCTTACGAAAAATAACTCGACGCATGAACAGACAGCCCTGGCACACCCACATAACCAAACAACTAAGGCGAGTGTCCAGAGCTGCCGAGCAGCGCTGAAAGAAGTCCCACTCCAAGGAACACTTCCAGACATACAGGCAAGCACTCCTTGATTTCAAATCTGCCCTCAGCTCTGCTAAACAGGACTACTTTACTTCCCTCATATCTTCCTCATCTCACAATCCTAGGCAACTGTTTAATACCTTCAACTCTCCTCTCTGCCCCCCACATCTCTCATCTCTGCTGAGGACTTTGCCACATTCTTCAAGCAGAAAATCTATGACATCAGAGTAAGCTTCACCACAGTCCCCTCCGCCCCCCCTCATGCCTGTCCAATGCTCTTCCCCACTAACTCACCTCTCCACCATCACAGAACAACATCTCTCCAAAACTACTCTCCACATCACATCTCACCACCTGCCAAAACCTCACACCAATATTCTGTGCTCTTCTCCTTGACCTATCTTCTGCCTTCGACACAGTCGACCATTCTCTCCTCTTACAAATTCTCTCATCCCTTGGAGTCACTTGCTCAGCCCTCTCCTGGATCTCCTCTTTACTCTCCAACCACACTTAGTGTCTCCCATTCCCACACCACCTCCTTGTCCGCTCACAGTTGGTGTTCCCCAAGGCTCTGTACTTGGGCCTCTTCTCTATCTATACCTCTGGCCTGGGACATATAGAATCCCATGGCTTCAGGTACCACCTCTACGCCGATGACACTCAGATCTACCTCTCTGGTCCGGATGTCACCTCTTTGCTATCTAGGATTCCAGAGTATCTGTTGGACATATCTTCCTTCTCTTTCCGCTTTCTAAAACTTAACATGGGCAAAACCAGAATCATTTTTCCCCCATCCCGCTCTACCCTGCAGTCTAATCTGACAATCACTATCAATGCACTCTGTCCCCTGTCCCCCAAGTCCGCTGCCTTGGGGTCACCTTTGATTCGGCCCTGTCTTTTAAACCGCATATTCAGGCCCTGACCACCTCCTGCCGCTTTAACCTCAAAAACATTTCCAGAATCTGTTCTTTCCTCACCCCTGACTCCAAACTGCTGGTACATGCCATCATTATTTCCCGCTTGGACTATTGTAACATCCTCCTCTCTGGCCTTCCATCTAACTCCCTTGCTCCCCTCCAGGACCCCTGTAGTGCTATATGGCTCACTCAAATGCATAAGAATCACAGCTGCACACCGTGGCAGATAAAATGCACACAACATAAGCTTTAAAATTACGTTTTATTACATAAATCAAGGGATCCACAAACAGGGAATAGATCAAACACTACATGGAATAAGTTATGCATCTGAAGGGTTTGGAAGGGCCTGTGATCACTCCTACACCTGTATTCTTACATTATTAGATGGGCCATTTAGAAGTTTGGCGAAGCAACACAACCACTATGGAGGGTTTTACCAGTATCACATCATGTATCCAACAATCTTTGGTCCAATCCTAGTCACTCCAATGACTACCAGCCTACAAGACAGCCCAAGAATTAAGGGGATCCCTTATTTATATAACTGCTGTTAATGGTGCGGTTCCCATCAGGTACATTGAAGACGAGTGTCCGGCTCCTCACAACCTTCTGCAGTAATGGCACTGGATGTTCTCAGTGAGCACATCTTCTGTCTGGCAGTTGTGGTTAGGATGCCCCCAGGTACCTTTTATGTATATTCCCCATTCAGTCTGTACAAGTAGATGGAAGGCATCTCCAAAACAAAATAAAGCCACCATTTTATATATTTTAGTCAAGTCAAACTATTCTTTTCGGATGTAGAAAAACAACGGGTTTTATTACTCCAAAGGGAACATGAGCTGCCACCTATCTGGTCTCTACGAGTCATCTGGCTTTTCCAGGGGCGGCCCACATGGCTGGAGCATCTTCTCCATAAGGTTAAACCGCACTCGGGCTTTGCTTTCATTCTCTGCTGCGGCAAAGTAGTTGAGCAGGTCGAAGTGGCCCATGTAGGAGCAGTAGGAGTCTCTGTGCTGGTTCACCAGCCATTCCCACTTGGTGGTGTCAGCATGACCAGTGCCTATGTACTTTGACTGCAGATGCTCCAGCTGGCTGTGGATAGTGTATCGGTCCGTCATGATGAGATACTACACTTAAAGCAAATGTTGATCTTCACCTTGTTCTGCAAAAATAAATAGAAAACAGCCTATAAATACCAAGTACTGCATCATCTTATCACAGGGCAAGCCTATCCTCAAGCAGTATGACAGGGATGGGGAACCTTCAGACCTCCAGCTGTTGCAAAACTACAATTCCCATCATGCCTGGACAGCCGAAGCTAAAGCTTCAGCTGTCAGCTGTCCAGGCATGATGGGAAATGTAGTTTTGCAACAGCTGAAGGGCCGAAGGTTCCCCATCCCTGCAGTGAGAATGAGAGCAGATGTGCCCCTTCGTGCCTCTATGCAGTCACTCATTCTGTATGGGGCAGTCAAGTCATGAACCCAAATGGCTGCTCTGAGCAACATACAGAAAATGCAACAAAGACATTAAACAGTCATCGAATAAGGGCAACACATCTTGCTCACCATCTGCACACAGGCGGTGTATGTCGGCCAACAATACAGAGCTCTCCAAGACTGATCGAGGAGTCCCTGCGCCAAGTCAGACGTTTTATGTTGCATCCCAAATTGAGGGAAGTCTCTAGAGTTTAGATTCCCTTTGGATTGATGGGATGCGTAGTATGACAGGAAGCACACCAGAGGAGCAAATAGCTGATCATAAAGAGCTCCGCTCATCCAGCCACCGGCCTCTCAGCGCTGCTCCGCTCCCTGCCACTCCTACCCTGGGAAGCTTCAGTTTTCCAGGATTATATCCAGCTTTTCCCCAGCACCCAGGATGGAGTGACAGAGCGGAGCAGCGCTGAAAGGCCAGAGGCTTGATGAGCGGAGCACTGTTAGATTAGTGATTTGCTAATCTCTGCACATCAGCCATAGCAATGAGGACTCACCTGGGCCAGACCTGCACCAATCAGACCAGCGTATTCACCTGGAACATAAAAATGCATATAGCATGTTATACTGAAACTAGATTTACACCACATCGCATCTAGGGAGCCAAGACAAATCACTGCCTAGACCAAGTGACACAGTTCTTTAAAGGAGTTGTCCAGCAAAAATCGTTCAAATCAACTGGTGTCAGAAAGTTATATAGATTTGCAATTTACTCCTGTTAAAAAAAACTCAAGCTTTTCCATACTTATTAGCTGCTGTATGTGCCGCAGGAAATGTTAAGTCTGACAGTGCTCTCTGCTGACATCTCTGGCCGATAGAGGAACTGTCAAGAGCAGGAGAGGTTTTCTATGGGGATTCTTAGAAACCTGAGAAACAGTACCTGTCTCAGCCAGAGATGTCAGCAGAGAGACTGAAAATAAACTGTAGTACATACAGCAGCTGATAAGTATGGGAAAACTTGAAAATTTTTTTAATAGAAGTTACAAATCTATACAACTCTGACATCAGTTAATTTGAACAAAAAGATTTTTTTTCTGGACAACTCCTTTAATCTTCCCTTGACATGACCTACATGGACTTCCAACATAATGGGCCCATTACACTGAGCAATAATGAAGACAACGATCAGCTGAAAATAGTACTCTTACCGTTTTCTATCATAGAGCCTACTACATGTGACAGCAGACCCCATACAATGAATACAACACAACCAAAAACCCAACAGCAACATGGAGAAAACCCAGACTGGCCAGATAAGACAGGTGCATGCTGGTGTCCCCTTACAAATTCAGGTTACACAACATGTAGTGGAGAGGTTCCAGCACCATACACAGTATCGGTAGAAATCACTTATTGCACATTCATGGCCGGACAACACAACCTTCTGATCCCAAATAACCTTCATCAAACAAAGATTCCTTGGGGTCAGGACCTCACATAGTTCTTACCTAAACATGCAATAAGTTTGACATTTTCTACAACTACAATGGATGCTACTGGAGTCTCTTCTCTACATGAACAGTAAGATACAATAGAGCCAAGTGTCTGCATATACAGAATACTGACCTGCAGCCTAAGGTCCAGTTCACACTACGGCCTAATAGCAGAGATCCCGCTGGAACCTCCATCTGCAGACTCATCACCAAACCTCTGGCTATGCCTTTGAATGGAAGGGCTTATGCACCTCTGCTCAAATTGACATGTCAATTCTATAAGCAGAGGCACAAAGCCCTCCAATTCAAAGCCAGAGATTTAAGCACAGTCCACAGACTGGTTTGCATCAGAACCTCCACACCGAATCCGTAGTGTGAACTGGTCCTAACTAGGCCTTACACATGACTCCATTACTCTATATACTAGGCTGCTGTAATAGCAATCCCCATTATACATTCTATGGATTCTAGCCAGCTAGGTCACATTATTAGGGTTTTGCAGGCAATTAGAGGGATTATCCAAGACTAATAACTTTGTTGTAAGGGTGAGAATATAAGCAAGGAGGCAACAAAACAACATAGGAAAAGGCTTTCAAAGGGTTGTGGGAGGGGCGATAAGTTAGAGGGATCGTCCATTATGGATATGTGAGATGGAGGAGGAGCTTAGAAGCCATTACAATTAGGATCTCTGTATACAGCAGCGAGCATAGCTGTGCGCAGTATCATACATGAACATCAGGCACTGGGAGATGCTCACACCTGTTACTGCCCAGGACTGAGGCCCGGGGGTTTTCTCTAGGTCCGAGCGAGGCCGCCAGGTACGACAACCAGGAGCCGGAGCCCAGACCACACACAAACACCGGCAAACCGTTACCTTCCGCGCTGTATATTCACGTGGAAACTAAAGATGGCGGCGCGGGACTCTCAATTTATAAGGGAAGGTCTTGGCCTACGTCATAACGTACGCTCACGCATCAGCCAATCATCGAACGACGTGTACGCACGCATGCGTGAACTTATGTCACGTGTCCTTGAATGACGCGCGAGCTTTAGTCACATGACAGAAGTGTGGGCGGGGCTTGAGTAATATATGATAGGGTGTGGGCCAGGGAAGCTTGGCCCTCCAGCTGTTGCAAAACTACAACTCCCATCATGCATGGACAGCCAAAGCTTTAGCTTTGGCTGTCCAGACATGATGGGAGTTGTAGTTTTGCAACAGCTGGGAAGCCAAGCTTCCCTACCCCGATTTAGGTTAACTAGAATAGTTATAGTTTATGTGTTTGTTCACATTGGAAGAGGAAGCTGTTTCATCTTTATGTTGCATAGGAAATTGTACTGATATAGCCTGTGTCAGTGGTTCCCATCATGAATCTCCACTGCAACTCCTAGCATGCTGGGATTTGTAGTTTTACAACTGAAGAGCCACGGGTTGGGGAACATTGTCCTGCACAGGAAAGCTACAACCCCACTCTGCATGGCTGCCAACAGTTCTAATAAATGTGCCCGCATTGTCCCCACTTTGTAATGGGAAAAAGCTCTTCCTCACCTGAGATGGGGAACCTGCGGCCCTCCAGCTGCTGCAAAACTACAATTACCATCATGCCTGGACAGCTGAAGCTAAAGCTTTGGTTGTCCAGGCATGATGGGAATTGTAGCTTTGAAACAGTTGGAGGGCTGCAGGTTCCCTACCCCTGCTATAGACTTTGGAAGGTGTCCTGATATCAAGACATAAGCAGAAGATGACTTCAATGTTACTGTCATAGAAACAGAACGACACCCATCACATTTCATTCACAAGCCCATTTCTAACTTACACTCTATTGGTATCATGAGATCAACATGATCAATCTGACAGGTAACTACGCAGCCCCAATATTTGTAAATTTAACTTTTTACAACTGGCTTATCCCTTGTTTCCTTATCTTATATGCAGGCCCGGACTGGAAATCTGGGAAAGTGGGCAGATTCTCGGTGGGCCATGTGTTTGCAGGCAGATCTTGCCCCTCAATCCAAGCCTAGGAATGGAGTAGACACCAGAATATGTAGGAACTAGAGATGAGTGAACCTGGAGCATGCTCGAGTCGATCCGAACTTTCGGCATTTGATTAGCGGCGGCTGCTGAAGTTGGATAAATCCCTAAGGCTATGTGGAAATCATGGATATAGTCATTGGCTGTATCCATGTTTTCCAGACAACCTTAGAGCTTTATCCAAGTTCAGCAGCCACCGCTAATCAAATGGCGAAAGTTCGGGTTCGGATCGACTCGAACTCGGTTTGCTCATTTCTAGTAGGAACATCAGTGGCTACACAGGCTACTGAAGCTGAGATTTCTATAGGGAGAGCTCCCCTCTGCCTAAATGCTGGAAATAACCAGTAGCTCAAGCTTTGACTGTCCAGGCATGGTGGGTGAACAGCTGGAGAGCCAAAGGATCCCAATCTCTGTGCTAAATACTTGACAATTACCAGCTTCCTATCTACCTCTCCATGCATCTCTTATCCATTCATTCCTTCATTCCTCCTGCACTGCTTTGGTGCCGTCTGATACCAGATTCAGTTACTGAGCTCCCTGCACTATATAATTTTGGAAATGCAGAGACATCCGGAATCCCTCATTATTTTACCTCCCAGGCTGGTGACTATTATGCAGTCACTGGGCACATGCGGCCCACAGTCCTCTCCTTCTCCTTTCTCTGCAGAAAAACAATCCCGCTCCACAAAGTGCCCTGCAGATGCCGCAGACCTGGCTACCTGCTCCCCCCATCCAACTGCAGGTCACAATCTGAGCCCCAGAAGACCCATGGAGCCTAGGCCCCTGTAATCCATCCTAGGCTGTCAACACAATACTACCAGTGGGTACAGTCCCCATGGGATCTGGTAGAGATATACCTTTTATAGTGATCTAACCAAGACACACACTAGACAATCAGGTGGGCACTGTGTATATATGGCTGGTTTCACTTTACGTTTTTTTTTTCATCCGTTTTTACCAAAAAAATGAAAAACTGATGCATTTGTGTGCTTCTGTTTTGATCTGTTTTTCCATTGACTTCCATTATAAAAAAAAAAAGGATGAAAACTAGAGCGAACCGGGTTCGGGTCGATCCGAACCCGAACGTTCGGCATTTGATTAGCGGTGGCTGCTGAACTTGGATAAAGCTCTAAGGTTGTCTGGAAAACATGGATACAGCCAATGACTATATCCATGTTTTCCTCATAGCCTTAGGGCTTTATCCAGATTCAGCAGCCACCACTAATCAAATGCCGAAAGTTCAGGTTTGGATCGACTCGCGCATGCTCCAGGTTCACTCATCTCTAATCAAAACACATACTTTTTTTTTTAAGTACATAAAAATGTGATTAACCACTTTTTTGTGTATGTTAAAAAAACTGCTGGGTTTTGATCAGTTTTTTTTTATATATAATGGAATTTAATGGTAAAATGGATGAACACAAATGCATCCGTTTTTCCATCCTTTTTTTTCCCAGATTTTTTTTGCAAAAACTGATGGAAAAAAAAACAGATTGCAAAAACGTACTGTGAACCCAGCCTAACATTCTTATATGGGACTATTTGGGGAAGACGATATGTTGCAGTTCTCTATGGGGCATTTTGAGAGATACTGTATTGGGCTATGGCCACACATAATATATTTGCACATTCTCATTTATAGTAGCAGTGGGTGAGATATAAAATCATGTCATCTTATGATGTGGATTTCATATCCTCTGTATGTCAGTTTGGGGCTGGAAACACTACAGATTTCCCCCATTGATATAAATGGCAAATAGAGATGAGCGAACCTCAAACACGCCCGTGCGGCATTTGATTACATACGGCTGTATCCATTTTTTTCAGGATTCCTTAGGGTCGCATCCAACATCTTCAGGCCTTCAGGTAATAAAATGCCGCACGCCTGAGGATGCTCGAAGTTCGCTCATCTCTAATGGCAAAATGAAAACCCTCAAGAAATTTATCGAGATGCCATATAATAAAATTGTCTGTTGTCCATAGCAACCAATCACAGCTCCCCTAACAACCAATTGGTTGAGAAACTTAGTATAAGACAGCATCATAAATCTCCCCAAAGTCTTTATTGACTTAAAGGGGAACTCTGGATAAGAAAAAATTATGTGTGTTTGCTGAGCACAGGCTGATGATGCAGACAGGGGGCAGGGCGTGATGTCACTGGAGGCGGGTCTGGATCCCCCAATCCCCTGAGTGATCCGCCATCTCTGAATGGCCAGAAACAGGTGCAGCACTAATTTTACTGATTGTGATGGGTGGGGGACTGTGATGATCAGCTGAGGGAAAGCATTGCATTCTGGGAACCAGGAAGGACAGAAACACAATACAGAACAACCCCCCCCCCCCAAAAAAAAAAATGGATTTTTGGTAGTTTCATATATACATCGGTAGAGATGTCGGTGCAGCCTTTGCCTTATAAGTGTAAAATAAAATCAATATACATACCTGTCCACGCTCTCCACGCTCCACTTCCCAGGGAATAATCATGATTGTTACTTGTATGATGATAAAAGGCGTTCCAGCCCTAATCATTTATCATCTGTCCTTGGAATAGGTGATGATGGGGTCTGACCACTGGCACTCCACCAATTGGTAGGATAAGACACTCTAGTCTTCCATCCCTTCACACCAAGGTGGTTGTACTCTAGTAGATAGAGGATAATTATCCATTATAGCCACATAAGCCATATCAACAGAATAAAAAATATTTTTTTTATTTATATATTAAGAATGATCATAATAATAGTGTGGCTAGTTGTTAGATGTAGAGAGAGACCCTATATCAGGGGTAGGGAACCTTCAGCCCTCCAGCGGTTGCAAAACTACAACTCTGAAGGCTGTCCAGGCATTATTGGAGTTGTAGTTTTGCAACAGCTGTAGGGCCGAAGGTTCCCCACCCTGATCTCTATAGACAACATTATTAGCCACACCTCTTAGGTAGGTAGTTCCATAAACATAGTCCCTGCCAGTGCAGTCTGCCTATACAAACATTTGCTAAATAATGGGTCACTCTAAAGAGATCACTGATACCAGCATAGTACTGTAAATGAAGCCACCACTGCAACAAGTCAGGTCAGGATATTTTCTTCCTCCTAGATCCTTCACCATCAGCTCAGAAGTGGTACTACTGAGAAGTGGTGGCATTTAGGATCTGAAGTAACCATGTAAAGTTACAGAGCTAGGCCACAAGTGCTGAGACAAAAGTGACCAATACTTTTGCTGGCCCAATAAGTGCAGAGAAAATACCTAATTTAGCATTACAATTAGCACAAAAAATGCATTGGGAGCAGCCGAGCAGCTGCATGCAAGCCTTACATCACCAAGAACAAGGTTTCAGTGTGTGATGTCCCACAATGAGTGTTCTTTATCTGGCACCTGTCGCAAAAGTCTTATACTAAAAAAAGATGAAGATGTTTTTGAGTTTCGCCACCAGATGATAGTGTTCTATGTCTAAATTTGTACATATGTATTGCACAGCTGTAGTCACTATAGTTACTGTTTCTTTGTATTCTGTTACTCTGTGGACCAGTGGAGATACTTCTTTCTTTTCTACCCACTCACAGGGATTCTTACATACCCTGTAGGAAGTAATCACTTGGGGAAAGGAAGTGTAGCGTCAGTTTCCCTCTCATTCTCATTTTTAAGGGTACGTTCACACTTACAGGATCTGCAGCTGATTTTCTGCTGCAGATCATCCGCAGCCGATTTCATTTAATTAACTGAACACAGCATCAAATCTGCACCATCAAATCTGCTGCGGATCCTGTAGGTGTGGACGCATCCTAAATGTCTCAGGGGTGGGGAGCTGCCCAGGACTAGTCACGGCTTTCTCCCTGTGGGGGCACAGTGCAGGGATGATTGACAGGCAGAGACCCGTTAGTGGCCCCCTTGCCTGTCAATCATCCCTGCACTGTATGCTGACAGGCAGAGAGTCGTGACTAGTCTCGGAGGCTCTCCGCCCAGATGACGCTCCCTGTCTCATGCTGCAGACTAAAACTTCTTTTTCTGCCTACTAAAGCTACTGCTGTGGCTGCATAGTAGCTCTGTACGGTGCGTGAGGCAACCATATCTCCACAATTGTGCTGATTGGTTCCCTTTAAGGGGTTATCCAGAGAGCAGAAAAGCAGCTAACGGTACTGCTCCCAAGCGATCCACTTCCTCCCTGACGCTGTGGAAAAAATCCATTCAGTATAAGTAAAGGGGTCGTGTGACATGTCGGTCACTGGTCATGTGACTGGGAGTAATCATGAAGCCACAGCCTTAAAAGAGAAGTCCCACCGAATTTGTCCAGCTCCAGTCACTGATTGGCTGAGTGGGCAGTCACTCACCCAGGTATGTGACGTTGCAGCTGGAGGAGCTGCAGATCACCGACGGCTGTCAGCTGCACCCGGGAGCGGCACTAGGGTAGGTAAGTTTACTGTGTTTATTATTTTCCCGCACCCCCTGACTTTATTTAATTTGGTTGGACTTCCCCTTTAAATAAATTGCTTTGTCTCATCAGGAATACACAAAAAATTCTAAATTTAAATAAAACAATGACTTCTATAAGCATTGTAAGACCACCAGGCTGGCTGACCACCTACCCCTACCCGTAGTTATGTGGCACATGAGAAGGAGTAATGACCTATTCGCTGTCCTAATTTTTGGAGGAGAGCGTAAACTCATTTATGTTTCAGTAGATTATGGAAAGAAATCCTCTGTTCTCAACTCATTTGGGAGTGGCAGTTCCGGGGGGTGAACACTAGATGTCACTGCTAACATGCTGGATCTCTTAGCTGCGGCACATCAAACTCATTATAAAAACCCAATGTATGTAATAGTCACTATATCTGTTATCATGATAGTCGTATAAAATCCTGACTTATCAGCGACCTGACACAGTCATGCTGGTCTAAACTATCAAAGTATGTGGCACAAATCTAAGGGTGCTTTTACAGAGAGATTTATCTGACAGATTTTTGAAGCCAAAGCCAGGAACAGACTATAAACAAGGAGCAGGTCATAAAGGACTGAGATTTCTCCATTTTTCACATCCATTTCTGTCTTTGGCTTCAAAAATCTATCAGATAAACCTCTCTGTGTAAAGGCACCCTAAGGGCCCTATTCCACGGGACGATTATCGTTCGCATAATCGTTAACGATAAACGATCCAAACGACCGCTATTGCTAAAGACCTGAAATCGTTCACCCATTTACATGGACTTATGATCGTTCTTGTGGTCGTCTTTATTGCGTTCGTCACTACTGCGAACGACCGAACGACGTCTTATTCAAAGCGAACGATTTGCGAATGAGCAACGATAAAAATAGGTCCAGGTCTTAAACGATCAACGATTTCTCGTTCGGTCGTTAATCGTTAACTGCTATTCAACTGAACAATTATCGTTTAGATTCGAACGACTTAACGATAATCTGAACGATAATCGTCCCGTGGAATAGGACCCTAAGGTTATAGAGAAGCAGACAGCGCCATTCTCTGTTTAGTGGCCATGCTTGGTTACTGCAGCTAATTAGGTACAGTGAGGCCTCCACTTCTAACTATGTATGTGCCTGAGGCAAACAGTTGAGTGGTTGTGGTGCCAGGTGTCGGCATCACACTGATATGGTATTGATTGACCTATCATTTACCGACTATTGTTTATACAGTCCAAAAATATCAAATCCACCATGTGCATTTTTTTCTGGTTTTGCTTAGTTGTTTTTTTTTTGTTTTTTTTCTAGTGCTGAAAAAACACATCGTACCTGAAAACTGCCAAGCAAGCAAATAAGCTGAAGCTGATGGCGGTGGATTTTATTATACCTTTTTTTTTCTACTAATGGCATTTGTGAACATTTACATAGGGTGAGCAACTTTTACTGAACGGGTTGTTAAAATAACAGGCGGTTTTGGGGAACTGGGGAGATGTAGGCTGGCGACCTAGATCAGTAAAAGTGCCTTAAAGGGAATCTGCCACATTTAAAATGGATATAGCCAGCATGTTATAGATAGGAGGAGCTGAGCAGATTGACATATAGTTTTGTAAAAAATACAATAATAGTCATGTGGGCGGTCCTATTCATAACTGATCATTCCTTTTATATGCACACTCATACATAGAAGCCTGTCAATCACTGAGAAGGACCGCCCACAGGACTGTTTAACCCAGAATTAGCAGAAGAAATGACAATTTATCCTGGAACTTTTCCCTTAAACCTATATATGAGTCTGCTCAGCTCCTCCTGCCCTATAACTTGATGCTGTCGAGATTAGACGGCATTTTCAATGTGACAGTGATAAGTACGGTGGAGTGCTATGTTCCTCGCCCACTATTCGGCACCTTCTCCTGTCATTCCACAGGAGCTAGTCCTGGCCAGTAGACACACTATGAGGATTGTTAGTATAGAGGGTAAGCAGGTGCTGTGAAAGTTTAAAGGGGTACCCGGGAGAGAAAAAAAAAAGTTTTTAGATAGTGGTGGTGGTAGAAGTAGTAGCTGCAGTACAGTATAGGGCATGGTAGTAGGACTGCCCGGATACCTCCAAACCGCATACTGAGGCCGTGCTATAAATAACCACAGACAAACTTTTACCTTTTTTGAGAACGGGGTCGGCCACAGCTTTATTACACTTAAAGTAAGAACGATTAAGTGCTTCCTCCAGGGGTCGTGCCTGCCGTCGGATAACCGACGGGCACTGCCACCTACCACACTTCTCCATTATCCACCGCCAGCTGTGACTTCAACCACCATACCCACACATACTAAAACAGTCGAACTCAACATAAGAAGACTTTTTTTTTTTTTTTTGCACCTTAGGGAGGGAGGGAGGGACAAAACTCTTGGCAGCTAACCGGCAAAAGAGGAAGAGCCCACCCACGTCCCAGCTTATATAAACCCCGGCTCCTCCCGCTGCCAACCCCTTCCTGACAAACAGCCTCCTCCCCTTAACAACCCCTTAACTCCAAACCTGCTGTAAGTTCTTCTCCGCGCGGCCCCCACCATATCTCATTAACCCCTACGCCTCCAATACCACCCCTGCAGTCCAGGACACCATACCTTATACAGGTTGGTGTCCCCCCATAATAGTACAGTATAGAACATGATGGACGAGGCAGGGGCTGTGTAGGCTAGTAATAGTAGTAGTGGTAGTAGTAGTAGAGTATAGAACATGATTGACAAGGCAGGGGATGTGCAGCTGTGTAGGGGTAGTAGTAGTAATAGTAGTAGTGGTAAGAGTAGTAGTGGTAATAGTAGTGGTAGAAGAAGTAATAGTAGTAGTGGTAATAGTAGTGGTAGTAGTAGTAGTGGTAATAGTAGTAGTGGTAGTAGTAGTAGTAGTGGTAATAGTAGTGGTAGTAGTAGTGGTAATAGTAGTGGTAGTAGTAGTAGTACAGTATAGAACACAATGGACAAGGCAGGGGATGTGCAGCTGTGTAGTAGTAGTAGTAGTAGTAGTGGTGGTAGTAGTGGTGGTAGTAGTAGTAGTAGTAGTAGTAGTAGTAGAAGAGTATAGAACACGATGGACAAGGCAAGGAACGAGATGAACGGCTGTGTAGGGGTAATAGTACAGTATAGGACATGATGGATAAGGCAGGAGATGTGTGGTGTGTAGTAGTAGTAGTAGTACAGTATGGGACATGATGGATAAAGCAGGAGATGTGCGGCTGTGTAGTAGTAGTACAGTATAGGACATGATGGATAAGGCAGGAGATGTGCGGTGTGTAGTAGTACAGTATAGGACATGATGGATAAGGCAGGAGATGTGCGGTGTGTAGTAGTACAGTATAGGACATGATGGATAAGGCAGGAGATGTCTGGCTGTGTAGGGGTAGTAGTACAGTATGGGACATGATGGATAAGGCAGGAGATGTGCGGTGTGTAGTAGTACAGTATAGGACATGATGGATAAGGCAGGAGATGTGCGGTGTGTAGTAGTACAGTATAGGACATGATGGATAAGGCAGGAGATGTGCGGTGTGTAGTAGTACAGTATGGGACATGATGGATAAGGCAGGAGATGTGCGGTGTGTAGTAGTAGTACAGTATAGGACATGATGGATAAGGCAGGAGATGTGTGGTGTGTGTAGTAGTAGTACAGTATGGGACATGATGGATAAGGCAGGAGATGTGCGGTGTGTAGTAGTACAGTATGGGACATGATGGATAAGGTAGGAGATGTGCGGCTGTGTATTAGTAGTACAGTATGGGACATGATGGATAAGGCAGGAGATGTGTGGTGTGCAGTAGCGGTCTTGGGCACCACGCATCCCACGCAATTGCGTGGGGCCCCCGACATCCAGGGGGGCCCCGCTCTGGTGCCCAAGACCGCTGCGGCTAACTATGTGCGCTCGTAACGAGCGCACATAGTTACAGGCAGCAGCGGCACTGACAGGGCAGGAGCCATTGGCTCCCTCTCTGTCAGTCACTCTTGTGGCCGCAGGAAGTGTTTTCCCTGCGGTCACAAGAGGCTGCTCTGTGTCTCTGGTGCCGGCGCTCGAGGCGTCACTGGAGCACCGGTGCCATGACAACGGGAGAACGGCCTTATGTGACCGCAGGGAAAACACTTCCCGTGACCACAAGAGGGAAGGGAAGAGAAGAGAAGAGGAGATGCCGGTCCCAGGTGAGTAAAAATGTTTTTTTCTTTTTCTTTTGTGTTATATACTATATAGGAGGTAGAGCACACAGTGGGGGCCTATATAAAACGGGAGGAGCGCACAGGGGGGCTATATAAACGGGGGGAGCGCACAGGGGGGCTATATAAACGGGGGGAGCGCACAGGGGGGCTATATAAACGGGGGGAGCGCACAGGGGGGCTATATAAACGGGGGGAGCGCACAGGGGGGCTTCATAAACGAGGGGAGCACACAGGGGGGCTATATAAACAGGGGAGCACACGGGGGCTCTATATAAGTGGGGGAGTGCACGGGGACTATATAAACGGGTGGAGCGCACAGGGGGGCTATATAAACGGGAGCACACAGGGGGCTATATACAAGTGGGGGAGCTCACAGGGGGCTATATACAAGTGGGGGAGCTCACAGGGGGGCTATATAAGGGGGGAGCTCACAGGGGGCTATATACAAGTGGGGGAGCTCACAGGGGGCTATATACAAGTGGGGGAGCTCACAGGGGGGCTATATAAGGGGGGAGCATACAGGGGGGCTATATACAAGTGGGGGAGCTCACAGGGAGGCTATATACAAGTGGGGGAGCACACAGGGGGTATATAAAACTGGGGGCAGCACACGGGGGTATATACAACTGGGGGGAGCACACGGGGTATATACGACTGGGAGCAGCACACAGGGGGTCTATATAGTATACTGGGGGAGCACACAGGGGGGCTATGTATAACTGGGTGATCACACAGGTCTATATATAACTGCGGGAGCACACAGGGGGGTCTATGTACCACTGGGGACAGCACACAAGAGGTATATACTACTGGGGGCAGTACACAAGTGGTATTTACTACTGTCGGCAGCGCACAAGGGGTCTATATAACTGGGGGCAGCACACAGCGGTCTTAATTACATTGGGACTGCACAGAAGTGCCTATATGCCTCACTACTATACTGGGGCACAGAACATACCTAATTATTAAGTGGGGGCACAGGGACACCTTTAATCTGTGGGGGCACAGAGGGGCGTAACTACTATATAGACGTAGAGGGGACGTAACTACTGTATGTGTTGGAGCCTAAAATATTTCTCTGACAGATTCTGGAGGGAAGATTACCAGCCGGGAGAAGACTTCAAGGTGGCTCACGCTGGATGGAGAGAGAAAGAAAGAAAAGTAAAAGACGCTGATCAGAGAAGACGCCTCCTGTAAGTCACTGGATGTAACTGCACTCTGTTATAGGGTCTGTAGTGATAGGGGTCATGGTGTGGCAGTATTATGTTATGGCATCATTGGTAATATCTTCCTGTTTTGTTCAGAGCAGTTTTGAGGTGATATGTAATCTCTGTATGGTGGTAGGAGGGTTATAAGAGGACTACTGTGGGGGGGGGGGGGGGGGGGGGGCCCAGACATGACTTTGCTTGGGGCCCCAGAAATGCCAAGACCGCCCCTGGTGGTGTGTGTAGTAGTAGTACAGTATGGGACATGATGGATAAGGCAGGAGATGTGCGGCTGTGTAGGGTAGTAGTAGTAGTAGTAAAGTATAGTACATGATGGATAAGGCAGGAGATGTGCGGCTGTGTAGAAGTAGTAGTACAGTATAGGACATGATGGACAAGCCAGGAGATACGTCATATGTAGGGTAGTAGAAGTAGTAGTAGTAGTAGTACAGTATACAGTGGCGGATTAAATGTACACTGGGCCCCGGGCTGTCCACCCAACCTGGGCCCCCCCCCCGTCAATCCGCCCACATTATACTCCGCTACTGCCCCCCCACGCTGTCCCCAATAAACACTGCCTGCCTCCCCTCCCTGCTGGCCCCAATAAACATGATGTTTGGTCCCTTGCTGCTCCCAGTAAGCATTGTCCACCCCACCTCCACTGCCCCCAATAAACATACTGCCACCTGGTTTCAGGAGAGGAGGGAGCTGATCTTATAGGGGAGGTCGCAGGGTCACAGCAGCACAGAGGATGTCAGGAGTGGAGCGTGCTGATCTTATAGGGGAGGTCACAGCAGCACAGAGGATATCAGGAGAGGAGGGTGCTGATCTTATAGGAGAGGACACAGCAGCACAGAGGATGTCAGGAGAGGAGGGTGCTAATCCTATAGGAGAGGTCCCAGCAGCACAGAGGATGTCAGGAGAGGAGGGTGCTGATCTATAGAAGAGGTTCGAGCAGCACAGAGGATGTTAGGAGAGGAGGGTGCTGATCTAATAGGGGAGGTCACAGCAGCACAGAGGATGTCAGGAGAGGAGGGGGCTGATCTTATAGGGGAGGTCGCAGCATCCCAGCAGCACAGAGGATGTCAGGAGAGGAGGGCGCTGATCTTATAGGGGAGGTCACAGCAGCACAGAGGATGTCAGGAGAGGAGGGTGCTAATCCTATAGGAGATGGTCCCCCTCTTCCCCCCTTATAGATGGTCACCCTCTTCCCCCCTTATAGATGGTCACCCTCTTCACTCCTTATAGATGGCCCCTCTCCCCCCCCCTTATAGATGGCCCCTCTCCCCCCCCCTTATAGATGGTATCCCTCTCCCCCCCTTATAGATGGTACCCCCCCCCCCTTATAGATGGTACCCCTCTTCCCCCCTTATAGATAGTCCCCCTCTTTCCCCCCTTATAGATGGTCCCCCTCTTCCCCCCCCTTATAGATGGTCCCCCTCTTCCCCCCCTTATAGATGGTCCCCCTCTTCCCCCCTTATAGATGGTCCCCCTCCTCCCCTTTTATAGATGGTCCCCCTCTTCCCCACTTATAGATGGTCCCCCTTCCCCCCTTATAGATGGTTCCCCTTTTCCCCTTATAGATGGTGCCCCTCTTCCCCCCTTATAGATGGTCCCCCTCTTTTCCCCCCTTATAGATGGTCCCCCTCTCCCCCCCCCCCTTATAGATGGTCCCCCTCTCCCCCCCCTCTTATAGATGGTCCCCCTCCCCTACCTCTTATAGATGGTCCCCCTCTTCCCCCCTTATAGCTGGTCCCCCCTCTTCCCCCCTTATAGATGGTCCCCCTTTTCCCCTTATAGATGGTTCCCCTTTTCCCCTTATAGATGGTCCCCCTCTTCCCCCCTTATAGCTGGTCCCCCCTCTTCCCCCCCTTATAGATGGTCCCCCTTCCCCCCCTTATAGATGGTCCCCCCTCTTTCCCCCCTTATAGATGGTCCCCCTTTTCCCCTTATAGATGGTGCCCCTCTTCCCCCCTTATAGATGGTGCCCCTCTTTTCCCCCCTTATAGATGGTCCCCCTCTCCCCCCCCCTTATAGATGGTCCCCCTCTCCCCCCCCCCTCTTATAGATGGTCCCCCTCCCCTACCTCTTATAGATGGTCCCCCTCCCCTACCTCTTATAGATGGTCCCCCTCTCCCCCCCCTCTTATAGATGGTCCCCCTCTTTTCCCCCCTTATAGATGGTCCCCCTTTCCCCCCCCCCTCTTATAGATGGTCCCCCTCCCCTACCTCTTATAGATGGTCCCCCTCTTTTCCCCCCTTATAGATGGTCCCCCTCTTTTCCCCCCTTATAGATGGTCCCCCTCTCCCCCCCCCTTATAGATGGTCCCCCTCTCCCCCCCTCTTATAGATGGTCCCCCCCCTACCTCTTATAGATGGTCCCCCTCTCCCCCCCCCCTTATAGATGGTCCCCCTCTCCCCCCCTCTTATAGATGGTCCCCCTCCCCTACCTCTTATAGATGGTCCCCCTCCCCTACCTCTTATAGATGGTCCCCCTCTTTTTCCCCCTTATAGATGGTCCCCCCCTCCTCCCCCCTTTCCCCCGTGCAGGCAGATTTAAAAAAAAAAAACAAACAACAAAGAAAACTCACCTTACAACCCGTTCCCCCGGCGATCCTGTCCTGCAGGCTCCGTCTGTCCCCCGGCTGTTGTGCAGCTGCCGGAGGTGTCCCGTCCTATCCCCGGCAGCGCGCGCATCACAGAGCTCCCCGTGCGCTGGAAGTCACAGCCACAAGCGCACGGGGAGCTGTCTGATGCGCGCGCTGCCGGGGGATAGGACGGGACACCTCTGGCAGCTGCACAACAGCCGGGGGACAGTAAGAGCAGGACTCTTGTGACCGCAAGCAAAACAATGCTTGCGTTCACAAGAGCCTGCAGTGGTGAGGGGGGGCCGGGCCGCAGCGGCATTATAATGTGGGCGGCGTGGCATGGGCCCCCCGGAGCCTCGGGACCCGGGTGGCCGCCCAAACCGCCCACATTATAATCCGCCATTGACAGTATAGTACATGATGGATAAGGCAGGAGATGTGCGGTGTGTAGTCAGGGGTGATTCTAGCCTCTCTGCTGCCCGAGGCGAACTATAGAATGACGCCCCCCCCCCCCGGTCAATCCGCCCACATTATAATCCACTACTGCCCCCCCCCCCCCACTGCTGTCCCCAATAAACATAATGTTTGGTCCCTTGCTGCATAGAGGATGTCAGGAGAGGAGGGGGCTGACTTTATAGGAGAGGTCCCAGCAGCACAGAGGATGTCAGGAGAGGAGGGGGCTAATCCTATAGGAGAGGTCCCAGCAGCACAGAGGATGTCAGGAGATGAGGGTGCTAATCCTATAGGAGAGGTCCCAGCAGCACAGAGGATGTCAGGAGAGGAGGGTGCTAATCCTATAGGAGAAGTCCCAGCAGCACAGAGGATGTCAGGAGAGGAGGGTGCTGATCTTTTAGGAGATGGTCCCCCTCTTCCCCCCTTATAGATGGTCCCCCTCTTCCCCCCCTTATAGATGGTCCCCTCTCCCTTATAGATGGTCCCCCTCTCCCCCCCTTATAGATGGTCCCCCTCTCCCCCCTCCCTTATAGATGGTCCCCCTCTCCCCCCTCCCTTATAGATGGTCCCCCTCTTTCCCCTCCCTTATAGATGGTCCCCCTCTTCCCCCCTTATAGATGGTCCCCCTCTTCCCCCCCCTTATAGTTGGTCCCCCTCTTCCCTCTCTCCCCCCCCCCTTATAGATGGTCCCCCTCTCCCCCCCCCCTTATAGATGGTCCCCCTCTTCCCTCTCCCCCCCTTATAGATGGTCCCCCTCTTTCCCCCCTCCCTTATAGATGGTCCCCTTCCCCCCCTATAGATGGTCCCCCTCTTCCCTCTCTTCCTCCCTTATAGATGGCCCCCCCCTTATAGATCGTCCCCCTCTTTCCCCCCTCCCTTATAGATCGTCCCCTCTTTCCCCCCTCCCTTATAGATCGTCCCCCTCTTTCCCCCCTCCCTTATAGATGGTCCCCCTCTTTCCCCCCTCCCTTATAGATGGTCCCCTTCCCCCCCTACCTTATAGATGGTCCCCCTCTTTCCCCCCTCCCTTATAGATGGTCCCCTTCCCCCCCTACCTTATAGATGGTCCCCCTCTTTCCCCCCTCCCTTATAGATGGTCCCCTTCCCCCCCTATAGATAGTCCCCCTCTTCCCTCTCCCCCTCCCTTATAGATGGTCCCCCCCCTTATAGATGGTCCCCCCTTATAGATCGTCCCCCTCTTTCCCCCCTCCCTTATGGATCGTCCCCCTCTTTCCACCCTACCTTATAGATGGTCCCCCTCTTCCCCCCCCCCCCCCCTGCACAGCAGATAAAACAAAAACAAAAAACAGCACACAACTCACCTACCCTCCGTTCCCCCGTCGAGCCTCTCTGGTCTGGTCCAGGCCGATGTGCGGCTGCCCGGGGTGTCCCGTCCTGTCCCCGGCAGCGCGCGCATCACAGAGCTCCCCGTGCGCCTGTGACTTCCGGCGCACAGGGAGCTCTCTGATGCGCGTTCTGCCGGGGACAGGACGGGACACCCCCGGCAGCCGCACATCACCCGGGGGACTAAGGCTGCATTCCCACGTTCCGTGATCCTGACGGATCACAGACGTGGAATGCATGTACTGGAGCCCCCCCCCGCGCCCGGGCAGTATCTGTAATGAGATGCTGTGAGCGGGGGGGACTGTATTCATAAGCGCCGCGCTGTAGTATCAGCACGGCGCGGCTGATTTAGTACAGCGGGGCGCTTATGAATACAGTCTCCCCCGCTCACAGCATCTCATTACAGATACTGCCCGGGCGCGGGGGGACTCCAGTACATGGTACAATCAGTGGCGGATTATAATGTGGGCGGCCGCCCGAACCGCCCATATTATAATCTGCCACTGAATGCCGCCAGAGCCGTTTTAATACATTGGTGGGCCCAGTGCACAGCCCTCAAGAGTGGGCCCCCCCTTCCCTTTCGGCACATTGTATAATGTACTGAATTTGCCCCCACACTGTATCAAGAGCCCCAATACATACAGTAGTTACCTTATAACACTATTTCCACAATACAGTGATTACATATTACATAAAAACTGCACTAAACAAAACAGAAAGATATCACCAATGATACCATTACATAATACCGCCACATCATGACCCCTAACACTACAATCCTATAACAGAGTGCAGTTACATCCAGTGACTCACCGGGGGCGTTTTCTCCAATCAGAGTCTGTCACCTTTTCTTTTTCTCTCCATCCAGCCTGGGCCACCTTGAAGTCTTCTCCTGGCTGTGAATCTTCTCTCCAGAATCTGCCAGACAAATATTTTAGGCTCCAACACATCCAGTAGTTAGGTCCCTTGTACCCCTATACAGTAGTTACACCCCTCTGTACTCCTACATAGTTACACCCCTCTGTGCCTCCATAGTTTTAAGGTGTCCCTGTAGTATATAGACCCTCATGTGCTCCTCCAGTTATATACAGCCCTCCTGTGCGCTCCCCCATTAGTATATAGCCCCCCTGTGCACTCTCCCCAGTAGTATATAGCCCCCCCTGTGCTCTCCCACAATAGTATATAGCCCCCCCTGTGCTCTCCCACAATAGTATATAGCCCCCCTGTGCTCTCCCACAATAGTATATAGCCCCCCTGTGCTCTCCCCCAATAGTATATAGTCCCCCTGTGCTCTCCAATAGTATATAGACCCCTATGCTCTCCCACAATAGTATATAGCCCCCCTGTGCTCTCCCCCAATAGTATATAGCCCCCCTGTGCTCCCCCCAATAGTATATAGCCCCCTGTGCTCCCCCCAATAGTATATAGCCCCCTGTGCTCTCCCCAATAGTATATAGCCCCCCTGTGCTCTCCATAATATATAGCCCCCCTGTGCTCTCCCCCATAGTATATAGACCCCTGTGCTCCTCAATATGATATAGCTCCCTGTGCTCACCAATAGTATATACCTCCCCTGTGCTCCCCAATAGTATATAGTCCCCTGTGCTCCCCAATAGTATATAGCTCCCCAGTGCTCCCCCATAGTATATATTCCCCTGTGCTCCCCCATAGTATATAGCCCCTCTGTGCTCCCCAGTAGTATATAGCCCCCTGTGCTCCCCAGTAGTATATAGCCCCCTGTGCTCCCCAGTAGTATATAGCTCCCCTGTGCTCCCCAGTAGTATATAGCTCCCCTGTGCTCCCCAGTAGTATATAGCTCCCCTGTGCTCCCCCATAGTATATAGCTCCCCTGTGCTCCCCCATAGTATATAGCCCCCCTGTGCTCCCCCATAGTATATAGCCCCCTGTGCTCCCCCATAGTATATAGATTCCCTGTGCTCCCCATAGTATATAGACCCCTGTGCTCCCCAGTAGTATATAGTCCCCTGTGCTCTCCCATAGTATATAGGTCCCCTGTGCTCGCCCATAGTATATAGGTCCCCTGTGCTCCCCCATAGTATATAGCCCCCTGTGCTCCCCCATAGTATATAGCTCCCCTGTGCTCCCGCATAGTATATAGCCCCCTAAGCTCCCCCATTGTATAAAGCTCCCTGTGCTCCCCAGTAGTATATAGCCCCCTGTGCTCCCCAGTAGTATATAGCTCCCTGTGCTCCCCCACAGTATATAGCTCCCCTGTGCTCCCCCATAGTATATAGCCCCCTGTGCTCCCCCATAGTATATAGCCCCCTGTCCTCCCCTATAGTATATAGCCCCCTGTGCTCCCCCATAGTATATAGCCCCCTGTCCTCCCCCATAGTATATAGTCCCCTGTGCCCCCCCATAGTATATAGCTCCCCCTCCCATATAACATTGAAAAAAACAAACACTGTTACTCACCTAGGTCCACGCGTTCCTCTTCTCTTCCCTCCTGTGGCCGCACTTCCTGCGGTCACAAGAGGCTGCACTCCCCTTACCCTCGCGCCGACGCTCCAGTGACGTCGGCCGCTAGAGGGAGAGTGCGGCCTCTTGTGACCGCAGGAAGTGCGGCCACAAGAGTGACTGACAGGGAGGGAGCCAATGGCTCTCTCTCTGTCAGTGTCGCTGCTGCTGCAGCGCTGAAGCGCCGCAGCAGCAGCGGGCGGGGGCAGCGGTGATCGCCGGGGGGGCCCTGCAGGGGGCGCCATGGAGGGGTAAGTAGATTACCCATCCATGGCGCTCCCCCCTGACAGGCTGGTGGCCGGAGCCCTGTGCGACCGCACTGGTCGCACATAGCAATGGCCGGCCTGCTCGGGGGGGCCCCTTTAACCAGTGGGCCCGGTGCACGTGCACCATGTGCCCTCTGGTTAAAGCGGCCCTGAATGCCGCCCCCATTAAGATAGCTGGTGGCGCCGCCTGAGGCAGACGACTCAGGTCGCCTCATCATTGCGGCGCCCCTGTGTGTAGTAGTACAGTATAGGACATGATGGATAAGGCAGGAGATGTGCGGTGTGTAGTAGTACAGTATGGGACATGATGGATAAGGCAGGAGATGTGCGGTGTGTAGTAGTAGTACAGTATGGGACATGATGGATAAGGCAGGAGATGTGCGGTGTGTAGTAGTAGTACAGTATGGGACATGATGGATAAGGTAGGAGATGTGTGGTGTGTAGTAGTAGTACAGTATAGGACATGATGGATAAGGTAGGAGATGTGTGGTGTGTAGTAGTACAGTATAGGACATGATGGATAAGGCAGGAGATGTGCGGTGTGTAGTAGTACAGTATGGGACATGATGGATAAGGCAGGAGATGTGCGGTGTGTAGTAGTAGTACAGTATGGGACATGATGGATAAGGCAGGAGATGTGCGGTGTGTAGTAGTAGTACAGTATGGGACATGATGGATAAGGTAGGAGATGTGTGGTGTGTAGTAGTAGTACAGTATAGTACATGATGGATAAGGCAGGAGATGTGCGGTGTGTAGTAGTACAGTATGGGACATGATGGATAAGGCAGGAGATGTGCGGTGTGTAGTAGTAGTACAGTATGGGACATGATGGATAAGGCAGGAGATGTGCGGTGTGTAGTAGTACAGTATAGGACATGATGGATAAGGCAGGAGATGTGCGGTGTGTAGTAGTAGTAGTACAGTATAGTACATGATGGATAAGGCAGGAGATGTGCGGTGTTTGTAGGGGTAGTAGTAGTACAGTATGGGACATGATGGATAAGGCAGGAGATGTGCGGTGTGTAGTAGTACAGTATAGGACATGATGGATAAGGCAGGAGATGTGCGGTGTGTAGTAGTAGTACAGTATGGGACATGATGGATAAGGCAGGAGATGTGTGGTGTGTAGGGGTAATAGTACAGTATAGGACATGATGGATAAGGCAGGAGATGTGCGGCTGTGTAGGGGTAATAGTACAGTATAGTACATGATGGATAAGGCAGGAGATGTGCGGTGTGTAGGGGTAGTAGTAGTACAGTATGGGACATGATGGATAAGGCAGGAGATGTGCGGTGTGTGTAGTAGTAGTAGTAGTAGTAGTACAGTATGGGACATGATGGACAAGGCAGGAGATGTGCGGCTGTGTAGGGGTAGTAGTAGTACAGTATAGGACATGATGGACAAGGCAGGAGATGTGCGGCTGTGTAGGGGTGGTAGTAGCAGCTGGGTCTGGAAAACAGAAGACAACACCATAGAGGTGTAATGGGGGTTAGTAGTAGTGGGAGTAGAATAAAGAACATGATAGTTAAGGCAGGAGATTAGTGGTTTGTAGGGCTAGTAGTAGTGACAGCAGTACAGTATAGAACATGATAATAAAGTACATACAGAGCTGTATATGGGTAGTAGTAGTGACAGCAGTACGGTATAGTACAGTATAGAACATGATAGATAATAAAGGACATACAGAGCTGTATATGGGTAGTAGTAGTAACAGCAGTACGGTATATTACAGTATAGAACATGATAGATAATAAAGGACATACACAGCTGTATATGGGTAGTAGTAGTAGTAGTGACAGCATTACGGTATAGTACAGTATAGAACATGATAGATAATAAAGGACATACAGAGCTGTATATGGGTAGTAGTAGTAGTGACAGCAGTACGGTATAGTACAGTATAGAACATGATAGATAATAAAGGACATACACAGCTGTATATGGGTAGTAGTAGTAGTGACAGCAATACGGTATAGTACAGTATAGAACATGATAGATAATAAAGGACATACACAGCTGTATATGGGTAGTATTTTCATTTGATTCATGTCACATAATTCTATCTAATTGTAAGTTTTTGTTTCATATATACAATAAAGAGAAATCATATGGTGACATGTTTTGTCAGTCTATTACATATAACATTACATTTCAATAGATTTATCCACGGTAAAGACAACTAAACACATTTATACAGAAGCTGCCTAGAGAAAGCAGCAGCATGGCCACATCCAGGGCTTCATGTCCACAGATACTATTACATACATCTCGGTGAATATTATATCATGGAACACCATTGTGCTGGGGATGACAAGGTATAATATTGTGAATATAAATGATTAGGCATGTTTATATGTGCGAGGGCATAGTGGGGGCAGAGAGAGGGTCCTGTGCATTCCTCATATTTATCAATGGGGAAAGTTGTGCAACACTTGGAGGTTGGATCCATGGAGAAGAGATTCCTCAGAACCTATATGGAATCCCTCTATATAAGCTTTTTATATCGTAGGGATCCACTTATAGAACTACTGACGTAACCAAAAGTAGGGATGGTCCGAACCGAGTTCGGTTCGGGTTCGTACAAACCCGAACCCTCGGTAATGATTCCTGCTGTCTGCCCGCTCCGTGGAGCGGGCGGATCCAGCGGGAGGAACGCCTATCCCAGTTTTCCAGGTGTTACTCCCGCTGGATCCGCCTGCTCCACGGAGCGGGCAGACATCGGGAATCTGCTGCCGAGCGTTCGGGGGAACGCTGTATCCCAGTTTTCCAGGTGTTACTCCCGCTGGATCCGCCTGCTCCACGGAGCGGGCAGACATCGGGAATCTGCTGCCGAGCGTTCGGGTTCATACGAACCCGAACCTTGGCAGGTTTGGACCATCCCTAACCAAAAGGATTGTTTTATTCATCCAATTGCATGGGGTTAAAGGGGAACTCTGGTGAAAAAATTGCTGTCAAATCAACTGGTGTCAGAAAGTTATATAGATTTGTGAATTACTTCTGTTTAAAATGTCAAAACTTCTTAAACTTCAAAACTACATATCAGCTGCTGTATGTCCTGCAGGGAGTGGCATATTCTTTTCAGTCTGACACTTTCTATGGGGGCAGCGGAAACCGTCTGAGCATAGAATGGAGTCTATGGGATGGGCTGAGAGTCAACCGGGAGCATGCGGGGGCAAGCGGCGGAATCTGCGGGAAGTTATCCACGAGAATTCCGTAGTGTGTGTATACCCTCAGGAAGAAACACCTCTAGGCCCTTCATGAGCTGTGTGAGGCGTCAGGGACCTAATACTTTATGTTGTGTCTTGTAGACATTAGAAATTAGCTCATCTTGAGTCCATCGTTTGGCATTTGATTACCAGTGTCTGAAGTAGTTGGATACAGCCATAGGCTTGGGGGGGGGGCTTCCAAGTACTCTACTCGCAATAAGTTGGTGGAATTTTTGCTAATTATTTTTTAAGAGAACGGATTTGTTGTAATTTGTAATTTGCTATTCAGTCTCCTTCCCCCAGTTCTTAGCTGCTGCTTTCTGCTAAAGACACAAAAATTGGTATGTGAGCTTTTCTCTCTGTCTCCCCCTTCTTCCCCTTCCCTTCTGAGACACATGATGTAAACAAGTCCCTGACTGGCTTTTTTTTTTTTTTTTTTTTGCAACTTTGTAGCTTCTTTGTAATGCTGGAAGGGTTATTAAGAGGTCAAGTTGATGATGAACTTACTGTGATTAATCCTCTGGTCATTACAAAGAAGCTACAATGTTGCTGATAAAGCCAGTCAGGGACTTGTTTACAGCAGCCGTCTCAGAAGGGAGGGGGGAGAAGGGGGAGACAGAGAGAAAAGCTCACACACAGTTTTTTGTGTCTTCAGATAAAAGCATCAGCTGAGAACTTGGGGAAGAAGACCAAATAGATAATAACAAGTATGGGAGGAGTTGTTAGTCTCACCATGGGCAGCAACATATGAAAAGTTATGTTTGAGTGGAATACCCCTTTAAGTAATGAAACAATTTAATTGCAGTATTTCAATGCCCCCTAATCATGTGTTTTCACCTATAAAGGAAAAAGGTTATCCAGGGCTACAAAAACATAACCACTTTCTTCCAAAACCAGCTCCATGTCTATCTATCCTCAGAGGACAAGATTGGAGATGTGTCTGGAAGAAAGCAACTATGTTTTTCTAATCCTGGATAACCCCTTTAAGACCTGTCTCTGACCACTTGTGCTGTTATCTCAGTCTAAGCCATTCCTATGAAGCTTTGGCTTATGTCTGGATTTCCTATAATGCCAGAAAGTAAGGGCCCTTTTATACAGGTTGATGGTCGGGTGAGAAACGTTCCTACAAACGTTCCTGATCATTGCCTGGTGTAAACATCCCAGCGAGCAGCCAAGAAATGAGAAAACGCTTGTTTGATGGCTGATCGAATCTTTTATGTAGTCATAAAACCATTGTTTGTCAGCAGCGCATCTTCCCATATAAACAGCAGGATGTGCCGACAAACAGTGTATACCAATGAGAGGAGGGGTTTGAACAGACAATCGCGAGAATCGTTCAACCATTGTTCAAACCATTACAATGTGTAGGGCTGGTAAGTTTTTGGTCTTTTTTTTTTTGCTCTTTATTATATTTTAAGGCTATGTTCACACGGTGTATACTTTTTTTTTTACAAGAAAGACTGGTCTTGCCGATTATAATAATGGGCGTTCTTGTCAAAAAAGAATACAGTGTTGAATCCTATGGGAAACTCAATGTACTGCACAGCGGCTGCTGTACCCCTACGGTGAACAATGGCCGTTGTTCACAGTCTGTTCACACAATGTATGGCCGTTCTCACTGCCGTATATTGTATTGAGGTCAATGGTTAATAAAATTGCAGGCACACGCAAAGCTGCCCGCAATTCAAATAACCATTCATTAAAGGGGATGACCACTTTATAGTAAAATAGTTCAGTGTACAGTATTATAGGCTATGTTCATACATAGTAAGAGACCAGCCACGGAACAGCCGGTCTCTGAAAAGATCATCCTGGCCGGTACTGCAGTACCGTCCGGATGATTTTTAGGGCTGCAGGGTTCTGATGCAGGCGTGTCCGTGCGCGCCCGCATGAGAACTCCCCACAGCACACAATGGAGTAAGTGGCCGGAGCCGCCCGCTCCATAGTGTGCACTGACAGGGTTTTCTTCTATTCTTCTAGTCATTGAATAGCGGCCGCAGAAAACTGACATGTCAGTTGTCAGGGATTCCGGCTGGAGCATATACTGTGTTTATATGCTCCGGCCAGGATCCCATAGGCAGCAATGGCACGCATATTTTCGTATAAATCACGGCCGTTGTACAACGGCCATGGTTTTACGAAAATATACATTGTGTGAACATAGCCTTAGTAAGTGTACTCACTGTATATACTGACAGCAGTTCCCTGTGTACCTCATAGAGCTAAAATCAGACTCCCCTCCTCCAGGCTGTGCTGTCCTGCTCTGTGGTGATTCTGTCCATAAGATGGCCGACACGGAGGAGCAGGTGACCATGCCCCATTCCAAAGTGTCCACCACCGAGCCTGTCCTGTAGGACACTGGAGGCGGGGCATTGTCACATGCTCCTCCATGTCGGCCATCTTATGGACAGAATCACCACAGAGCAGGACAGCACAGCCTGAAGAAGGGGAGTCTGATTTTAGCTCTATGAGGTACACAGGGAGCTGCAGTCAGTATATACATTGAGTACAGTTACTAACATTGTACACTGAACTATTTTTACTATAAAGTGGCCAACCCCTTTATTGTTCCTGCGGCCGATATAGCGGTATCGGCCACAGGAACATGTAAAAATGTGGCTGTTGCTGTGCTGTAATACAGTGGCTGTTGTTTAACAATGGCCGCTGTATTACAGTTTGCGGCGAATGTAGCCTAAAGGTCAGGGTAAAAATGCTTTGTTTTTTTTCTTGCAAAACTGTGTATTTTTTCCCCCTGAAAATCCCCACAGATTCGCTTTGCAGTTAATGACAGACATTTTCAAAGTGCAATAAAAAACAAACAAAAAAAGTGTGACTCCAGCCTCACACAAAGCAATTATCAAGACTGGTTTAAACGATTTTGTGATTGTTCATTCAAGCATGCAAAAATGCATAGGTTTCTGTGATGAAAATGTCATGTTTTTTTTCTAACTTTAAAATGTGTGAAATGTAAAAAAAAAAAAAAAAACTCACTGCAATAAACTCTGAAATGATAATAGAAGATGAGCTCTGAGGAACTGCCCACTTTATGGATCTGATTTTATCATTACAGGCATTTTATTCATCTATGTAAAGACTCCCCCAGAGCCCTAAGCAAAGGGGGACATGACTTTGGGAGGGGGGGACCTATAGCCCCAGCAGTCTTGTCTGTATAATGCTATACATTTAAGCACAGGTGGTTCTGCTTTAAGAGGGAGGAGTATATGCCTAGTGTATTGGTATGAGCAGGGTGGGGTTTTAGGAATAGATATAACTTCCTGTCTCTCCCTTTTTTTTCACAAGAATTTTTTTCTTTTTTTCCCGCCCTCCCTTTTTTCATCTTTACTTTAAAACTAATTTTCTTTTTTTAAGTGTAATAATGCATGTATTGTAAATATTATGTTTGTGTATGGTACCATATGCAATGAGAATATCGATTTTATTTTCATTTGATTAGTTACAGTTTGGCATTAAGCCTCTAAGCCCAAGGGAAGTGCAATCCTTCAGCCATGGTTCCCTAGAGGTTTCCTCCACAGGGTTTTTTTCCTCTCCTGAGTGCCGGAGGATTACTCTTTATCGAGGTTTTGCCTTGTTTTGCACAATTTTCATAGTTTTGCCTGGCCTTGTAGTTCTAAGTTATACGTTCATGGCATTGAATTAAGTGTGCAAAAATGTGTAAAAGATTTAAAATGAAATAAAGAATGAAAAATTTAAAATAAAAAATAAATAAAAAATGTGCATATATATATATATATATATATATATATATATATATATATATATATCTTCTGTCACATCTTTGGTTTGGCGGCTCAGGAGTCAGGTGGAAGTTACAGGCAAGTTATGGTGGACTCCTTTTAACTAGAGGATGTTAAATAGTGGTCAACAGGCTGAGCCTTGGAAGTGGCCAGCCTTAAGGATGTCAGAATGGCAATGTCATCCAGGGGTGGGCACGGTGGTTTAGCATAGGAGTGAGGATCTTTAGTAGGGTCATTGGGGCCCTTAAAGTAGACTGGCTGTGCTAGAATGGCAAGCCAGAACGTGCCGCTTACCTTTATTGCTGTCTGTCCGAGTGCTGTATGGCAGACAGCTGGGGATCTCTGTTTTAGTCCTGTGATTTAAATAAAGCTGGGGTCATCTTATCACCAAAATGTGCGTTTTCTGCCTTCATTTCATAGTCTGTATTTGTTGTTGGTGGTGGGGTTTCAAGGGCAAGCGAAGGTTCATCCCATATCCAAAAGGCAAGGCAACCTTGTAGACTTCAGCAAGTTTTCCTGTATGATGTCATGAAAAGCCGTATGAAAATGATCTATGCCGTCCCTAAAAGGTAAATCAAGGCCTTTGTGTCCAACTTTTTAGCTTCTCGGCAGCAGCATCATCATCTCCATGCTCAATGTAACTTATTCAATTCTGCCGCTGTTTCTTGCATTTTTACTAACACAGCACATTATAAAACCCATCCTATAAGTAACCCCTTCTCCCTCCACATTCCATCTATAGTAGTGCAGCACAGTTCCAACCTGTTCAGCCCTATAAGAAACCAGCAGTGTAATCGATACATAGTAGCTGGAGACCCTGGTGCTTGGCTGCATCTGGACCTAGGAGCCTCCAGCACCAGGATTAACTGCTCAGCCTGATCAGCTGATCACTTGAGAGAAAAGATTGTAAGAAAAGTGATCCCCTGATTATTTAATGATTCAGTATTTCTCATATACTCTATAGGCTTTAGCGTATTCTTTTTTATAAAATAATTAATGGAATGGAAAAAAACTGCTGAAATTCAGTGTTTGGCCTTAAAGGAAAACTAGCTGGGAATCCTGAGAGGTTCTATACAGTATTAATAATGATAGATCAGTGTTGGGGTGAGCTCTACCCCCCTCGGCTTCCTCCACACTTGTTAGCTTTACCCCGGTATGAGACTCCTGATTAGGCGGCCTGTTCATCTATTTTTCATTATTTAAGGAATGGACGTTCCCTATTGATCGGCCGCACTGTGTAATAAAAGGGAATTGCACTTTATTGGATGTAATTTGTGATTTTTGGTATGCCTGGCTTTATATCCCTCCGAGGGGTTTTCTCTTTAGCCGATTATTGTCAATTATGATCGTCCTTATCTGATGATTATAGGAGAACTACGGCCATTGTTTTTTTTTAACTCTATATTGATCGCGATTCATATTTCTGCTTTGCGTGTTAGGTATTTTCTGTGTGGATTAAATTACTGCTATAAACAATGAATAATTCATGAGATAATGCTGCTCCACGCTGAGCACTGAGCGGATCTCCATCTCGAGAGGCACTTTATAATGGGGGGGGGGACGTTGTTTTTTTATTACAGGGAGTTGTTGAGTTCCCCCTCTTCCCCCCCTGAGCGATTATCTGTAAGCCGGTGTTCAGGTGTCCACATGCAAGCCACATCTGGTATAATGGGGAGCGGGGGACAATTGGTCTTTCAGTGAAAAGAAATAGTATGGCGATGGCCGGCTCACTATAAATTCTTAGAGGGGTACTCCGGGCGGTATGTTACTGATCAGTCCTGCTGTTCACCCACATGTGGGACCTGGTGTCATGACATTGCAGGGCCGTCCAGCCAATCAGCAGCTGCAGATGTGTCCCACCACAGTCGCTCATTGGCTGGGTAGGTCTGAAACATCACAGCCCCACGACTCAGAAGTTTCCGAACAGTGGCACAGAATGGTAAGATACTGGCCGCACTGCGGGAGCCATGGAGGTAAGTGCATTTTAGTAGTTTCAAATTACTTATCCCCAGGCATCCTGTATATATCACAGAGCTGTTAGTGTCCCTTGTATCACTGCTAGGGATGAACGATTGTCATATGTGACGGCTGCCCACAGCATCACACCAGCAGGGGACAGTGTATCCTCCCCAGATCATCACACTAGCAGGGGGTAGTGTGTCCTCCCCACATCATATCAGCAGCAGGGGGCAGTGTGTCCTCCCCACATCATATCAGCAGCAGGGGGCAGTGTGTCACTCCACATAATCACACCAGCAGGGGGCAGTGTGTCACACCACATCATAACAGCAGTAGAGGCATTGTGTCACTCCACAGCATCACACTAGCAGAGGACAGTGTCACTCCACATCATCACGCTAGCAGGGGGCAGTGTGTCATTCCACATCATCATGCCAGCAGCGGGCAGTGTCTCACTCCACAGCATCACACTAGCAGGGGGCAGTGTGTTATTCTACTGCATCACACCAGCAGGGTGGTCACTCCACACCCAAGGCAAGATTAAAGTGCTCACCGCGAGACCGCCATACTTTAACCTGGCATGGGATCCCAAACAGAACCTGGATTCTTCAATAAAGATCATATGGTTCTAGTCGATATCAGTCTAGGTTTCTTGTTCATGATACCAATAGTCAGTATGTTGGGGTGCTCACCTTATAAAGACATGCACAAATCTATGGAGAGATGTCTAACATGTGAGAACATGACCCCCCCTCCCTCTTATACTGGAGATATAGAAGATAAAGCTGTCATGAAAACCCACCCCAAGGGTTCTGTGAGCGCTGCTATCACAGAAACCCGAAAACAAATGAATGGAGTAATTTTATTGTAGACAAGGCAATAATTGTAGAAGATTGGAAAATCCCTTTAAGATAAATCTATTACTCAAAGCAATCTTGTAAAATGAGAGTGAGAAATTAAAATGTTGCCACTAAGTGCTGATGATTATTACCTGTATTGGATGGGAGTGGGGATATCACTTAGGCAATTGCAATGAATGATGTAGAATGATTTTCTCTGGGTTGCAGCAAATATCTGAATGCCACCATAGGTTGCCGCTACAGCAACCTGGCAGTCTCCAGAAACCCAAACCAGCTAGATTTAGGATGACTGTCTGATCACGGTTACTTGAATGTCGCAACATGACCACTTTGACTTGCTGTAACTGCAATACAGGCAGCGTGACGCTCTAGGTGTTTCACAGTCACCCAGCAGCCTATAACACGAAGCAATTATCGTCCGCATTCGGCCAATATGTTACGGCCGATAATCACTTTGTGTAATATAAGACAACGACCCGAGTAATAGGATCGTCGGCAGCAGACAGCCACTATGGGACACTAAGGCTGGCGGGATTCCGACGCTTTTACTCAGTGTGAACTTACCCTAATAGTGGCTTTAGCTAGTTGTCTGATTGGTGCCAACGCTTTGTGTCGTCTATAGTCACCTTAGAAATAGGAGAGGATTGCTATGTATTCTGTATTATTTCCTACCAAAGCAAGTTATAAAGATCTATTTCCTTTCGCTCTCACTCGTCTCCCTCGCCTGACAGAGGCTTTCAATTAAGAGCGTGAAGCCTTCCTTCTCCATCCCACTGAGCGCTGAGGGATCTCTGGTTGTGTTTAGCAGTTATTTGTGCAGGATTTTGCCTGCGCTCATGCAGCGTGTTCTGCCTGGGGCTGCAAACCATTTAGAAATAGGCCTTGCTCAGAAGAATACTGGTGATGGAAACAGCTCTTTGAGGCAAGAATGGGTGGCCAGGGGACTTACCCAGCCTACACTGTTAGCTGATCAAAGCACTGCTACATGGCGTATGAACTGTTCATGCTTAACTGTCAAAAAGTAATACTTAAGTTTCTAAGAAATTTAATTTAGTCATTTTGTACTCCAGCAAAAAAATAAATAAATAAATAATAATAAAAAATAAATAAATATATATATATATATATATATATATATATATATATATATATATATTAAACCAACTGGGGCCAGAAAGTGCCAGAGATTTGTTATTTACTTCTATTAAAAAATCTCACATCTTCCAATACTTATCAGCTGCTGTATGTCCTGCAGGAAGTGGCGTATTCTCTCCAGTCTGACACAGTGTTCTCTGCTGCCACCTCTGTCCATGTCAGGAACTGTTCGGAGCAGTAGCAAATCCCCATAGAAAACTTTTCCTGCTCTCCAGACTGGAAAGAATACAACACTTACTGCAGGACATACAGCAGCTACTAAGTACTGGAAGACATGAGACTTTTTAATAGAAGTAAAATACAAATCTCTGGCACCAGTTGATTTAAAATGGCACCAGTTGATTTAAAAGATATATATATATATATATATATATATATATATATATATATATATATATATATGATCCAGAGCTCTAAATCCCCTGCCTAGACCAATAAAAGTGAAAGGTAATATCTTGGCTGTCTGCAACCACCACTAGATACTACATACGTCATACTCCAATTCGTAATAGTATACAGTAAGTTTCTCAGCCTCCCTTGGAAGTTTGCAGCTAGATTGTTGTCATTTAACCCTTGAGAGTCCACAATCGCAGGAAGTGGACAGTAGAACTGGAAGCAGGGAATACTACAGCATCTAGGTAAAATAATCTTTACTAGCTAAAGATTTAAAGATTATTCTACCTGGATCTATTGGATTCCCTGTCTCCACCCAAAGGAAATCTGTCATCCAGCTTGTGCTGGAGAACTTACAACTAGATGCAAGCAGCACCTGACCAGAAAAAGTGCTGCCCAGTTTCCTGCCCGTTGCACTATGCCCTGCCATTGTACCTGCCAGCGTTCTGTCTACATTGCTCTCTCTGCACCTCGTCTGCCACCGCAAGCTAGGCAAACCAGGGGTAGCGACCAAGGGGTGGGGGATGGGGCCTTCCGCAGCAAGTCCAAACTGTCTTGCGGCCTGCTCAGGTAAAGACCAGCAACCCCCTTAGACTCCGCTTCCTGGTGCGGCTTTCACCAAAGCTCGCCGTGGTCCAGTAGAAGAGAATGCGACATGAAAAAACTTTTTGAAGTGAAAATGCCCATTTAAAGGAGAAGCCCAACCATTTTTAAAATCCAGCAGGGACAGGGGGAATTTAATCAGTAGTACGAACTTACCTCTCCCCGTATCTACAGTGAGCGGCTGGACATGCCTTGGGACTCCCGCCTGAAGGCATTTTTTCCTGAATTGTGATGACGTCACGATTTGCGCGAAAATGCCTGTCCCAGATGATGGATTAGCCGCTCAGCCAATCAGTGACTATAGCGGCGTCCTGCGCCAGTCACTGACTGGCTGAGAGGCCAGTCCATCAGCTGGGTCATGACATGTCAGCGCCAGAGATCCCGGAACCTGGTGGTGGTTCCGAGGCCGATCCTGCCACTCACCATCGGCAAAGGGAGAGGGCAGTTCCTCCCCTGCTGGATTTAAAAAATGGCCGCACTTCTCCTTTAAGTGTTTCTGCCTTAACTGAGACACACTATATTTATAGGAATTGGCCGAAGTTCCAAGACTGGGCTGCCAAAATACAGTAATAAATATATGTATGACATATGGAATGACCTCTGTATATCTATGTTAATAGCTATAACACCAGCTTGTAGATGCTATCTATATATATAAATATATATATATATATATATATATATATATATATATATATATACACACGGGGAGGTCCAAAAGTAGGAGCACAGTATGTTTGATAGGGTTATAAAGATTTATCAAACATGGTGTAAAGACAAACTGGCTCAGTTGCCCCTAGCAACCAATCAGATTCCACCTTTCATTTTCATTATAAAAAAAAATGTATAGTATGGTACCGTGTTAGCCAGAAAAATCCATATCGTGGTAAATACTTGAAATCAAAGTATTTTAGGAGTGATACCTTTATTGGCCAACAAAAAATTGTTAGAGATTCTTCGCGATTCACAAGATCCCTTCGTCAGACAAGTTCACAAATGACTTACAGAAACAGCACAACATTTTAGGGATGTTACAAGCAAGAAGGGAGAGACGTCTGTGAATGGGGAGGGGGTATATACATCACATAGATAAGCCAGGGCAATGAAAAAGGACTTGTTGTAAATTAAAGCTTATTTGGAAGTCCAAGATTGTTGGCCAGTTAAGTCTTATCTGTGGGGTGTGTCCATGTAGTGGGTCATAACTCCAGGTGCCAGGTTTAATCCATGTCTTAATGACTGGAATGTTTTTATCAATTTGAATTCCCACACTTTCCTCTCTCTGTCATTCTGGAAGTGACCTTTGAGGACCATAACCTTTAAATCTGTTATTCCATGGTCCAGTCCTGAGAAATGTTGGCCTACAGGGGTGTTGAGACCAGTGGCGAATTATAATGTGGGCGGTTCGGGCGGCCGCCCGGGGCCCGAGGCTCCGGGGGGGCCCATGCCGCGCCACCCACATTATAATGCGCCCACGCCACTGTGGTGACTCTCTTGTGACCGCAAGCATTGTTTTGCTTGCGGTAACAAGAGTCAGGCTGATGTGTGGCTGCCGGAGGTGTCCCGTCCTATCCCCCGGCAGCGCATCAGAGAGCTCCCCGTGCGCCTGTGGCTGTGACTTCCGGCGCACGGGGAGCTCTGTGATTCGCGCGCTACCGGGGGGATAGGACGGGACACCCCCGGGAAAGAGGGGGAACATCTATAAGGTGTGGGGGGGGAAAGAGGGGGAACATCTATAAGGTGGGGGGGAGAAAGAGGGGGAACATCTATAAGGTGGGGGGGGGAAAAGAGGGGGAACATCTGTAAGGTGTGGGGGAAAGAGGGGGAACATCTATAAGGTGTGGGGGAAAGAGGGGGAACATCTATAAGGTGTGGGGGAAAGAGGGGGAACATCTATAAGGTGTGGGGAGAAAGAGGGGGAACATCTATAAGGTGTGGGGGAAAGAGGGGGAACATCTATAAGGTGTGGGGAGAAAGAGGGGGAACATCTATAAGGTGTGGGGGAAAGAGGGGGAACATCTATAAGGTGTGGGGGAAAGGGGGAACATCTATAAGGTGTGGGGAAAAGAGGGGGACCATCTATAAGGTGGGGGGGAGAAGAGGGGGACCATCTATAAGGTGGGGGGGGGGAAGAGGGGCAACATCTATAAGGTGGGGGGGGAGAGGGGCAACATCTATAAGGTTGGGGGGGGGAAGAGGGGCAACATCTATAAGGTAGGGGGGGAGAGGGAGAACATCTATAAGGTGGGGGGGAAGAGGGGGACCATCTATAAGGTGGGGGGGGGGGAGAGGGGCAACATCTATAAGGTGGGGGGGAGAAGAGGGGGACCATCTAAAAGGTGGGGGGGAGAGGGAGAACATCTATAAGGTGGGGGGGAAGAGGGGCAACATCTATAAGGTGGGGGGGGAGAGGGAGAACATCTATAAGGTGGGGGGGAAGAGGGGGACCATCTATAAGGTGGGGGGGGGGAGAGGGGCAACATCTATAAGGTGGGGGGGAGAAGAGGGGGACCATCTAAAAGGTGGGGGGGAGAGGGAGAACATCTATAAGGTGGGGGGGAAGAGGGGCAACATCTATAAGGTGGGGGGGGAGAAGAGGGGGACCATCTAAAAGGTGGGGGGGGGAAAAGAGGGGGACCATCTATAAGGTGGGGGGGGAGAGGGGGACCATCTATAAGGTGGGGGTGGGGGGAGAGGGGGACCATCTATAAGGGAGGAAGAGTGGGACCATCCATAAGGGGGGGGGAAAGAGGGGGACCATCTATAAGGGGAGAAGGGGGGACCATCTCCTATAGGATTAGTACCCTCCTCTCCTGACATCCTCTGTGCTGCTGGGACCTCCCCTCTAAGACCAGCGCCCTGCTCTCCTGACATCCTCTGTGCTGCCGGGACCCTGTGACCTCCCCTATAAGATCAGCGCCCTCCTCTCCTGACATCCTCTGTGCTGCTGTGATCCTGTGACCTCCCCTATAAGATCAGCGCCCTCCTCTCCTGACACCCTCTGTGCTGCTGTGACCCTGTGACCTGCCCTATAAGATCAGCACCCTCCTCTCCTGACATCCTCTGTGCTGCTGTGACCCTGTGACCTCTCCTATAAGATCAGCATCCTCCTCCCTGACATCCTCTGTGCTGCTGTGACCTCCCCTATAAGATCATCGCCTGCCTCTCCTGACATCCTCTGTGCTGCTCGGACCTCCCCAATAGATCAGCACCCTCCTCCTGACATCTTCTGTGCTGCTGGGACCCTGCGATCTTCCTTACTGGGGGTAGCAGCAAGGGACCAAACATTATGTTTATTGGGTCCAGCAGGGAGGGGAGGCAGGCAGTGTTTATTGGGGACAGCGTGTGTGTGTGTGTGTGTGTGTGGGGGGGGCAGTAGCGGATTATAAAGTGGGCAGATTGACCGGGGGGGCCCAGGTTGGGTGGACAGCCCAGGGCCCAGGGTACATTTAATCCGCCACTGGTTGAGACTTCTTTTTATTGTATGTCTATGTAAGTTTATTCTAGTTTGTAGTTTCTGTTTTGTTTCCCCAATGTAAATCCCTGTGGGGCATCGTGTACACTTTATCATGTAGATGACATTGGAGGATGTACATGAGAAAGCATTGGTGATTGTATAGTCCGGCTGTGTATTGGGGATGCGGATTGTGTTTGTTTGCAATATGTGGGGACATGTGCTGCATTTCCTGTTGTTGCAGGGAAAGGTGCCAGTCTCTGTTGTTGATGTCCGAGCGCTTTTTACAAGGAGGTTTCTTAATTTCGGGGGCTGTTTGAATGAAAGATGAGGTAATTCTGGGAAAATCTCTTTCAGTCTGTTGTCCCTCTGGAATATTGGTTGTAGTTCAGCAGCAATGTTTTTTAGGATCTTCATATGAGGGTTATAGGTGACCACCAATGGCACCCGGCTTTTCTCCTCCTTCTGCTTATATTCCAGGAGGCTTTGTCTTGAGGTTATGGTCCTCAAAGGTCACTTCCAGAGTGACAGAGAGAGGAAAGTGTGGGAATTCAAATTGATAAAAACATTCCAGTCATTAACACATGGATTAAACCTGGCTCATGGATTTATGACCCACTCCACAGATAAGACTTAACTGGCCAACAATCTTGGACTTCCTGGACGACCCCCCCCCCCCCCCCCCCCCCCCCCCCCCCCCCCCCCCCCCCCCCCCCCCCCCCCCCCCCCCCCGTACCGACGATAGCCGCTATTAACGTTGCCGCCGCCGCCTTTCATCGATGATGTAAGTGTCCCCCAGACCTCAGATCAGCCCCCCCTAGTAGGGCGATCACTAACCCCCCTCCCCCGGCGGCCATCATTTCCAAGATGGCCGCCGCCATCGCTGTGAACAGACTAATGTCTGTTCACGGCGATGGAAAAGTGAAAATGAATGAAAGCCCCATGCTCTCCGCCACCAGAGGTAGCGAAGAGCATGGGGCAGTGATCGGGGACGCCCCTGTGGGGTCCCGGTACAAGCGATCAGCGGTATATACTATATACCGCTGATCGCTTGTGCCACGTGCATCCCAGCACTTTTTATCTCCTGTCACCATAAATGATTGGTGACAGGGTATAAAAAGTGATGTGTCCTGTCCCCCAAGTCGACCCCCACCCCCCCCAGTCACCCCCGTCCCCCAGTCACCCCCCTACCCCTTATACATTACCTGATCCTGGAGCTCCTTCCTCGTTGGCGCCGTGGCTGGTTATGAAGTGCGCATGCGCTCCACAACCAGCCAACTCTGAAAATTTTAAGTGACAGAGACCAATTTGGTCTCTGTCACTGAACTATGATTACTGTGATAGAAAATATCACAGTAATCATAGTAATACAGTGAAAATGAATGTATAAAGTACAAAAAGTGACAAACATACAAAAAAATAAAACACACACTTTTTATTATAGTAATAATTGCAGTTTACTCCCAAATTACCCTTAACCCCCCCCTGTAACCACCGCACATTGCCCGTAACCACCGCACGTTGCCCGTAACCACCGCACGTTGCCCGTAACCACTGGACGTTGCCCGTAACCACCGCACGTTGCCCGTAACCACACCAAATTGCCAGTGACCCCCTCCAGATTGCCCGTAACCACCCCAAATTACATGTACCCACTCCAGATTACCTATAAGCACTTCAGTTTATCAGTAACAATCCCAGATTGTCTGTAACCCTTCCAGGTTGCACATAACCCCCCAGGTTGCCCGTAATCACGCCAGATTACATGTAACCCCCCCAGATTGCACGTAACCACCACACGTTGCCTCTGACCACGCCATGATGCCTCTGACCACCACACGTCGCATCTGACCACCACACGTCGCCTCTGACCACGCCACGTTGCCTCTGACCACGCAACGTCGCCTCTGACCACGCCACGTTGCCTCTGACCACCCCAAAATGCCAATGACCCCCATATTGGTAATGTGACATATTGGTAATGTGACTTAGTAACTAATTTATGTACTACGACTTTCTTTTTTTAGAAGCAGAGAATTTCAAAGTTCATAAAATGCAAATTTTTTAAATTTTTCATGATATTTTGATGTTTTTCCCAAAAAACACACAAAGTAGTGACCAAATATTGCCACTAACATAAAGTGCCATATGTGACGAAAAAACAATCTCAGAATTGCTAGCATACGTTAAAGCGTCACTGAGCTATAAGAGCATAAAGTGAGACAGGTCAGATTTTGAAAAATTAGCCTGGTCATTAAGGCCCAAACTAGCTGCAGCACGAAGGGGTTAATGTGTTTTGTGCAATATGCTTTATGTTTGCTGGATGCGGCCCAGAGCTGTCAGATAAATGAATGAGTAACCTCATCCATATCTCCAGCTGTTGCTGAACATGTATCAGCTCCACAGTCACTGAAGATGATGTTCTGCAACAGCTGGAATAAGATCGTCTCTCTTAGATGTGGAGTGTACCGAGGACTCGACGTGTTACAGATGGACGGCATCAGCCAGAGGAGCCGTCCAGACCCCGACTACTGATTCCCAGCACTGTCCCCAGAGCTAGCATATAAACCAGTCTTTCTTTTCTTATTATACCAAAGCAATTGGATTCTTCTTGCAGTCCAGTGGCCGCTGAATCCATCCAACAGCTCTGAGAGATGAGTCAGTTCTTTCATTTAACCCCTAGATGGATAATATTCAATAGCCGCTAAGCAAGTTAATTAACGCGGCCCAGTCAATGGCTTTACCCCCGTGGGGGCAAGTAATGAGAAAACAAACAACCAGGTTCTTCTAAACCCAGAAATCTTCATTTCAAAGTCATCATGGTCAGAAAAGGCTGAAGAGATCCATCAGCGGCAGAGGCAGAGAATTTGTTTCCTGCACAAAGGTTTCCCTATGGACAGGACGGTGCACAGCTGCCTGGAAAGCGAGGCAGAAGGGTCCCGCTCCGCTTCATGTTTAATTCAGGGGAGCTCCGTCTTATCTCTCTGCCTATTCCTGATCTGGCTTCACATGCGCTATGGAGATACAGGGAAAATCCCTTCAGATTAACGCTCCTCCAATTCCTTAACCATTTGGTTGCCAGAAGTGTTTGCAGTAAATATTAGCGCAAGCCATAGATGGCGGTAAAGCCTGACAATATCAGGGTGGGTTGACACTGCGTTTTTGCAATCTGTTTAATGGATGCGTTTTTTTTAACAGACAAAAAAATAGTGTCAGCAACGTTTTTGTGTCCGTCAAAAAAACCGGATCCGTTTCGATCCGTTTTTTTTTTTATAATGGAAGTCAATGGAAAAACGGATCAAAACGGATGCACACAAATGCATCCGTTTTTTGCAATCCGTTTTTCATCCGTTTTTTGCAAAACTTGCCAGATGGTTGAGCGTGACGCCACTTCTGTGGTGGTTGGCCGAGATATAGCTCGGCCCAGAGATGTTATGTCGTGACACCAGTGCCGGTTGGGAACACAGGTATGGTGGTACACCTGCTTTTAGTTCAAAGGGCCAGTTATACCTTGTTCCCCTGTGAACAGTGTCCTGCCGGATTGTTGCGGGGTCCCTTGGGTACTTATCACGGTGGTCCGGAGTGGAGTAGTTACCCACCCGGACTATTGGCACTGCCACCCACACAAAGGGGAGATGACCCAAGGAGTGTGTGTGTACTGTGTTGGTGCTTGACAAGGAATCAGAGTCTCTTTATTACAAATAAAATCTGGTTTACTCTAAAGATACTTGTATGCAGCAGATCATACAGCTTTGCTTTGATAGAACACTTGATAAGACACTTGATAGCCTAGGATCCAGATCTGTAGTGAGAGTATAGGGAGTAGTACAGTCGTGCCGACTGAGTTGCATGCTGAGAGGTACAAAGAAGAATCAGAAGAGTAGAAAGGAGGATGTCGTGAGAGTCCCAGCCCAAGTAGTACTGTGCTCTGCTGGTTCAGGGAAGAAAAAGAGTGCTGCACCTCACACCTATGGCTGATACTAGTACCTCTCGGCTGCATAAAAAACATCAGAATTCTGTATGTGAATTGATCAAGCCACACTGCCCCATGTACCGCGTGCAGGTATCAGATACACATGGGTCCCTACACTAAGTCCACTCTGTGCGAGTCAGTGACCACCACCCCCGCAGGCGTGCACAGTCAGGGAAGGGAGGCCATGGAACAGCCCTGCAACCCCCATGCCACAGGACCAGACCCAAAAATGCCACACCAGAACCCAGCCAGCACCACCGGCGGAGGAAGCTGCCCCCAAACAGCAAAAGTCTGGATAAGGTATTGCACTCACCATAGCTATCAAAGATATAATGGGACAGACAGGAGGGATTAAAACCATGAGCACTCAGGTGTCTCCTGCTAATTGCGGTCATGTGGGTCTTACCAGGAGGAGTGCAGAACACGGAGAAAAGAGAGAAACAAAATACGGTTCAGGGAAGAAAAAGAGTGCTGCACCTCACACCTATGGATGATACTAGTACCTCTCGGCTGCATAAAAAACATCAGAATTCTGTATGTGAATTGATCAAGCCACACTGCCCCATGTACAGCGTGCAGGTATCTGATACACATGGGTCCCTACACTACTGTGCTCTGCTGGGATGTCGAAGGTAAAAATAGAAGAATACTTGAGAAGAGAGAGAATACTTGTGCCTGTGTTTTGAGTCGTGGGTCTTTGCACCACCTATTGCCCTACCAGTGTCGGGGGACCTGTCCTAGTGGGTGACACAAGCCCCGGACCTTGTTTCCTGGGATGAGCAGAATGCTGAGGATTCCCTGCTTACACCTGCGCTGTGAGATAGAGTTCATAGGCTTCTAGCAACTTTGCTCTATCTGGATCCGTTTCTTGACTTGCTTATGGATAGTGTCCTGCACTGTGTCTCTCCTTGTCCACAGCGTGGGTGGAGATTATCTCTGACTTGTCCTCTCTAGTGAAGGTTTAACACTGCATAGTGTTGAATGGAGTTACTTGAGAAGAAACTGTAGGCTGCATGTGCCTAGGTCTGCTTCTAGATTGCACACTAAGACTGGGGACCTAGCAGAGGGCCAGGGCCCAACTGGACTACTGTAGAGAGCGTTCTAGCTGGTGTCCTTCCTCTACAGAGTCTAGCGACAAAAGACCCTACACTTCCTCTACGAATGTGACTTCCTATCTACAGTCCCTGTAAAGTGTGCTGTGAATGGGTGAGGAGTACATGTGTGAGTAAAGAAAGAAATGATAGGACAGAAGAAGAGTGTACTCTCATCGGTCTACAGATCCATGTGACATATAAACAAACAATAACCCCTTCAGTACTACAGCTGTGCAACAACTGAATACACATACTCGCAATAGCGACTTCTAGTGGCGAAACTTTGACACTACTACATCACCACTTACACTTACAAAGTACAGGCTTTTACGAAGGGTGTAACTAATAGCAACAACCGTGGTGGGACACCACATAAATATGACATGCAGGGTAGGCTCCAGGTTTTTGAGGACTCTTGAACGCCAGAGCCTCAGCATGCCCCTCATCCATCCACTATGCACCCATCATCCACACACTATGCACAATCACTTGCAACATCACTAACACAATCACACGTTACTGACTCAGACTCTTAATGACATACACATTAGTACTGACTGACTGACACACACACACACACACTTACTGACTGACACAAATTAATGATTATCTTTAGGGTCCTATTAGGGCCGCGTTGCATGGCTCGATGACAATGTAAGTGCAAAATAATAAAGTTTATAGATACATACCTGTCCACACTCCCTGGTGCTTCCTTCCGCTCCCCGGTATCTTCCTGTCGTCTGCCCGCTGTCCGCAGTTACTGGTGGAGAGTCGGCCTCTAAAGTGACTGGCCGCTCAGACAATCAGTGGCCACAGCTCTGCAGTTCCATCGGCGGCTGTGGGCAGAAGCCAGGAAGACACCAGGGATCAGGAAGAAGCACCGGGGAGCATGGACAGGTATGTGTGAACTTTATTTATTTATTTTTTACACAATCACCAGCCGTCAGCCATGCATTGCTATTACACGCAGCAATGCGCAGTTGGCAGCCGATGGTTTTAGGTCTGGACCAAAAGACTCGATCAGCCGATGATCGTTACCATCGGCTGATCATTGTTTTTACTAAACAGAGTGAAAATCTATTATTAATATTATTGATTATCGTTCCGTGTAATAGGACCAGGGCCGATTCTGGGGTCTCTGCCGCCTGAGGCAAACCTCAGGCGGCCGCCCCCTGAGTGATCACACCCCTCCCCCCCCAGCCAGCCGCTCACCTGTCCCACGCCGCAGCCGGCCCGCGCTCTCCGCTGTCTCTACATCCTGTCAGGTCCCGGGATGTGGAGACAGCGAAAAGCGCAGGCGACGGGACAGGTGAGCGGCCGCTGTCATTTTGTTAAGTAATACTTAACAAAATTGACAGCAGGGGCGACATAATGCCGACCACTGCCAGACTGCAAAATCTGCCGCCTGAGGCGGAAGGCTCATTCCGCCTCATGGCAGAAGCGGGCTTGAATAGGGCCCTTAGATTTTTAACAATTACCCTTAGTCTGGCCTCTCCCCATTGACCTGTCTGGCATGGGTGACCCCACCAGGAGTACTACTCCCCCCAGTTTGGTCACGGAATGACCAAGGCATGCAGACTCCCTCACCACGGCAAGGTGAAGTCACCTAAACCCATTTACCCACCCAATCTCTTAATTTATCTTTCCTTCACTCACTAAAACCCAGCTAGAACTCCTTAAACCTGTGAGCCTAGCACCCTCCTTAGCCCAGCCCCATAACACTGACCCTTCCCAGGCCCGCCCCACCAGCCCTATAATGAGTACCCTCCCTGTACTCTTCCCAGCTCAGGCCCGCCCCAGTAACCTTAATGTGTACTGTCCCTTCGCCCTTCCCAGCCCAGGCCCTTCCCAGCTCCCCTTTTTGGACCCTCCCGGCACCCTTCCCAGCCCAGGCCCACCCCAGTCCCCTAACACACAGCCCGGTTTAAGTTATGCCATTACTCTACTCAGTTTCCAGCCACTGCGCCTTCTTTAGTGCATTTTACTTTATACCCGCAGAAGAAAGGCTGGTAATGATACATTCCCTCCATTAGCATATAAATCTACACATACATGTATACACAATAAACACACATATACATGACACACACTCGCACACACAGTATTTGTATAAAACGACCACTTTAATCCATATCGTTTGCTTAGTCAATGTCTTGATTGCAATTTCTATAACAATGGCCTCAGAAATTCCCTATTTTGAATGGCAGACAATTTTGTATTACAATACAGTAACATTAGAGTCTAAAGAGGCACTTGATTTAATAATAGCCGGAAACATCTGTCTCTTGGAGAACTGATGAGCCACGTGCCTTTTTATTTAAGATACTCAAGGCAACATGCCAGGATTCTGCCGCTATAGCACAGAGGCATGACGACAATGGGCACTTTTAACTTCTTTTCCTGAAATGACTGGTGTCAAAACTTTTCAGGATTTTTTTTCTCATATACTATATGAAGGATAAAAGAAGAACATAGACACCTAGTGATGAGTACAAAATACAAAATCTGCCTCTTAAAGTGTACTTATCAAGAATGATAACTTTTGTCATCAGTAGAGAAAAGTGCAACTCAAGCATGCTCAGGTCTGTCCGAACCCAAGCATGAAGCATTTGAATATCGGAGGCTGAATAAGTTGGATGCAGCCCTGAGGCCGCCTGAAAAACATTAATACAGCCATAGGCCGGTCTCTGAAAAGATCATCCCGGCTGGTACTGCAGTACCGGCCGGATGATCTTTAGCCCCGCAGAGTTCTGATGCGGGCGCATCCGTGCGGGCCCGCATCAGAACTCTCCACTGCACGCTACAGAGCGAGCGGCTGGAGCCGCTTGCTCCATAGTGTGCACTGACAGGCTTTTCAATGAATAGCGGCTATAGAAAACTGACAGTTGTCAGTTGTTTGCGGCGCTGGTAGGGATCCTATGTGTATACGCTCCGGCCAGGATCCCATAGACAGCAACATAACGTATATTTCCGTAGTAATCATGGTTGTTGTACAACGGTCATGGTTTTACGAAAATATACGTTGTGTGAACATAGCCATAGGCTGTATCCAAGACTCCCTAGGGCTACATCCAGCTTCAGCCACCACTAATCAATCGCCTCATGCTTGGGTTCGGACAGACCTGAGCATGCTTGAGTTGCACTTTTCTCTACTAAAAACATGTCAAAAGTTATTGATTGCCACGTTTTTAGTTGCTGAGACCCACTAAAATCAGGAAATATAGCCGAGGAGAGACCACAGCAGCTGTGCCATTCACTTCCCAGATGTATCTGTAACATTCATGCAAGTCTGTGAGGCTACCCGCCTAGCATTGGATTGCACTACTGCCGCATCCTCTCCCTGACTATACCTCCTGATTTCAGAACCTTTTAGAAATTCATAAATGGAGGCTCAACCTAAATGAAGCAATAAACTATCATGGGGGATGCCACTAAGTACCACAAAATGCAGAACCAAAAAATACCAAAGAACATATGGTACCATACTGTTTTTTGGCATCTTTTTGGTCCTGATTTCAGAGGGTCTCAGCAGTAAGACCTAGTGGGATCCCTATTGTGGTGTGCCCCCGGGGTGTTATGTCTGCCCTAGACCTTTCCAACTGACAACTGCGCTGCAAGGTAGAGTTCCTAGGCCTTAGCAACTTTGCTCTATCTGGATCAGTTCCTAGCTTACTGCTGTCTGTGGATACTGTCCTGCTCTGTGACTCTCCTAGGCCACGGCATGGGTTGGGGTTGTCTCTGACTTGTCCTCTCCTGTGAGGAGTTCTAACACTGAATAGTGTTGTGTAGTGTAAACTGAGAAGAAACTGTTAGCTGTATCCTGTCTTGCTTCCTACCCATATGGAGATCTGACTAAGACCGCACTTCTTGAGAGTAGGGGGACCTGGCAGAGGGCCAGGGCCCAGAGAGGACCACTGTAGAGAGCTTTCTAGCTTACGTCCTTCCTCTACAATGTCCAACACAAAGACTCATGCACCTCCTCTACCCATGTGACTTCCTTCCTCAGCGTATCTAAGGTGCGCTGTGAGTGGGACAAGAGTGCAATAGAAGAAGTAAAGGCAGCCCTGACTTTTTTTTTCTCAAAATGCCGGGAAGGAGGGGGGGTGAACAAAGCAACTTGCACTTACCTTCTCGGCTCCAGCACTGGGGTCTGCTGTCCTCTGGTCTGGTTCCTGGTCCCTGTACTTTTCTTGGTCTAGAGAGGGACCTGGGACGTGACGTTCCAAGTGTGCTCAGGGAGTCAGCAGCTGTAGTGGGGTCACGCCTCGGCCGCTGACTGGCTGAGCGGACCTGACATGTCACGTCCCAGGTCCCCACTCAGACCTAAAAGTGCCTTGGGATCTGGAAAAGGAGCGGGGGACCACAGTGCTGGAGCGGAGGAAGTAGGTGCATGTTGTTTTGTTCCTGGCAGTTTTGAAAAAAAAAGTTATTGCCCGGACTTTAAAGGGGTAGTCCACCCAAAAAAAATTTCTTTCAAATCAACTGGTGCCATAAAGTGCCAGAGATTTGTAATTCACTTCTATTAAAAAATCTTAAGTCTTCCAGTACTTATTAGCTGCTGTATGTCCAGCAGGAAGTAGTGTTTTCTTTCCCGTCTGACCCAGTGCTCTCTGTTGCCTCCTCTGTCCATGTCAGGAACTGTCCAAAGCAGGAGCAAATCCCCATAGAAAACCCCTCCTGCTCTCCAGACTGGAAATAATACAACTTCCTGTTGGGCATACAGCAGCTGATAAGTACTGGAAGGCTTGAGATTTTTTAATAGAAGTAAATTACAAATCTCTGTCACTTCATGGCAGCAGTTGATTTGAAAGAAAATTTTTTTGGGTGGACTACCCCTTTAAGACCCTTTTAATGGAGCCACATTAACATACGTGAAAAGCCAAAAGGTAATATAAGGTGACCTTGGACCCAAAACACACCAAAAGACAGAAACAACACAGCGAAAAAGAGCACTGTCAGTAGCGTGTTTAATAACTCCCTATTGACCTACAAGAAACATCCGGGTGCCGCATTTTGTTGCAGAAAGCAGAACATGGAAACGCAGCATTTTTGCTATCCAGGTTCCACACTGACTGATTTCATATTATATCTTTATTGCTACCTAAACTCAATTTTCAAAGATAGCGCTGAGGGTCCCCTGATACCGTTCACACAATCCTGGCTCACTCAATGATAAATCCATACGCAGTAAACTCCCTCCCATGGTGACTGCAGGCAGACAGAACTTATCATTTAAAGGCTAGGTCTACCTACGCAGCCAATTTTATTTATTGTGTCAATGCATTTTACATTTTATTCTTGTTTTTTTGCGTAAAGGTCACCGATCTACGAACAGTAATAGCGAGGAATTGTTTTTTATGCAATTCCCTTTTATATCATTTAGCGGCTCCCAAGCCAGCGCTCAGTGTGTGTAATGTGCCCACCTACGCCACTCATTGTTTGCTATCCTTCAGCATTTTTATTGAAGGTTGTGAACTAATGGAACCACTTTGCTCTCCAGCCTGGCAATGATATATTCCCACCATTATCTGTTTATTTGGCTTCCACACTCTAAGGTCCAATCTCCGGCACATCACAGAGACATATTCATACTTCCATTTAGGTTCTGTAAATCTTCTCTCCCTGATCCTAACATTGCTCACAATGATGGGCGCTACTCTAGTTTCTTACCACCGTAGGAGTCATCTGATCTCTATTCGCTGTAGTATAGGAACTATCATTTTACTTCGGGAATGTCAATTTGTCAGAATTTACTGTTGTGGGTAAAGGAACCATTGGAACTATTGGCTTTTGAATCCCACTGTCTTGCCAGTCGGTAGGGGAAGGTGGGGACAGCCCAAGTCCCACCTGGAAAACAGAGATACAACCTATGACATAGAAACATAGAAGATTGTCGGCAGAAAAAGACCACTGGGTCCATCTAGTCTGCCCTTTTAGTATTTTCTTTCTTATTATCTTAGGATAGATGTATGTTTATCCCAGGCATGTTTAAATTCTGTTATTGTAGATTTACCAACCACCTCTGCTGGAAGTTTGTTCCAGGTATCTACAACTCTTTCAGTAAAATAATATTTTCTCACGTTGCTTCTGATCTTTCCCCCAACTAACCTCTCACTGTGTCCTCTTGTTCTTGAGCTCAGTTTTTTTTTACTAAAAACACTCCCTGCTTGAACCTTATTTAGTCCTTTAACATACTTAAAGGTTTCAATCATGTCCCCCCTTTCCCTTCTTTCCTCCAGACTATACAGATGACCAAGGCTGTATCGATGTTTTCCAGGTAAGACTTGGGCTGTCTCCACCTTCCCTACAGAGCAGGCGGACAGCGGGATTCAAATGCTGATGGTTCGGGTTCATACAACCCTGATCCTCGGCCCGGCTCGCTCATCTCTAATTGCAATATCTCCTTTTTCACACTGACTAGTGCTCTGCTGACACTCTATCTTCTGCTGACCTGTGTAGTAATGGAGGACCAGATATCGCTCCATGTAATAAAGACAACGATCAGCCTAGGAGGCGATCATCGGCTGATCGTTGTCATTCAACATGTTTGATCAACATGTTAAAAGGCCACGATCATCTGACGTGCACGATGTCAGCTGATCGTGGTCTTGAAAAATCACCATCATGTCAGTGGAGGTCTGCCGCTCATTGTACCGTGTAATAGGAGTGGCGACAGCAGACCGCTGCTGACTTCAGTGGGCAGTCCATATGATCTAAGGGTCATTCGGGCAACCCCTTGCACTGCTCCCCGCTCACTGCCTGTGCTATTACACACACTGAGGGGTAATCGAGCGCTGAACGGACAGGTCGGTGCTCGCTTCCCTCTTATTATTGTGCCATGTAATATGGCCTTAACTAACTTCCCCTAAAGACTGAGCTGGGCTTTGGCTAAGCTATACTGTCCCTTTCTGAAGTGTCTACAGTTTGAGTACAGAGAAACCTTTTTTTAAGATAAAGGTAAAGTTTCTTAGCTTCATCCTCTGCGCCGTTTCTGTGATATTAGCAGTTTACTCTAATAAAATGTTTTGGTGGGGGTACCTAATATCTAATGTTACTACCATTGCTAATATCACAGAAACGGCGCAGAGGATGAAGCTAGGAAACATTTATCCTGATAGTTTACCATAAGGAGTTATCCTTCTGAAAAAATTGTATTTTTTTCAAATCAACTAATGTCAGTGCAGGAAATTTGTAATTTACTTCAGCTGCTGTATGTCCTGCAGGAAGTGGTGGATTCTTTCCAGTCTGACACACTGCTCTCTGCTGCCACCTCTGTTCGTGACAGGAACCGTGTCCAAAGCAGTTGATTTAAATGAAAAGAAATTTCGCTGGCGTATACCTTTAAAAGGCATAAAGTAAAGCAGCATCAAATATAAAACCACATAGCATCCCTAACAATACTTTTATAGTGAGATACTACTCCTACACTTAAAGAGATTGGAAACTTTATAGCACAGTGTACAGTATTAGTAAGTGTACTCACTGTATATACTGACAGCAGCTCCCTGTGTACTTCATAGAGCTAATATCACACTCCTCTTCTCCAGGCTGTGCTGTCCTGCTCTGTGGTGATGCTGTCCATAAGATGGCTGACATGGAAGAGCATATGACCATGCCCCGCCCCCAGGGTCCTCTATAATCATATTCAGGTTCACATGTCTGCCATCTTATAGACAGGCTCACCACAGAGCAGGACAGCACAGCCTGGAGGAGGGGAATCAGAGCAGCTGTCAGTATATACAGTGAGTACACTTACTAATACGATACACTAAACTATTTTACTATGAAGTGGTCAGCCCCTTTTAACTAGTCTTTCAGTTGTGTGGTTTGGTACTATATTCTGGCACTGAGTCTGTTTTATGACTATTCTTTCTATTTTGTGGTGTGGGGTTTGGTACCGTATTGCAGCCTTTTTATGACTATTCTTTCAGTTGTGTGGTTTGGTACTGCATTGGCAGCACTGTACCCGTTTCCCGTCTGTTCTTTTGCCCGTTTACGAGATCTCCAGACATTACTGTTCACAGCTATGTGAGTGTGCTACAGCTGGATGGCTGGGCATTTGAATACTGGTGGCTGACGTTGTTGCATACAGTCCTAGGGAGTCCATGGCTATGTTCCCACTTTGAGAACATAGTGAGGTAAGGGGGGGGGGGGGAATCTCATAATGATCACGTCCGTGAATAATTATCATGAACTTTACCATGTCTAGAAAATAGGACCTGAAGAAAATCCCTTCTTGCCTTAGTCATTTGCTAACCTGAATATTTGAGATCCAAACTGAAATCTACAGTTGATAATAATACCCGCTACCTGTGTTGCATTGCTCAGCTTTTTGATGAAACTTGAATACGAGCCGTGAGACCTGCTCCTGTGCGTGCAGGTGCCTCTTATGGCAGGCATAGCTAAAGGCTCATAGGCCTTGGTGCAGAAGTTCTTCTTGGCCCCCTTCCTGGGCTGCATAGTTGGCAATGTTCCCTCTAAGCCTTTGTAGCCAGTGATCGGGACAATTAGGGACCTGGGCACTGTTCCCCCTGGCAATACAGAACTGCATCAAACAAATATCACTTACAGCATCCTAATAGTTTTCGCAGTTGAATATACAGGATCACAAAGCATTCAGGCACATGGTAATAAACACCATCCAGGGTTTGTGCTGTAAAGGCTATGTTCTACATTCCTAGATCAGCAAAGTGGATAATGTCTCCAGTACATCACAGCATAAGGGATAGACCCATAAAAACATGTCTGTCCCTATGTTATTCTGCACTTGGAGAGGGCAGCATGTGTGGTATCCCACCAGGGGTGTTTTCTCTTCTTCTTTGTACCAAGGCTACACTGGGTTAGGGCTCCTCTGGCAAACTCCTCTCCTCTACTCTTCACAAACACCTATGCAACTACCTCTTGTACTTCTCTCAAGCACCTCCCTCGAGCACTAAGGTCAAGCATTCAAGTGTGTGTCAAGATTTATTTACTTTTTTAGCTGATGTTGCTGGGTTTTTAGCCACATTGATTTGTATTTTCCCATTTAAATGATGTTTCATCACAGTACTTTATTCAGGCTGCTAGCTGCTGGAGTCCAGTGAGATGAAACTGATAAGTGGGATTGTGTGCAGTTTTAAATGGGTATTCCAGTCAGAATAATTTAATAAAATGTATTTCTGGGGGAGATACACCTTTAGGCTGGGTTCACACTACGTATATTTCAGTCAGTATTGTGGTCCTCATACTGCAACCAAAACCAGGAGTGGATTAAAAACACAGAAAGGCTCTGTCCACACAATGTTGAAATTGAGTGGATGGCTGCCATATAACAGTAAATAGCGGCCATTATTTCAATATAACAGCAGTTGTTTTTAAAAAAAAACAGCAAATATTTGCCATTAAATGGCGGCCATCCACTCAATTTCAACATTGTGTGAACAGAGCCTTTCTGTGTTTTTAATCCACTCCTGGTTTTGGTTGCAATATGAGGACAACAATACTGCCTGAAAATATACGTAGTGTGAACCCAGCCTTAGGGTGCATTCACATGTACAGGAACTGCAGCAGGTTTGATGGCGCAGATTTGAAGCTGCAGATTTAAAGAAAATGAATTCTGGGCCATCAAATCTGCTGCGGATCTGCTGTGGATCTGCTGCAAACCTGCTGTGGATCTGCTGCAGATCCTGTACGTGTAAACGCACCCTTAAAGGGGAATGATCAGCAGGTTAGACAAATCTCTCTGTCTCTCCCTCCTCCCCCTCCCTTTTGAGACAGCTGATGTAAGCAAGTCCTTGACAGGCATTATCTGCAACATTGTAGATTCTTTGTAATGCTGGGAGGATTAATCATTAGAAACTTAACCTCTGAATAACCCTCCCAGCATTACAAAGAAGCTTCAATGTTGCAGATAAAGCCTGCCAGGGACTTGTTTACATCAGCTGTCTCAGAAGGGAGGGGGAGGAAGGAGAGATGGAGAGAAAAGCTCCTACAGATTTGAGGGTTTTCATCAGAAAGCAGCAGCTCAGAACCGAATAGATAATAACAAGTATGGAAGGAATTGTTAGTCGCACCATGGGCAGCAACATATCAAAAGTTTTGTTTGAGTGAAGTACCCCTTTAATTTCTTTCCTATATGACTTCCTTTGCTTTTATAGTTTTGATATTGCTGTTTATATTCGGTATCTTCATTTACGCCTGGCTCTCTATATTCTATCCATACCCCAGCTAGATGGAATTCCGGCATATACAAAGAGCTGTAGAGAAATACTCAGGGAACAAGACAAAACTCATATAAAGAGAAATGTATTCATGCAGTGGGAGGTTAGATTGAAGAAGATGCGGAGACATAGAGACTGGCAGTGTCATTACAGAGCTGTCTGCTCGGGTGGAGGAGAGGAGGAAGGGGTCTCATCAGTTCTGGGGAGGAAGAACATGTTTAACTTTGATTTATAGCAAAGAGATGAGGCTGAGAACAATAGGTGGGAGAAGAATATAAAGGCAGGCTTAAAATAAACCGCAAGCCAAAAAGTAAATTGCAGATAGAATAGACTTTCTGAATTTATTAAATGTGTTACTGACAGTGAATTGACTGGCTGTGTCTTGCACCCTGCTGTTACCAGACCCCTCTCATTCATTTATGGTCTATGCGTGGGATCCATTTTCATTGTTTTATATGTGACGAGTAGCTATTTCAAGGCTAGTTGTGACAGTCATAGAAACACTGCAACAGGTAGAGGAGTTGTGAACATAAGTGTGGAAAATGGGTATGATGAAACAGTCATCAGTGGGTCCTCTAAGCAGCGTTTCTTCATAGCAAGTGCAGAGGCCAAGAGGAGTTCATAAACTGGTGGAAGAGCTGGAGATATCAAGCTGTGGACAATAAAGTGTCAGTGTCGTTTAATTTTTTTTTGCAGAAATCAATAGCACAGGCGATTTTCATAAACTTTGTAATTGGGTTTATTAGCCAAAAAATGCATTTTTTATAACGAAAAAACAGTTTGAAGCTCTCCCCCTGTCTTCATTGTTCTCTATGGAGAGGGAAGGGGTGAAGGGAGATGAGGCACCAAAACAGGACAACAAAGAGTTAATTTACAGCTACATCACAGGGCTATCTCCTCTGAAGTCAACACTGACCTCTCCGACCTCTGAATACAGCTTTCACACAGCTCCTGCTGTGTAATCCTTTGTTCTCTGCTGCCGACTGATCTCCCTCCTCCCCCCTCCCCTCTCCATAAAGCAGACAGGGCCCAACTGATGTAAACCAGTCGAGATTTCCTGATAATGAGCAGTGAATGAGAGAGAGGAGGGGGGGGGGGGGGGGTCCCAGGGAAAGTCTTTTTGAATGCAGATAATGGCATATTTGCCTAATAAACCCAATTACAAAGTTCCTTAAAATCGCCTGGACTATTGATTTCTAAAAAAAAAAAAATGAAACAACAGGTACACTTTAAGCCTTTGAAAAAGTTTAACATTCTCTATGGTTGAGCTGCAGTTTCCTATGTCAGGGTGCAAGACATTACGTGGCAGCCACAAAGTACTGGTCCAGGCCTGAGGCACGTGCAGGTAACAGGAAAACTATGAGGTCCTTGTGTAGCTTACCCTCACTAGCTGGCCCTTTGTTTTGAAGGTTGCAAAGTTGAAGAGAGAATGAAAGAATAACATTCTTTTTTTGTAAATGCAGTGTCCCACTGCGTTTTATTCTACGGATATTACGTTGGTTGTGGGATAGTGCTCTCTGCATTTTTCAGAATTGTATAGCATTGCACTTTTTTTGCACACTTGTGATAACCCTGTTTTTACGCTTTTGGTGTCTGTGCACTTTTCATTGTGGGCTGTTAACAAGGGCAAACACCTAGCACATAAAAGCCCCTGCAGAGACAAGGTGATTACATCCTAGTGAACACACCAGAGTAAATAAGGAGCAAGATGGAGAGACATTGGGGGCATCTATAATCACCCAATTGCTACATTAGGACCCTTCAGGACTTCAGGCTGGACCTGATATCCTTTTTGCCACCATCCACCTCCTTGAGGACCTGCACCCTGCCATGGGCATTGCAGCTCACCATGACTACATGAGCAAAGCAATGTCTCAAAAGCATAATGGCTCCTATTCTTCAGTTCTACATATCCCCAAGGGTGCCCCTATGTTCAAGTCATTTATAGATATTTGTTGGAAATTTGTACTACCTAGAGTAGATTGTGCCTTACTGTCTTCTAGACTGCCATGGTGTTGTAAGAGTGTACCCTTCAGTAAAGAGACTGTCTTGTTGCTCCGATATCTACATCTCACATCTTACTATCTGTATGTTCCCTGGAGCAACTACTACCTACACCATTACTGTGCGGCTGCCCAAGCAGCAGGACCAGCCCTCAAAGCATGGGGTTAACCTGAAAAAGCCTCCTGGCCATCCTAACTGTGTATCATGACTGGCTATGGCACCACAAGGACCAGCCAGCCCGCAGGCTGTGTTCACTACACAACAATCCCCAGCTATGCACTGCTACATAAGGATCATTGGATTTTATGGTAGGCAGCTGTCTGATGGACAGTGATGCACATATCCCACAGTGCATTCTCTTAAAGGATGATAATAAAGGCAGCGCGCCGTACCGTCTCATCTAAGACATTACGTACCATAGACAATTCCCATAGAGGTCCATTACCTCTTCAGTGGGAGCCTTCCTGGCCCCATGGCTGTCCTTCCTTGTCCATAAAATAGTAATTAATCGATGCAGTAACCTATTCTGCACACCAGATGCACAGTCCTCCCAAGGTTAGCCATAGCTTCAGATATCATTATGACGTCTGACGTCCGAGACCGACTCCTTATTGTCCTGAATAATAATTGTAGAGAGTGAGGAGTGTTCTGTGGCAAGGCCAATGCTGGAATACAGGGAGAAGCAAGGCTTATTCTGTATGAGTTTATGTTCGCTCTGTTCCTGTTCTTAAAGCAAATCACGTGTGCATCTACTTTGTTGAACACTTTTTGCAAGCCTGAGCCTGATCCTACCTGCTTGCAATTGGTGAAAGAGAAACCTGAGAGCTCTATATAGGCTATAGCTGGGCGGGGATCTTTTTCTTCTCAAGGGCTATTTTGGGTCCTATTACAACAGCCGACGAGGGCCCGATCAATAATGTAAACGAGCACTTGATTGTCATTTAGCAAGGGCTGCACGGACATCGTTACCTACATAAAATTGAGCAAGGGCTTCACGGACATCGTTACCTACATAAAATTGAGCAAGGGCTGCACGGACATCGTTACCTACATAAAATTGAGCAAGGGCTGCACGGACATCGTTACCTACATAAAATTGAGCAAGGGCTGCGTGGACATCGTTACCTACATAAAACTGAGCCTAGAAAACGTGGCACAGTGAGTGTACCTGTATGATGGGTTAATACCATTGCTGGTGGGTATACCTGACAGATGTTGGATGCATGCAAAATAAACACACATCATAAGACTATGCAGGATTTGAACTCAATGAGATGGTAGATCACATACTATATACTGAAATAACAGAGAAACAGAATAAAATTGCAATTAGAATTGGCAGCGTCTTGCTGTTTACCTGGTAGAGAAGAGATTTAGATGAGAATTTGGTCAAGCGGAAGCAGGTCAGTGGTGTAATGCCTATTTATAGCTTATATTAATGACTTTCCCTTGGCATGTGAATGTGGAAGTTATGGGTGAGCACAGACCACCCACACTTGTTGTCCTGGTGCATTGTATATGCATGCATTGGGTGATTATAATGCTCCGCATTTAGTTCTACTTCTATGTTGAGCGCAAAAGAATCAAAAGACAGGTAAAATATAGTTGTTGCTGTTAGGTTCAGCAATGTGGTGGCTTACCACTAGGCAAAGTCTTTCTATCAGGACCTCCAACAATTAGCTATTCTCAGTGAGGGAACCTGGCAGCAAGTATTCAACTTCCATGCAGCACCACCATGTAATAATAAAGATGTAGGGCAACAGTATTGTGGCGGCAAGTACCTGGCACATTGTGCTTACTGCTAGGCTAAGCGTAGCTACCATGGAGGCACACCACGCAGCTGCAATGGGGCCCATGCGACAGGCCCACCCCCCAGTCCCCGTGGTTAAGCGCTCAGACACAGGCTAGGGCTGTTGAGGATGAGGGAGGGCTGAATGTGGATTGGGATCCAGGTTCCTCTACCAGGTGCTTTGGAGGAAGCAGAGCTACATTTCTTTACACCATGTTTTTTCTTTCTGCAGACACTCAGGCTGATCCACCTGGCAGTAACGGGACCTGCAGATTGAACTAGAGGAGTGGGAAGTTGAGGAGATGCATGGACTGCAACACTTCAAACCCTCCTCGAGTATAGCTGCAGATCTGGGACATCAGGTCTATCATGCCAGTCTAATGCTCTGCTAATTCCCCACCACCACCACCTTCCCCCGGGACGGCGCTCGGAGCCTCCCTGACGGCGCAGCAATTACCCCAGTCCCCTACTGGGTGGTTCTCACAGACCACCCTCTTTCCCGGGATGATGCTCAGAGTGACTCTAATGCAGCAATCACCCTGTGAGAGCCAATCTTAGTGCCATCCCAGGGTGGAAAGGGTGTCCTGTGAGAGCCGGGGCGATGTTGTGCTGTGAGCCTGAGACCTGCTCTGAGCACCACCAAGGGGGTGTAAGAGCCACTCTAATCGTTACCCAAGTGTGCTCCCACCACAATACCCCCTGGACACTAGGATTCATGGGGCTCATACTGTTTTTTGCTATGGGGCCCCATGAATCCTAGTTATGCCCCTGCAGCTAAGTACCTACAAGAGTAAGGAAATCCAGTCCCTTCTCCAGTGCATAGATTCTGTGGTGCTAGACGTGATAGTGGAGAAAACAGAATAGTGCACCCACTATCATGTTGGTTACCACTACAGCCACATAAAATCTTCTTTGAAATAACTGGGCTGTTCAAGTAATATGTAACATCTCTTTCTGATAACCTGATGAGCAGGATGTCTTGTAGTTCTCACTTTACTATAACTGCACCTGAATCATACTGCAAGTTCACAGTCATATATAGAGAAAAATTCTGTATGCACTCACCACTTTTTGCAGATAAAAAGTCCTTTATTTGCACATTGGACTCACAGCATATTGCCGCAATGTGCAAATAAAGGACTTTTTATCTGCCAAAAGTGGTGAGTGCATACAGAATTTTTCTCTATATATGACTGTTTACTAGTACTGCTTCTAGCCTCATCTGTATATCTGCACCCCCGATGGCTTGGTATTTCTTCTAGAGCACGGCATATACTACTGGCTAACCAACACTATGGACACGAGATAGTGCCGACCCCTATATCTTTACTCTACTGACTGTAATATACTGCAAGTTCTACAGAAGTACAGTAAGATCTTTATTTTCTGCCAGGGGTTGACTTGGGAAACCACTGCTGAAGCTCAATACATACCCACAAAAAGAGCAAGAAAACTGTATGGAAGATTTATTTAAAACAATGATGTTGTGCAGGGTACCGTGAATGACTCTTGTGGATTTGGTTGATCTGCAAAATGTTGTTCCAGGAGTATTTCCTTTCCTTTTGGAGTGATCTGATGGGCTTTCAAGACTCTTTCTGGGTCTTTTGTCAGTGTCCTCCAGTATAAGACTTTCTGCAATATGTAGTGGACAGACAATCTCTCTTTCTCTCTTTATTACTTATTCTTTCTTCCTGATCTTCCCCCAGGGCCTTAGTTAGTCTTGAGGTTTCAGAGGTATGTAGAAGAAAGAGGTGTTGGGAACTGTAGTTAAGTGCACTCAAAGAAAATAAACATGGAAGCTGATGGTATGAATTATAGTAGATTTACGGGCCATCTTAAGATATACTACATGGCCCTATAGATTTTGAAAATGTAAAGATATATATATTTAATATATAAAGATGATCATTTGAAGTTATAGGATAATAATTGTGGTGAGGTAAATGTTTAAACTATACGGCTGAACCTCAGGTCTACAGTTACACATATGGGGGGACATTAATCAAAATGTGCCCCAGCCTACACCATGGAAAAGGCACAGATATTGGTGGGGCACGGTCAAGGGGAAGGAAAGGCGATGCGGCAAGGAGGGGAGGAGGCTTGTCTTCTATGTGCGCTTGATTTATCATGATTTATCCGGCTGTAAATTTGGGGACAGGACTTTATTTAAGACCGGTGTATGAGTAATGAATGTCCTCCATGGTGTTATGTATGATGTAGGAGTCACTTGTGGTCACTATTACAGAACTCTTCATAGAGGTCTTCTTCTATCTTCACCTTAAAGAACTTCTTCAACCTTGACCTTTTTACGTATTTGAAGCCACCTACTTCACAATCACTTTTCTCTTCTCCCGTAAGCTCTCTTCTCTCACATGTTGAATTGTTCATGTAATCCGTGCCAAGTAGGTGTCGCCCATTCACATCTCATGTATATTTGATTCCGTCTGTAATTTCTCTGCCGTGTCTTTTTCTGCCTGATTTCGCCTCTAAAATCATCTCTCCCAGATTCCCATATTTACATGCTTAGAGCTCCGTTCGAGGAGACTGCATTTGGATGAATTAATTCTGAGCGGGAGAGTTTCACGCATTCAATCAATAGTATTTAGACCTTACAATTAGTTATCGCAATCTGTTAAGTGAGGAGATGCTCTGGAAAATATATTAGCATGCAACTTTAATGGCTTGTGCAAATCAAGCATTCTGGCGAAGAATAATAAATTATTGCTGGGTATCCAAGCCAACCAAGATGGTGTCCCGTCCTGTATATAGGCTAAATGTGAGAGAAGAGATACAGAAATGCTTTGTATGTTTTTCATTTTTGTAAGGCTTAGATGTACCCAGCATTGACATCATTGATTCACTATAATTATCTATATAAATATCTCAGACAGATGTAGGCATTAGTCATGCTTTTTATTAAGAAAGAACAAAAGACTAAAGTCAAAATGATGAAACGGTGTCTAACAGTTAAAGGGGCTGGAATGCTGCTGTTCTCCTGATCACCACATGGGGCCGCTCTTCTGCAGTCCATGGTAGCAGATGTCCGCAGACTTTATCTCTCATCCCTCTGTGCTTCTGACACTGCTGCAGTTTATCCAATATCCACTAGGGCAGTGGTCCCCAACATTTTTTCCTCCAGGGACTGGCGTGATTTTTCCATGGCCTGGCAGAGTGGGGCGGGGCCTTGGTAGTACTCCATACTCCTAGTATTGGTTAGTATTTAACCCCCATGAAGCCCCTAGTATTGCAGTTAACCCCCAGGAAGCCCCTAGCATTGCAATTAACCTCCAGGAAGCCCCTAGTATTGCAGTTAACCCCCATGAGTTATGCGTTGTCCAAGGGATACCTCTAGTATTGTGGTTAGTAGTCAGCACCCCCAGGAAGCCCCTAGTATTGCAGTTAACCCCCCCATGAAGCCCCTAGTATTGCAGTTAACCCCCCCATGAAGCCACTAGTATTGCTGTTAACCCCCCCCCCCCCATGAGGCCCCTAGCATCACAGTTAACCCCTTCGTGCTGCAGCTAGTTTGGGCCTTAATGACCAGGCTAATTTTTCAAAATCTGACCTGTCTCACTTTATGCTCTTATAGCTCAGTGATGCTTTAACGTATGCTAGCGATTCTGAGATTGTTTTTTCGTGACATATGGCACTTTATGTTAGTGGCAAAATTTGGTCACTATTTTGTGTGTTTTTTGTGAAAAACATCAAAATATCATGAAAAATTGAAAAAATTTGCATTTTATGAACTTTGAAATTCTCTGCTTCTAAAAAAAGAAAGTCGTAGCACATAAATTAGTTACTAAGTCACATTACCAATATGTCTTCTTTATTCTGGCATAATTTGGTAAACATATTTTACTTTTTTAGGGTGTTATGGGGCTTAGAAATTTATCAGCAAATTATCACATTTTCGTGAAACTGATTTTTTTAGGGACCAGTTCTTTTTTTAAATGGATTTAGAAGTCTGGTATCCTGAAAACCCCCATAAGTGACCCCATTTTGGAAACTACACACCTTAAAGAATTAATCTAGGGGTATAATGAGCATTTTACCCCTACAGGGGCTGGAGGAAAGTATTCACAATTAGGCAGTAAAAAAATAGAAAATTTTAATTTTCCAATAATATAGACGTTTAGATTAAAGTTTCTCATTTTCAAAAGGAATATGAGACAAAAAGTACCCCAAAATTTGTAATGCAGGTTCTCTTGAGTACAACGGTACCCCATATGTGGGCGTAAACAACTGTATGGGCACACAGCAGGGCTCAGAAGGAAGGGAGCGCCAATTAGCTTTTCCAATGCAGATTTTGCTGAAGAAGTTTCTGAGCGCCAGGTGCGTTTGTAGTGCCCCTGTAGTGTCAGCAGAGAGAAAACCCCCCATAAGTCACCCCATTTTGGAAAGTGCACCCCTCAAAGAATTCATCTTGGTGTGTGGTGACCATTTTGACCCCACAGGTATTACAGGAAAGTATTCAAAAGAAGACAGTAAAAATGAAAAACTTGAATTCTTCCAATAATATGTTCGTTTAGTTTGAAATTTCTCAATTTCACGAGGAACAAGAGGAAAAAAGTACCCCAAAATTTGTAACGCAGGTTCTCCTGAGTACAATGGTACCCCATATGTGGGCATAAACCACTGCATGGGCACACAGGAGGGCTCAGAAGGGAAGGAGCGCCAATTAGCTTTTTCAATGCAGATTTTGCTGCAGAAGTTTCCGAGCCCCAGGTGCGTTTGCAGAGCCCCTGTAGTGTCCGTAGAAGAGAACCCCCCCAAAAGTCACTCCATTTTGGAAAGTGCACCCCTCAAAGTATTCATCTTGGTGTGTGGTGACCATTTTGACCCCACAGGTATTAGAGGAAAGTATTCAAAAGTAGACAGTAAAAATGAAAAACTCAAATTTTTCCAATATTATGTTCTTTTAGTTTGAAATTTCTCAATTTCACGAGGAACAAGAGGAAAAAAGTACCACAAAATTTGTAACGCAGGTTCTCCTGAGTACAATGGTACCCCATATGTGGGCGTAAACCACTGTATGGGCACACAGGAGGGCTCAAAAGGGAAGGAGCGCCAATTAGCTTTTTCAATGCAGATTTTGCTGAAGAAGTTTCTGAGCGCCAGGTGCGTTTGCAGCGCCCCTGTAGTGCTAGCGGAGTAAAATCTCGCCATAAGTCACTCCATTTTGGAAAGTGCACCCCTCATAGAATTTATTTTGGGGTGTGGTGAGCATTTTGACCCCACAGGTATTTGAGGAAAGTATTCAAAAGTAGACAGTAAAAATGAAAAACTCGAATTTTTCCAATAATATGTTCCTTTAGTTTGAAATTTCTCAATTTCACGAGGAACAGGAGAGAAATGTCACCCCAATATATGTAAAGCAGGTTCTCCTGAGTAGAACGGTACCCCATATGTGGGCATAAACCACTGCATGGGCACACAGCCGGGCTCAGAAGGGAAGGAGCGCCAATTAGCATTTTCAGTGCAGATTTTTCTGAAGAAGTTTCTGAGCGCCAGGTGCGTTTGCTGAGCCCCTGTAGTGTCAGCAGAATAGATTCCCCCCAAAAGTCACCACATCTTGGAAAGAGCACCCCTCAAAGAATTCATCTTGGGGTGTGGTGACCATTTTTACCCCACAGGTATTAGAGGAAAGTATTCAAAATTGGCCAGTAAAAATGAAAAACTCGAATTTTTCCAATAATATGTTGGTTTAGTTTGAAATTTCTCAATTTGACGAGGAACAGGAGAGAAAACGTACCCCAAAATCTGTAACGCAGGTTCTCCTGAGTAAAACGGTACCTCATATGTGGGCATAAACCACTGTATGGGCACACAGCAGGGCTCAGAAGGGAAGGAGCGCCAATTTACAGGAGCAAAACCGCAGCTAGTAATGGTTATTAGAATAGCGCAGTTACTAAAATAGAATAAAAAAAATGAGATTACAGGTAATGTGGGGTGGTCACGAGCAACCTGGGGTGGTTATGGGCAACCTGAGGTAGTTACAGATAATCTGGGGTGGTTACGGACAACATGGGGTGGTCACGGGCAACCTGCTGTGGTTACAGGCAACGTGGGGTGGTTACAGGCAACGCGGGGTGGTTACGGGCAACGTGTGGTGGTTATGGGCAACGTGTGGTGGTCACGGGCAACCTGCTGTGGTTACGGCAACGTGGGGTGGTTACAGGCAACGTGGGCTGGTTACAGGCAACGTGGGGTGGTTACAGGCAACGTGGGCTGGTTACAGGCAACGTGGGCTGGTAACGGGCAACGTGGGCTGGTTACGGGCAACGTGGGCTGGTTACAGGCAACGTGGGCTGGTTACAGGCAACGTGGGCTGGTTACGGGCAACCTGCTGTGCTTACAGACAATCTGGGATGGTTACGGGAAACGTGGGGTGGTTACGGGCAACCTGCAGTGCTTACAGACAATCTGGGGTGGATACGGGCAACGTGGGGTGGTTACGGGCAACCTGCAATGCTTACAGACAATCTGGGGTGGTTACAGGCAACGTTGGCTGGTTACGGGCAACCTGCAGTGCTTACAGACAATCTGAGGTGGATACGGGCAACGTGGGCTGGTAACGGGCAACGTGGGCTGGTTACGGGCAACGTGGGCTGGTTACAGGCAACGTGGGCTGGTTACAGGCAACGTGGGCTGGTTACGGGCAACCTGCTGTGCTTACAGACAATCTGGGATGGTTACGGGAAACGTGGGGTGGTTACGGGCAACCTGCAGTGCTTACAGACAATCTGGGGTGGATACGGGCAACGTGGGGTGGTTACGGGCAACCTGCAATGCTTACAGACTATCTGGGGTGGTTACAGGCAACGTTGGCTGGTTACGGGCAACCTGCAGTGCTTACAGACAATCTGAGGTGGATACGGGCAACGTGGGGTGGTTACGCGCAACCTGCAGTGCTTACTGACAATCTGGGGTGGTTACGGGCAACGTGGGGTGGTTACGGGCAATGTGGGGTGGTTACGGATAAACTGAAGTTCTTATAGGCAATCTGGGGTGGGTACCTGTAATCTGACATGGGCACCGCAATCTGGAGGGGGTCATTGGCAATTTGGGGTGGTCAGAGGCAACGTGCGGTGGTCAGAGGCGACGTGTGGTGGTCAGAGGCGACGTGCGGTGGTCAGAGGCATTGTGGCGTGGTCAGAGGCATCGTGGCGTGGTCAGAGGCGACGTGCGGTGGTCAGAGGCATCGTGGCGTGGTCAGAGGCATCGTGGCGTGGTCAGAGGCAACGCGCAGTGGTTACGTGCAATCTGGGGGGGTTACATGTAATCTGGCATGATTACGGGGAACCTGGGGGGGGGGGGTTATGTGCAACCTGGAAGGGTTACAGACAATCTGGGATTGTTACTGATAAACTGAAGTGCTTATAGGTAATCTGGGGTGGGTACATGTAATTTGGGGTGGTTACGGGCAATCTGGAGGGGGTCACTGGCAATTTGCGGTGGTTACGGGCAACGTGCGGTGGTTACGGGCAACGTGCGGTGGTTACGGGCAACGTGCGGTGGTTACGGGCAACGTGCGGTGGTTACGGGCAACGTGCGGTGGTTACGGGTAATCTGGGGAGGGGTTAGGGGTAATTTGGGAGTAAACTGCAATTATTACTATAATAAAAAGTGTGTGTTTTATTTTTTTGTATGTTTTTCACTTTTTGTACTTTATACATTCATTTTCACTGTATTACTATGATTACTGTGATATTTTCTATCACAGTAATCATAGTTCAGTGACAGAGACCAAATTGGTCTCTGTCACTTTAAATTTTCAGAGTTGGCTGGTTGTGAAGCGCATGCGCACTTCATAACCAGCCAGGACGTCGAGGAGGAAGGAGCTCCGTGGATCCGGTGAGTATATGGGGAAGGGGGGGTGACTGGGGGACGGGGGTGACAGGGGGGGTGGGGGGCGACTTGGGGGGTGGGGGGGACATCACTTTTTATCCCCTGTCACCAATCATTTATGGTGACAGGGGATAAAAAGTGCCGGGAGCACATGGTACAAGCGATCAGCAGTATATAGTATATACCGCTGATCGCTTGTACCGGGACCCCACAGGGGGGTCCCCGATGACTGCCCCATGCTCTCCGCTACCTCCGGTGGCGGAGAGCATGGGGCTTTCATTCATTTTAACTTTTTAATCGCTGTGAACCGACGTTAGTCGGTTCACAGCGATGGCGGCGGCCATCTTGGAAATGATGGCCGCCGGGGGAGGGGGGTTAGTTATCGGGGCACTAGGGGGGTCTGATCTGGGGTCTGATATACACTTATTTCATCTCCCCCCGCCGTAGATTCACGGCGGGGGGAGATGAAAGGCGGCGGCGGCACCGGTAATCCCCTTTACCGACGGCAGCCGCTATAACGTTAATAGCGGCGATCGTCGGTAAGGGGGGGGGCCGGGACGGACCTCACACACTGCCCCAACCCCTCAGCTACCTCCGGTAGCCGGGGGGATGGGGTGGGGGCCGTCCCGGCCCCGCAGCCTTATTCTCTGCCATCGCCGTAAAAAGCTGATGGCAGCAGAATAAGGACCATTAGTGACCGCCGTAGAAAGCCGTATCGGCGGTCACTAAGGGGTTAAATTCCCCTGCCCTTGAGAATTATGCGCTGACTCTGAGATACCCCTAGTATTGTGGGTATTAGTCCGCCCCGGTGAAGCCCCTAGTTACCCTCCCTTGAAACAGTATATGTTGAAATTACATGTAAAAAATAACATCATTTTTACATGTAATCTCTACATATAATGCGCCCCCTGCTGGACCCTTCAGGTATAGACTGGGTTGTGATGTCACATTTTTTTTAAGAGAAACTGAAGCCTGCCTGATCTACTAAATTAAGGGAAATAGCACTATGTGTATATTTAGCATACATCAGGAATTTGTCTAACGTTGCTTATGTAGTAACATATTAAAAATTACATTTTGCCCGGAGTTCTCCTTTAATCTACGTGAACTGTTACTTATTTGTATTCGGAGAGAACCCTCAAAATGAAAACCCAAAACAGCATACTAACATGATGCTCTGTATGCTGCTATAAGGGTATTGCTCATATGGATTCTCTCTGCTCATTATGCTGCCGTTCATTTTATGACATTCTAAATTATATTGATTTTTTTTCTTCCTGTTGTTTTAACCCACAGTATAGAAGTCAGCTGATGGATCCATATGATAATTCACACCAACAAAGCGGAATCTTGGGACCAGCGCGGCTTATTGATCAGGGACACTGTGACTTGTCCTGTAGACCTTCTTTATTGCACAGGATACAACGTGTTTCAAGTTTACAACAAACCCTTTAGCAGTAGGGGAGGGGGGTCAAAGAGCAAATTTCTTTTGATCATGGGATCACAAGGGTTAAAGGTTCATATATATATATATATATATATATATATATATATATATATGTGTATGTTTTGTTTTTACTTTCTCTCATTGTTCCACATTCGGCACAATTTTTCGCTAATCCCAGATTCTGCATAGCTCAGCAGCAGCAGCGGCAGAGAGAGCTGCAGAAAGCTGAGATATGTAAATGTGAGCGTGCAGATAACCAGCTGCTATTTTCCTCATGGCACTGAGACAATGGCCCACATTAACCAAGACTGGCATACTGTGCACCAGTTTAACCCCTCAGGGACCCTCCATATGTGTTTTTATGGTGGCCACTAAGGGGTTTTATGCCAGGCCACTGTCTCTTTTTGGTAGCCTGGCACAGGTCTCCTGTATGACAGCTGGGCTCACACAGATCTCAAGGAAATTCTGATCCTGACAGTTTAACCTGTTAAATGCCACTGTCAAACCATGACTGCAACACGTGCCATTTAAAGGGGTTGGCCACTTTGTAGAAAAATTGTTCAGTGCACAGTATTAGTAAGTGTACTCACTGCACTTACTGACAGCCCCCTGTGTACCGCATAGAGCTAAATCCAGACTTCCCTCCTCCAGGCTGTGCTGTCCTGCCCTGTGGTGAGTCTGTCCATAAGATGACTGACATTGAGAAGCATATGACCATGTCCGGCCCCCAGTGTCCTCCATGGACTTAAACAGGCCCAGTGGAAGACAATGGGGGCGGGGCATGGTCACATGCTTATCCATGTTGGCCATCTTATGGACAGAATCACCACAGAGTAGGACAGCCCAGTCTGGAGGAGGGTAGTCTGATTTTAGCTCTATGAGGTACACAGGGAGCTGCTGTCAGTATGTACAGTTACTGGGACTGTACACTGAACTATTTAGTATAAAGTGGCCAATCCATTTAACAGATCAGCAGGTTTCTCTAACTTTATTGACAGCCTGGCGACACAGTCACCTGATGCCAATGGGTTGCTATGGCAGCCCGATATCTTTTGAAGGTCCCCAGGACTACCACTAAGGCCCACCACTAGTATGCGTGGATACAGCCATGCTGGGCTACAAGTTAGAGAGTACCTGTCATTCTAAATAAGTTTTGACATGTTATCAGACTGCTGAGACCCGATGGGATCGGAACATACAGTCAGGACAGGACAGGACAGAGAAGCAACGCAATCCACTAACCGGGTGCCTGCTCGGACCATCAAAATAGTCTCATAGACTCCCATTGATAGACTGAGCAGTTTCAGAGATACACCAGGGGAGTGAATGTTCCGATTGCCACAGTCTCTCCCCGGCTTTATCTCCTGATCAGAGCGAGTGTCCACAGTAACACCCACTGTGTTCAATAACTTTTAACTTATTGTCTAATGACATGTCAAAAGTAATTTTTTTAAGTTCCCCTAAGTAACAGCGGGGATGCCTAACATAGGGGATGCTGTCTACCTTGGGGGAGTTAATTAAAAGGGGGATTACCTATAGTGGGGTCCCAACTACATTGAGGGATACTACATACTTGGGGCATCTGGCTAATTACCAGAGGAATTACCTACAGGGGGATGCATAATGGATGGTTTAACTACCAGAGAGATGCAAACTGGGAAGTGGAGGATGCCTACATGGGGAAGGCTATGTACTGGGCTGGGTTGCCTACAGAGGGTGACTACCTACCAGAGCAATGTCGGACTGGCCAACCAGAGGACCAGTGGATCGTCCGGTGGGCCCCTGCTTTAGAACCTGCATAAACACTGACTGACATGTCGTTTTTCACCAATTCTTTATTGAAGGGCCCCCAGAATTATTTCCCCTGGTGTGCCCCAGATACCCCAGTCTGACACTGTACCAGAGAGACTGTTTATGGGGGAGGGGGGCAGACAAAAGGACCAAACTACTATATAGGGGCACAGAGGGGGCCTAACTACTATATGGGGGCACAACTGGGTCTTTACTACTATGTGAGGGTATACAACAGTACAATTTGAGGGTTCAAATGTGGGCAACTATTCTGTGTACTATGCTAGAATTTGTGCTTTTTTAAAATTTAGCAAGAAAGTGACATTTCTTGCTAAAGTTACAGTTTTAACACAAATGAGCTACATCTTTATTAAGCCAAAGACTGACATTAAGTGCTTTGTCAATGAGACCCACTGTGCAAACACATTGTACTCATCCCTGCTTTAAATTTGTTCAGATTTATTCTCCCGATTCTTCTACAACACAAAATATTGTAAAACATTATGGAGACTTATTTTCTTGTGAACTGAAATTAGATCCTTTTACAGCCTCCTGCCTCTCTTCACATAGAACGGCAATAAAAGGTGAAGGATTGCTGAGCAGGAGTAAAATACAGGAGCAGCCGACTACCTGGGAGCAGAAGATAACCGGGAAATGTGGACATTATACTTAGGGTTCTATTACTGCAGACGGGGACATATTCTTCACTGACCTAGAGAATGAATGCAAGAAATTATACAAGGCCATGATTAGCTGGCGGTGAGTAACACATACGGGAAGCTCCATAGCTGGTGGCCTCAGATATCAGGGGAGGTCAGGACTGGCATATCCTCCATGGTTAAAGGGGTAGTGCGGCGCTAAGAAATTATTCACAAAATAACACACATTACAAAGTTATACAACTTTGTAATGTATGTTATGTATGTGAATGACCCCTTCCCCGTGTTCCCCGCCCCCCGCTCGTGGACCTGAAAGTGTAGTGCATTATACATACCTGATACGCGTCGACCCCCGTCCGCCGTCTTCTGACAGTGATGTAATCTTCGGGAGGCCAGCCGACCCGCTCCTGCCGTCCCTCATGCCGGCCCCCCTCTGCCGCGTCATAACTGTGCTCAGCCGCGATTGGCTGAGCATAACTATGGAGGCCAGCATTATTATGATTAAGGGCACAACAGTTGCCATTTCTATTATGAAAGGCATGGTATGGGCCTTATTACTATGTGGGGGCAAAGCATGGGGCATTATTACTATGTGGGAGCACAGCAGGGGGCATTATTAGTATAAGGGGGCATATCAGGGGGCATTATTAGTATAAGGGTACACATAAGGGGACATTATTACTAAAAGGGAGCACATCAGGGGGCTTTATTATTGAATGAGGGGCACAGCAGGGGTCATTATTAGTATATGAGTGAACAGCAGGGGATATTATTACTATATGGGGGACAACCCACATACCTACTTACTTTACTGCGCATGACACCAAACAGCACAATTACTATAGTTTGGGAGCCTATAGGAGGGAGAAAGGGAAGAAAGTTGCTAGAAATGTGCGGAGCCTAAGATGTCTGTCTAACAGGTTCTAAAGAGATAAATTGTAGCTGGAAGAAATTGTCTTGGTGGTCTGGACCGGATGGAGAGGAAAAGGGAAAGTAACGTCTCAGATCAAAAAAGACGTCACCTGTGAGTCACTGAATGGCGATGTTTGTGTAGAACGTTATTATGTAGGGGTGCCCCAAGTGATTTTTTTTTTAAGAGGTGCACTGAGGTGGAAGAAGTTAGAGAGCACTGATCTATTCAGTCTTCTTTCCCCAGTTCTGAGCTGCTGCTTATTGCTGAAGAAACAAAAATCTGCGTGTGAGCATTTTTCTTCCTCCCAACCCCCCTTCCTCCCTCCATTCTGAGACGTCTCATGTAAACAAGTCCCTGGAGGATTAATCTGAGGTCAAGTTGCTAATGAACTCTCAGTGATTAAAGGACAACTCCCACAAAAATTTTTTTTTGCTCATTTAACACACATTACAAAGTTATATAACTTTGTAATGTAGTTAAATACCCGGCCTGGCCCCCTTCCCCCACTTTCGGACCCCCGACCCCCCACCCCGGAAGTTAAGGAATGTATACATTACCTATTACGATCGTCACGGTCCTCTTCTCCGGGGCGGCATCTGGTGACGACGACGTCAGAGCCGGGGGCGGTCCGGGTCTTCTTCCTCCTCGGCGTCTTCATGCAAAGTGAATGGGGATGAAAAGGCTGCTGGTGCACATGCGCACCAGCAGCCTTTTCATTGGCTGGAGCGCATCACATGGCTTCCAGCTTGCTCAGCCCTGATTGGCTGAGCTTGCTGGAAGCCATGTGATGCGCTCCAGCCAATGAAAAGGCTGCCGGTGCGCAAGCGCACTGGCAGCCTTTTCCATCCCCTGGACCCGGAAGTTGGAGACATCGCTGGATGACGGACGGCGGCGACGGAGAGGCGGACGGCGGGCGAATCGAGTGGCGATCGTCACCGGAGAGATGGTGAGTATGGTGTCTGTGTGTGTCTGTGTTTTTTTTTTTTTTGGGGTCCCGTGGGAGTTGTCCTTTAAGCCTCCCAGCATTACAAATTTGCAGATACAACCTGCCAGGGACTTCTTAACATGAGCCATTTTGGAAGGGAGGAGGAGGGGTTTCAGAGCAAAGACAGAGAGAAAAGCTCACATACAGATTTATTTGTCTTCAGCACAAAGCAGCAGGATCAGAACTGGGGGAAGGAGACTGAATAGGTAATAACAAGTATGGAAGGAATTGTTAGTCTCACCATGGGCAGCAACATATGAAAAGTTATGTTTGAGTGGAATACCCCTTTAAGACTCACATAGGTTATCAGATGGAGGGAAGCTTATTAAAAGAAAAGTGGCTCTTTAAATGCACTTGGATATCAGGAGTCACATAGACTTTAATGATGTGGAGACATGTGGAACCGGACCTGAGAGACACCCAAGACTAAATGAAGTGGATCTTACTAAGTTAGGCTGACAGTATTATAGTATATACTTAAAAGTGTATGAATAATAGTGCTGTATATCAAAGAACCCATATAGAAGTGAAGGATATTATGAGAATTTATGTTTTTCGCCTTACAATAGACTATCCGCAAAAAAAAAAATCTGCTCGGATTCTGGTGAGAAGATGCAATCACGTCTAATATTTTATTCCTAATTTCATTTCAATTGCAAATGATATCTTACAAATGAGTCACTTAGCTTTAAATTCCATTAACCCCTCATTTCTGCCGAGATGCTATCATGGCGCTTTGAAATATTAGAACCGAACAAAAGTATAATTTTCTGATCTCTGGAGTCCTATATCTCACTGGAAGAAATTCATGGTCCGTCATTAATAAGTCATCAATAATTCAAAGGCAATAAGGAGAATGAAATGCAGATCTGCACTCATGTACATATGACCTTGCTCTAGTTTCCACTGTGCCAGCTACATAAAGTCCAGCTCACATACGGCTAGAATGATTGTGTATGGTTGGATCATAGTGCACATCTATCCTACCATGACGTCATACTGGATTAAAGTTTCTGAAAACAATCCCTCTCAGAATGGAAAGCAGTACACGATTCCATAGTTTCCATGTAAAATCCTCGAGACGACCCAAATAGTTCGACATTGAAGGGGTTGTCCAGCAAAAATCTTTTTCTTTCAAATCAACTGGCTTTATATAGTTTTGTAATTTACTTTTGTTTAAGAATTTCAAATCCTCCCATACTTATCAGCTGCTGTATGTCCTGCAGGAAATGTTCTTTTCTTTTCAGTCTTACACAGTGCTCTCTGCTGCCACCTCTGTCCATGTCAGGAACTGTCCAGAGCAGGAGAAGGTTTCTATGGGGATTTGCTGCTGCTCTGGATAGTTCCTGTCTCGGACAGAGGTGGCAGCAGAGAGCATTGTGTCAGACTGAAAAGAAAACACCACTTCCTGCAGGACATACAGCCGCTGATAAGTACTGGAAGACTGGAGATTTTTAAATAGAAGTAAATTACAAATCTATATAACTTTCTAAAACCAGTTGATTTGAAAGAATTATTTTTGCTGGAGTATCCCTTTAATTATGTATGAATAACCACTAGAGATGAGGAAACCTGCTGAAAGTTGGGGTTTGCACTAACCAGAGGGATCAGTATTTTTTTTTTTTTTTACAGTATTTCCATATTTAGTTAATATTATTTAGTTATCTGGATTCCTTTACTTCAGTTGCGTCACGTGATCTCATGGTGACCCTTTGGAAATTACATGTGCTTCTGTGCTCTCAATCTTAGTTGTTAGAACCTCCTGTGTGATGAAACTGTATGGAGAGAACAGGTATTCCTATTGCAATTAGTGATTATTATGATGATTATCGATAGATTATTATACAGCTACTGCCACACAGTTATAATGGAGGAGATGACAGGTCGGCCTTCCTGACTCTATACTCATGGTCTTAGCTTATTTAGGAGAATATAGAGGGGAGGATTAGTACAGTGTCCTCCTGGCCAGTAGAGATAGTACTGTCTCTAGCTGCCCTTGTGTGCTGGGATGCATTATGGGACTGATAGCAGAGCACAGAGGGAGAGAATGCAGGACCAAATGTGAAAGTCAAGATAGTGTCTGATCACAAGGAATCAGGTAGGGGGAACAAAATGAAAACTGTATGGCTGCTTGACTGCTTCTTTAGACATGGATTTTGGGCTTCTCTAACTTTAGTATTTATAGAGCAGACATGATAAATATTTATGACCCCAAATGCGTTTCAGCATAGTACATAACCCCTTCATCCCGTCTTACCTGTTATCTGTAGACTTTAGAAGATACAGAGGCTGGCACTAGTATAAAGTCCGTAGAGGGAAAGGAAATGTAGCAGGAAATGGAACGTGAACAAAAATATATATATACAATAATATATATATAAAGATGTGGTGCTCACCCCTTCTTCAGACTGTAGATATGTGATAATGCAAAAAGAAAAAAGAAATGATCGGGGGGCACTCACCATAAAATTCTTTTTTATTTCTTTACATTAAAAACTCTGTGCAGCAAGGACCGAGGACGCCAGCACCATGATGATTGCAGGGGGCGTGACAGCTGTTTCACACGTGATTCGTGCTTCTACAGAAGTCTGTAGAAGCACGAATCACGTGTGAAACAGCTGTCACGCCCCCTGTAATCATCATGGTGCTGGCGTCCTCGGTCCTTGCTACACAGAGTTTTTAATGTAAAGAAATAAAGAAGAATTTTATGGTGAGGGCCCCCCGATCATTTCTTTTTTCTTTTTGCATTATATGTTATCTGTAGGGTTTCATTGCTGCAATATAGTGAACTAGGTATCTATACCTTGAAGGGATATTCCTATCTCGACTTGTTATCCGCTATCCAATGAAAAACTGATTGGTGGTGATGCATATTGGCAGGAATATATTTGTTCCTTGAATGAATGGAGTACGCTGCACATACATGGCCATCACTCCATTCATCCAACTTTTCCCATAGAGAATGAATGGAGCAGTAACTGCGCATGTGCAGTTTGCATCACTTGTTTGTTCTCAGGATCAGTGCAGATCCCAGCAGTCAAACCACCGCCGATCAGCTTGCTATCCCCTATCCATAGAAATGGTAGAAAGAGGATAGATGTTCTGTAACCATCTTTCAGTAATATAAGTTGAGGAGCATACCTTAAGATACACACCCAGGCCATTGATTATAATGGCTAGTATGTAATGCTTCTTTTTCTCTGTGTTGGTGCTATAGGGGAAAAAATAGACAAATTCAAGAATGAAGTATATGTCCATGGAGATATTGGGGCTGATTTACTAATGTGTCCCCGGCATCAAATTGACAGGTTTGTGTCCATTTTCCCCGTCGGTTTGGTGTTCTGCCTTATTTACTAGTTTTTCCAACTCCACAAACCCGTCATTTTCGTCCAAAAACCTGCCAAGGGGGCATGTCATGGGTGTGTCCTTTAAAACCCACCACAAGCAACAGATTTATTGGGCAAACTGTAATTTTTTGATGGGGTTTGTAGTCTACAAACCAGACAGTTTAATAGTGTAGGGATGGCCGGGTTTTAGTTTTGTCCCGTGAAAAACCTTCCAGATTTACATAGGGTGTACGCTATTTTAATTAATTTAATGTGGAAAAAACCCAGACACAAACGACAGTATAACGGCTTAAAAGTGACGCATTATTAGTAAAAGATGGAAAACAAAAGTGCTGACTGTTTCCAGAAACCATACAATGTGTTCAAAAACTATATAAAAGTTTTTTAAAAAATATTACCATCCACTCTCAAAGTACTGATTTAATCCGTGTAAAAGGGCCCTCAGACTCTGATTTGAAGGAACATCTCTTTGCCTGAGAGGTGTGAAAGCTATTCTACATATCATTTCTTCCCAGAATTCTCAGTGGAGCAGGATGGCCTCCACACGTCTTTATCACAGACTCTCCTTAAGGAGAATTGGCCATCTTGTGAAAGCTCAGCTTCTTTTTGAACTCCTTTCTGTGTTGCCCGCTTCTTGCATTTTAACCTCTTGCCCCAACCGCTATCTGTTTATTGACCCGCACATCCTCTGCTTCCCTTAATTATCTATAAATTTACCTAATGACTTAGGACTCTGCTTGCTGTTTCAGAGTTCATAACTTGGACATCCATTTGGGAAAACCTTTAACTTCCTGCGAGGGTTAAGGGTGAAGATGAAGAAGTTGACTTCGATTCCTTTGACCTTCTAGTTAGTGGAGCAGTAAGGGTTCTGCATGGTAGGTCTTAAGATCCCCAGTCAATGTTCTAAGACTCCTAGATAGAGTGAGACACTGACCTGAAAGGACATCTCTTTGCCTAAAAGGTGTGAGAGCTATTTTGCTTATCCTTTCTTCCCAGAATTCCCTGGCTTGTTAATGTCCACAGACTTTTCTTAAAAAGAGGATCAGTTTTCCGTAAAACCACATCGATAGGCCTCTCCCTAGCCAGCCAACACCGTGCTCTGCAATGAAGGTGGGGGCAACAACCCTGAAACAGCTGTCTGCAGATGGGAAGTTTTTGCTTTTGGAGAGATTGGCTTGATATAAAATCCCCAGTCAATGTTCTAAGTGAGTCAGTAAGACACTGACTTGAAGGGAAATTTCTTTGTCTAAGAGGTGAGAGCTCTTTTGTATACCCTTTCTTCCCAGAATTCCCAGTGTAGCAGGAATGGCCTGTAAGTCTCCACACAACTTTATGACGAACTCTCCTTAAGGCCAATCTCAGCTTATTTTTTAACTCCATTCTGTGTTGCTCTCTTCTGTCTGTTTATTGACCCACACATACTCTGTTTTCCTTAATTATCTATAGATTTAGTTAATGACTTAGGCTATTTCAGAGGTCATGACCTGGACATCCATTTGGGAAAATCTTTAACTTCCTGTGAGGGTTAAGGGTAAAGATAAAGAAGTTGCCTTTGATTCCTTTGACCTTCTAGTTAGTAGAGCAGAAAGGGTTCTGCATGGTTGGTCTTATGATCCCCAGTCAATGTTCTAAGACTCCTAGATTAAGTGAGATTTGACTTGAAGGGACATCTTTTTACCTAGGAGATGTGAGAGCTATTTAGCATATTCTTTATTCCCAGAATTCCCTGTGGAGCAGGAATGGCCTCTAAGTCTCCATGCGCCTTTATGACGGACTCTCATTAAAGAGAATTAGTATCCCACATCGATAGGCCTCTCCCTAGCCAGCCAACACTCTGCACTGCACTGAAGAGGGGCAACAACCCTGAAACAGCTGTCTGCAGATGGGAAGTTTTTGCTTTTGGAGAGATTGGCTTGGCATAAGATTCCCAATCAATGCTGTAAGACTCCTAGAGTGAGACACTGACTTGAAGGGAAATCTTTGTCTAAGAGGTGAGAGCTATTTTGTATATTCTTTCTTCCCAGAATTCCTAGTGGAGCAGGAATGGCCTGTAAATCTCCACACAACTTTATGATGGACTCTCCTCGGCTTATTTTCGAACTCCATTCTGTGTTGCCCTCTTCTTGCATTTTAGACCCAACCTCTATCTGTTTATTGACCCGCACATACTCTGCTTTCCTTAATTATCTATAAGTTTACTTAATGACTTAGGACTCTACTTGCTATTTCAGAGGTCATAGCCCGGACACTCATTTGAGAAAACCTTTAACTTCCTTTGAGGGTTAAGGGTGAAAATGAAGAAGTTGCCTTCGATTCCTTTTGCATTCTCCTTAGTGGAGTAGTTAGGGTTCTTCATGGTAGGTGACATGAATACTCTTGCAGTACTGCTATGCTTGGGGACATCTATTGCTTAACATTTTCTTAAATTTTAGCTTCACAAGGGTTAATGGTATGCCGCGTAAAAACAGCTGTGAATTGAGCAAAAGAGACTCTAACCCAATTATCAGCTCCGGCTTTATATCATCAATTATCAAGGTATAATTGCTAGCTCTGGGTCTCATCTCACGCTGCAGTGAAAGGCTCCAATTAGTAATTTTGTTAAGTGCCAGTTTTATCTGTTTAATGAATACAAAGCTCTGTGCCCGTAATCAACCCCCTCCTCTTTGTCCTCGCCACCTCACAATAAATGCACAGCGCTACCCATCTGCTTTGCCATGTCCAGTGAATAGATTCACCCCTTCATGGTTTGAGTCTTTGCTTAACACACGCTTGGTAGAACACACATAACCTGAAGCCTCATTCACATGGCATGACTGTACATAAAGCGTGTATGGAGTCCCTCTGTTCTTCAAAGCCGTAGGCCAATGGGGTGATGCGGTTCATCTGCCATGCTTCTGAAGTGGGATACATGTGTGATATTACATTACAATGTGCATGTAATTCCTTTCTATGGCTATGTTCACATGACGGTTTTTTTCTGTCCACTTTTTTTTTCTTAATTTTTGTTCCTCAAAATGACGTCTGTCATTTCCCGTTTTGGGCGCTTGTCTTTAGAATGACGGCCATTGGTACATTATTGCAGTTCAGGCCCTTTTGGGTGTGGTTCTTTTTGAAGGTTTGTTGAATTTAGTAGTAAAGACGGTGAAAGGACGGTGAAAAAAAACAATGTGTGTGAACAACTAAAGATAACGTCCGTTTGCAAAAGAACATCAGCGAATAATTGGATCCAATCCTGAGAAACTTCTCCCACTTTCCCAGGATTGTATCCAGCTTTTCCCCGACACCCGGGTGGAGCGGTGGGGAGCGGAGAAGTGCTGAAAGGCTGGCGGTTTAATTGACAAAGTCGGTTATTCAATACACCCCCTTCCTACAGAGTACTGTTCACAGTACCCCTCTAGTTACTCCACTCTGTTGCCCACCTTTAAGCCTTTTTCCCAGTGATCAAAATCAAGGCTCATATTTGGCCTTATCCTAAATCAAGTCTACCTAAACTCAGTCTTCCTGCTATAGCAGAGTCTAAAGTAGTCTCAAAGGGAGCTGCTGACGGACCTGATCCCAAGCCTAAACCGCCTTGCTAACAAGGGAGTGAACCAAGACTGTATCTGTATATTGTATTGCACCTTTAAAGAAAAAGTTTACTGTTCTGCGACTACTTCTGAACTCTGTAGGGGAGATTTATCAAACATGGTGTAAAGTGAAACTGGCTCAGTTGCCCCTAGCAACCAATCAGATTCCACCTTTCATTTTCCAAAGAGTCTGTGAGGAATGAAAGGTGGAATCTGATTGGTTGCTAGGGGCAACTGAGCCAGTTTCACTTTACACCATGTTTGATAAATCTCCCCCCATGTTTGATAAATCTCCCCCACAGTGTTTTTCAGTCTTAAAGGATACTCCAGCGGGGGGGGCACTTTTTTGCTGGGTAAAGACGTCCACTCACCTCCCCGGTTCCAGCGGTGGGTCCCGCATCGTGGCGCTCTGGTGCCCGGTTCCTGGTCGCTTCCGGGTGTCTGATGCGGGCCCGAGACGTGACGTCTCAGGTCCGCTCAGCCACTCAGTGAAGGAGGCGGGATCCTTTTCAAGTCTGCTCAGATCCCGCCTCTGTCACTGAGTGGCTCAGCGGACCTGAGACGTATCGTCTCGGGCCCGCGTCAGATACCCGGAAGCGGCCAGGAACCGGGGACCGGAGCGCTGCGATGCGGGACCCGCCGCTGGAACCGGGGAGGTGAGTGGACGTCTTTTCCCTTGGCCACCTCCTCCTCGGTCACAGCAAAAAAGTGCCCCCCTGCTGGAGCACCCCTTTAAAGACTCATAGAATTAGATTTTGTCTCTTCAGCATACTTCAGTACCACATTATTCACATCATCTTTGCCTGACTTTGTTCTGCTCCTTCCTCCTCTTCTCACTTATAATTCTCACCCTTAATTCCGTCTGATCTTGACTTTCCCAGTGTGTAGCCGACTCCTGGTGCTGACTATAATTACAATGAGGCGGCACTGTCTGCACAATGGACTGTAGGTGCCACAGGCATAGGGCTCCATACTGTGATTTGTACCGACTGCTGGGACTGTCAGCCACAACATCCCACGGTAGCTGTCCTTGAACTATAATTGACAGCTGAACCCGGTATAGTAATCCGAACTGACAAAGACCCTCTTTCTGGGCTCAATCTTGTTTCATACACCACACAACACTTTCATCCATTCTACCCTTCATGTTACGTCTTATGCCTTTCAGTACTTTTTATTTTTTTTATTTACTGTCAGAAAGTCCTCACTGTCTCTGCATGAAGCTCACTATTCTTTTCCATTTGCATGTGAAATTTACATTTATGCTTTCGAAGGTCAGGTCTCGCTGCCCATGTTAATGCAGACCTGCAGATACAACAACAGGATTCTAACTCAAGGGTAAGAAAAGATGCTTTACAAATATTTGATTGAGCTACTTTTTTCCCCAGGTTGATAAGGCCAGGTGATGTGATTATACCTCCTTGCACCGTACCTGTGGGACTACACCTATATATACTGCCCTCTGCATTAGACAGAAAGATGGTCTGGAAGAAGGAAAGGAATGCTAACAACAGGCCAATGAGCAAAGCTCCTTGAACTTATCAGTGCAGTCACGATATAGAAGCAAGAGAGACACTGATATATAAACAGATTACAGTAAACAAACACATTGTACCAGCCTGACTGCGCAGGACAGGAAACTGCTGACCATCTATGGATTGACCTATCACAGTGTGATATGTATGTCTTGTGACTTGAGACCCCGCCTGTATTGAATGTTTATACATTTCATAGGAATACACTGCGCATGAGTAGTACCGCCCCATATTCTGTCTATCAAAGTTAACACAAAATAATAAAGGGGGCGCTTCCCAAACTTACATTACTGATACGTACATCAGATGTCTGTGTCTGTGATTTTAAGGTGTAAGCAGAGTCAGGTCAACAGCAAAATTTGAACTTAAAAGAGACCTGTCACTCCCCGTGCCGGGGTGACAGGCTCCCGACCCCCCCTTACAGCCCCCTATACTCACCTGATCCCGCCGGGTCCCGCTTCCTGATCCGGTTGGGTCACGGAGATATGAGCGGGCGCACTCACAGGAGAGTCCGACGCTCATAGAGAATGAATGGGGAGTCCGATGCTCCGTCATTCTCTATGGGCTTCGGACACTTCTGTGAGCGCACGCGCCGGGCTTCAGGCGCTCATATCTCTGTGACCCGACCGGATCAGGAAGCGGGACCCGGCGGGATCAGGTGAGTATAGGGGGCTATAATGGGGGGTCAGGAGCCTGTCACCCCGGCACGGGGGGTGACAGGTCCTCTTTAACAAGGTGTCTGTATTATAGGCCAGATGACCATCTATCACACTTCCAGTATCACACTGCCCACACAATGTCCTAGATACAAATGTCCCTTTACATCAAACCTGGAGAAAACAGCCACATACATAGAACGAATGTAAAAGCAGAGAAATAAAATAGTTTTCACATCAACGTGTGTCAGAAAGTTATACAGATTTGTAATTCTTCTAATTCTTATTGCCATCTGCCTATCAAATTCCACTTGCACCCCCTTGCCTGAGCATTGTTGGATTCTTGCATTCCAAGTGAAGGTGTGTTTCTGCTTTTCTACTGACGTTCTGTGAATTCTGATCTGTGCTTGTTTTTCAAATAGAGCTTACTGCCTGACCCTTCTCTGTACCATGTGCGTCTCCATCTGCCATCTTGGATAGTCTTACCTGCCTCTTACCTGCCTGCCCTGATCCTTTGCCTGCCTGACTACAATACCTGTCTCATCTTTGTTATTGCACTGACTCTCCTATTGATAACCTGGCCTGCCCACAACCTGGCAGCTGGTCCTTGGGAACCAGCTGCTGCTCACTCCGGGATCACACATGTGGAGTGACCTGGTGTCCTCTAACTGCAGAAATCCAGCTTCGGCATCCTGAAGCCAGATAAGGGTTAAAAACCTAGAGGGCACTTAGACTCCACTAAGACTCCATGGTGTGTCCCAAAGCTGAACCAGTAGAGTAGAGTCCATACTCCCTGTCAGTTACAACAGTGCTCTCTGCTGCCACCTCTGTCTCTGTCAGGAACTGCCCAGAGCAGTTTTCTCTTTTAACATACGCTAGGTTTCGGAAAGGGAAAAAATGATTAGTCTTCTAACTATTCTAATTAAAAAAAAAGTGCCCCTTTAAGTATTTTTAGGTTGTTTAGTCAGAAATTTGCTTATTATTCACCATTCACATGGTTTCCATTGTGGCCGTTCAGTCACCAGCTACACGGCTTTTATCACTTCTCTACAGTGCAAAACACTTCTTTTTCTTACATTTTTTCTCGGTCATTTACTCCATAAAACATTTTACAGGTCAGGAATAGACTGCCAAGGATTAAATGAATCCTAATATTCCAGATTAAAATAGCACACAAGATAAATGCCGAGAGACGTTACCACCGCGGTATCAGGCTGATTGTGGGAGGTTAATACGACTCATATATATTGAGGCCCGCCACTCATGGAGAACGTTTAATGTCCTGTCTAGACGTTCTATTACTATTTCACAGGATCTGCCCACCGCTCATCACAGGCTTGCCTGCACATGGTGCCTGACTCCCGGAAAACCTGGTATATTACAATAGTCTGTAGTATCCTCAAGGAAAGAAAAAAAATTTCCTCAGGTAAGGGTCCCCCTCCATAAAAATCTCTGTAGTTTTAAAGTTTAGAGAGCTTCTTCTCCTGGACCCTTAAAAATGAGACGCCCACCCCCTCCAATCTCTAAACAAGCTGGGAGAAGCACCTGACTGAGAACTTCACTCCCTGGCTTGCTGTCTTTTGTGCATTAGACAAGGTCCATAGACTTATAATGTGGTGTAATGTGTAATGTGGTACTTACAGAAATGTGGAGGTTGATACACATAATCAATGTATGTGCAGGACCTGTCATACACCAGAGCAATAAGGCCGAATTCATGAATTTTATCTGGAGGATTATTCAAATTTTAGTCAGAGAAAACGTTTTTTAAAGGTAGGTTTGAAAAAGAGGACTGAGATGGGTCATCTAGTAACTATGACGCAAGACTAAAAATAAGGAAAGGGGTATTGTCTACATCTTGAGGGGGGGGGGAGGGAGTTTCTTTATCAGAAGGAAAGGAGATTCTTTACTGTTAGAGCAGTGAGACTATGGAGCTATCTGTTAGAGGAAATGGTCATAGTAAACCCAATAGAGTGGTCGTTGATCCAGGGATAGAGATGAGCAAAAATTTGATTAGTCGACAAAGCAAATTTGTGCTAAATTCATTAACAAAATTAGCAAAAAAGAAAGTTTATTCACCTGTCCATGTTCCCGTGGTGTCCTCTTCCACGTATGCAACTCTGGCAATCACTGACTGAGGGCAAGCACCACGGCCAGTGATTGGCTGAGTGGGCTCTCACTCTCAAGACACAAGAGTTACAGCCTGTTCAGCCAATTACTGCCCATGGTGTTGTCTGTGCTTAATCAGTCATTGATTGGCTGAGTGGGCTGTTACTCTCTGCTCAGCCAATCACTGACTAACTGAGAACAGAAAGCGCCACGGTCAGTGATTGGCTGAACGGGTTGTCACTCTTGTGTCTTGAGAATAACAGCCCACTCAGCCAATCACTGGCCCTCAGTCAGTGATTGCCTCAGCGCATGTCTGAAGACACGGAGGTGGACATCGGGGGAGCACGGATTTATCCTTTGGTCTATGGGGCTGTGTCAGGTGTCATTTTTTGCACCATTATCTGTACTTTCTAACGTTACCTTGATTGTGCATATGCAACTTTTTAAATCGCTTTTTATTACAATTTTTGGGGATTTGATGCGACCGAAAATGCGAATTTTGCACTTTGTTTTTTTTTTTGTGCTTTCGCCATTTACCGTGCAAGATCAGGAATGAAATAAATTAATAGTTTGGGCGATTACGCACGCGGCGATACCAAACATGCTTGTTTGTTTGTTTCTTTCTTTCTTTCTTTTAATTTATAACATGGGGAAAGGGGGGTGATTCAAACTTTTATTAGGGGAGGGGGCTTTTTATTAATAAAAACACTTTTCTTTTTTTTACACTTATACCTGGGGGACTTCTAGTATATACACTCTGATCTCTCATTGAGATCTATGCATTATAGATATATTCGGCTTTCGGCGGCTGCAGCTGAAAGCAATCGAGTGCCGAGCCGGGATCAGAGCCATTACGGCGCAGACCCCGGCTGGTGCCGGATGTGTGGACAACGTCCCGGGGGGGGGGGGGGCGATCCACCCCACTAGACACCAGGGATGTCTGACAACAAGCAATCAGATGCAGCTGTCAACTTTGACAGCTGCATCTGATTACTTGATTAGCGGGCACGGCGATAGGACCGTGCCCGCTAATAGCCGCAGTCCCAGGCTACATGTGGCACCCGGAGCCGTGTGGCCCTGCTCTGAACACTCATAGACGATCCTGGACGTGCCTGTACGCCCAGGGTCGTCTAGGGCTTAAAGGGGTACTCCAGAGGAAAAAAAATTTTTCAAACCGACTGGTATCAGAAAGTTTGTTAATTACTTCTATTTAAAAATCTCAAGTCTTCGAGTACTTATCAGCTGCTGTATGTCCTACAGGAAGGGGTGTATTCTTTCCAGTGCGACACAGTGCTGTTTACTGCCACCTCTGTCCATGTCAGGAACTGTACAGAGCAGGAGAGGTTTCCTATGGGGATTTGCTGCTGCCCTGGACAGTTCCTGACTTGGACAGAGGAGGGGCAGAGAGCACTGTGTCACACTGAAAAGAATACAACACTTCCTGCAGGACATACAGCAGATAATAAGTACTGGACGGCTGGAGGTTTTCTGAATAAAAGCAGTTTACAAATCTGTATAAAATGAGCTCCATACTGGAAGGATGTATGTCTTTTTTCAGCCTTACAAACTATGAGGTTTTTCAAGAGACATTAAAGAAGATTATTTCACATCTTAATATTTCTTGGGAAAATAATGATTTCCGGAGTGATTCCTTATGATGTGGGGAAGTTACTTATCCCTGAGCACATCTAATTTCAACTCAAACAATATCCATAAGATTTATGGAGGAAAGGCGCAGCGCTGACAGTGTAGAGCCTGAAAGTGGCTGGAATAAAACCACAGGAATTAATGAGCTAGAAAGCGATGACCAAATCAGCCAAGAGGCAATATCAACAAACGCGAGCCCAGCGCCTATTCAAGGGAATATTCACACAGCTTATCATAAAGGGAAATCAGCAGGTTAGAGGGGGGCGAGAATGAATGAAGCTTCTGATAATGGAAGAGTATATACCTCCTGCATGGAGCTCCTGAGACAAGTGAAGTAGTAATGTCCTTATGATCTGTTAGAAAATCAATGTACAGTAGTTAAAGGGGTACTCTCTTTTCCCTCCAAATTAACTGGTTTCAGAAAGTTATATAGATTCGTAATTTACTTCTGTTTAAAAATCTCAGCTCTTCTAGTACTTATTAGCTGCTGTATGTCCTGCAGGAAGTGGTGTATTCTTTCCAGTCTGGCACATTGCTCCCTGCTGTCACCTCTGGCCATGTCAGGCACTGTCCAGAGCAGTAGAGGTTTTCTATCTACGTTCTGGACAGTACCTGACTTGGACAGAAGTGGCAGCAAAGAGCACTGTGTCAGACTGGAAAGAATACGCCACTTCCTGTAGGACATACAGCAGCTGATAAGTACTGGAAGACTGGAGGCTTTTAAATAGAAGTCAGTTACAAATCAATATAACACCAGTTGATTGGAAAGAAAAAGATTTCCATGTCAATTTTTGGGGCGGAATCTGTCTTAACATAGAATGGAGCCTATGGGGCGGGAAACTGCAAGCGGGGGTAGGCAGCGGAATCCACTTGAAGTTCTACGTGCGCATTCCGTTTGTGTGCACATACCCTTCTACCTATGAATGTAACGAAAATATGCGTTCATACAAGGGTTATAACTTCTATTTATAATGATAGCCATAAGGCCGTGTCAGATCTGTTGTGAGAGAGATGCGAACTGGGTAATGGAACCTATATACAATACTTATAATCAAAGAGTTTTAAAATGTTTTAATTTTTCTTTTATGTGTCATTTCACAATTGCTTCATTTGGGGAATGCTGGGAGATGTAGTACGTATGAACAGAAAATCTTCTGATAACCAATTAGCAATTGGCTCTGCCCCCATACACAGCAGCCAGAGGAGGGCAGAGCCCTGAGAAGAGCAGGAACCTGGGCAGCTGAGATTATCCCTAGAACTACAACCCCCATCATGCCTAGTTCATGATGGGAGTTGAAGTTGTGCAGTCTGTGGCTCTCCAGGTTGCAGCACTACAACCCCCATCATGTCCTACTGGCAGTTCATAATGGGAGTTGTAGTTTTTTCAGCTGGAGAGTCGAAGATTGGGAAACAATGATTAGAGAATGACACAGTTTAGTTCATGAATTATAGAGGGTAGTGGCACAGCACATGAGGGGACACATATGCACAATACAAGAGGTGGAGGCAGTGGCACAGTACATGAGGTGGAGGTAGATGTACAGTACATGAAGGGGACAGTGACAGTTCATTAGGACACAGCAGCTCACTAGAAGGCGTCACCTTAGAGTAATTGTATATACCTTTTCTTTTGCCTCTGACTTTGTCTGATCGGATGGGATGGGAATTTTGCACCAGGGCCCTTCAGCCTTTGGCTTCGCCCCTGGAAGCTTCATAATAGGCTATGTACACTTATAGAGGGAAAATAGAGCTCATACAGCATTGTAGAAAATTAGAAGCAAAACTAAGCAACTCTACTAAACACAACCTATAAATAAATTTTTTTGCACCATAATATATACAAAGCAAGAATGAGAAATGCTATTGGAGGGTGTCCAAAGCCTTTAGGGAGTTGTCCCTTTATAGGGCCACAATATATAGACTCCCACTTCTACTCTGCTTTCCCCTTAAAGTGAACGAGCCTTATTCAGGCGCCAAATTTTGAATTAGAAACATTTTTATTCTAATAGGACAACCCCTTTAAGCTTTATTTACATAAAAGCAAAAACTCTCATCATGTTCACGGGTTATAGACTTTTTCATTACTTAATAACATGCTACGGGAGAAGAAATTGATAGTGTCACTGCTCTGCTGAAAATCAATTTGCTGCTGCCAGGCATATATTAATAGAAGTGCAGTGTCTCTCCTTACATTGGGCTGTGGCAGGCATATATAATATTCATTTATAGCCGCCCTGTCCTAAAGCTCAAGGACAAGAATTTGTTCTCCTTTAGAGAAGTAAAGTGGCCGTATATCAAACCCTGCAGGCAACTGGCCGATGATCCGCACCCTGGTCATTATTTCATAGAGAACCAAGTTCTGCTTCAGTACCTAGGGGAAATGTAGACGGAGAGCTGTGGGGACGGGACCCATGTATTCAGCTCCTCCGACTGGTGATAGATTCAAGACCAGATACGAGATCTAAAGCTGCATTTCCTCTTGTTGGATCAACTAATCCAAATGATTTCCAGGTGGTCCCAACTCATTCTCATTTGATATGTTAGTCATGTATTTAGCACCCTTAAAGGGGTTATCCAGTGCTACAAAAACATGGCCTCTTTCCCCCTACTGTTGTCTCCAGTTTGGGTGGGGTTTTGAAACTCCGTTCCATTGAAGTAAATGGAGCTTAATTGCAAACCACACCTGAACTGGAGACAACAGTAGGGGGAAAAGTGGCCATGTTTTTGTAGCACTGGATAACCCCTTTAAAGGGGTTATCCAGTGCTACAAAAACATGGCCTTTTTTCAGGTGTGGTTTGCAATTAAGCTCCATTTACTTCAATGGAACGGAGTGTGAAGCCCCACCCAATCTGGAGACAAGAGAGGGGGAAAAGTGGCCATGTTTTTGTAGCACTGGATAAGTACTTACAGGAGTAGGCAGGATAGCGTCTTCTCCAATTAACCCCTTCCCTCCTGGGCATATTTTTATTTTTGCGTTTTCGTTTTTTCCTCCTCGGGTTTAAAAGGCCATAGCACTTGCATTTTTTCCCCTACAGACCCACATGAGCCCTTATTTCTTGTGCAACTAATTGTACTTTGCAATGATAGACTTAATTTTTGCATAAAATAAATTGCGAAACCAGAAAAAAATGCACAGTGAAATTGAAAATAGAATGCAATTTTTTTTTAGGGGGTTTTGTGTTTACGCCATGCGCCATATGGTAAAACTGACTTGTTTGGCATGTTCCTCAGGTTGTTACAATTACAACGATATATAACATGTGTAACTTTTATAGTATGTAATGTTTAAAATCGCTCTATACCCAGGCTTATAGCGCTTTTATCCTTTGGTCTATGGGGCTGTGTCAGGTGTAATTTTTTGCGCCATGATGTGTTCTTTCTATCAGTACCTTGATTGCGTATGTGCAACTTTTTGGTCGCTTTTTATTACAATTTGTCTGAATTTGATGCGACCAAAAATGCACAATTTTGCACGTTTTTTTTTGCGCTTATGCCGTTTACCCTGCAAGATCAGGAATGTGATAATTAAATATTTCGGGCGATTACGCACGTGGCGATGTTGAATATGTTTGTTTATTTTTTTATTTATTTTTATTTATAAAATGGGAAAATTGGAGTGATTTAAACTTTTATTAGGGGAGAGGGCTTTTTATAATTAAAAATACTTTTTTTTATTTTTACTCACAGTAATTAGAAGCCCCCTGGGGGACTTCTATATACACAGCACTGTTCTCCCATTGAGATCAATGCTGTGTATATAATAGAGCAATGATCCATCAGATCGGTGCTCTATTATAATGGTCTGCTGCAGACCATCTAAATAGATTGTCGAGCCGGGATCAGCGTCATTCTGATGCTGAGCCCCGGCCGTCTCAGTACACCGGATCCGGCCACTAGACACCAGGGAGAGGGGGACACAAGACAGTTAGAGGCAGCTGTCATGTTTGACAGCTGCATCTAACTGTCCTATCGGTGGCACCTGCTCGGCGGCCGATCGGCGGCACCCGCTAATAGCCGCGGTCCGTACTGCAGTAAGCAGCCGGGATTGCGGCGGTTCAGAGTGGGGCCACCCATCCTCCCATCCGCCCCCCCCCCCCCCCCCCGACGTGCCGGTACGCTTTGCTTTGGATCGGGCTGTCAATTCTCTTTCTGCGAAGCAAATTCCTGCCAACTTGTTAAGGAAATCCCCCCCAAAAAAACTAAAAACAAAATGGCGGCTGCACATGCTGTCTGGAGCGTCACTGGGTGGGAAAAAGGGATTAACCATAATCCCTAGCTCCCGTCCAATCAGCTGCAGGCCCCTTTCTGATGTCAGCACCTCCCCCTCTATATAAGGCGGTTCTGTAATGGAGGATGCCAGTGGGCTGTGTGTGGAGAAGAAAGCAGGATTGCAGCAGGCAGTTACAGCAGAGCAGGGAGAGACTAACAGAGTGATTTATCTTGTATCGTAGAGGAGACGGCACTTCTGTGGTGGTGGTGCTCGTGGTGGGATGGCGTCCCAGACGTAGTAGAAGAGAAAATTCCGGCACTCACCAATTGAAGTTATGCTTGTTTATTTATGTGCAAAACATAATAAATAGGGATGAGCGAACTTTTGAAAAGTGAACCTAAAACGGACCTTGCTATAACGGCTGAATAAATGCAGCTACAGTAGTGGGAGTCTGATAGAGTATAGTTTAGCTGCAGTTGCAATGAAAAAAGTAAAAAAAATCAAAGTGCAAAAATAGTGAAAAAAAATTAGCCAAGGTGTAAGTGATTACACGGGACATAGGACACAAAGTTCCTTGGATCCAGTAGGGTGGAAAACAGACATTGGAACCAGCAGCAGTAATAGTACTATATTGGACCCAGAGTGGAGGAGGGGGAGGAGGAGGCAGTAGCACTTGATTGCAAACAGCCCAGTATGGTTGAAAAGAGACTATTGGAGGAGGCGGCACCACTTGATTGCACCCAGGCCAGTAAGATTGAGAACAGACTATTTGAGGAGGAAGAGGAGGCAGTACCTGATTGCACCCAGGCCAGTATTATTACGAACAGACTATTCATGGAGGAGGATGTTCAGCCTTGGAGTGGTGGCCTGGGATTCCTCGCTGATGATGTTGGTTACCGCACTTTCCAGAATACGTACGAGTGGGATGATGTCCTTGATGCCTGCTCACAGAGACGCGTCCTCAAAAGGGATCAACAATTGGCAGGACATGTTCGAAAAAACCTGTGCACTATGAGGTTTATCACATGTGCCATACAAAGTGTATGATGCAGCCCTCCCTGCTGCACTGCAGAGACAATGTTCCTCCCTCTGTGGGCTACAACACTTCCCACCGTTAGTTGACCTTGGCTCAGCCATTCATATACCTTTTTCTCCTCCCTGATGGTCCGGAGGAGCTCCTGCCCACTGTGGCTCCGTTCACCCAGGCTTACATAATAGAGGAAAGCCTGAGAGCGCGGGGCCTGACATTGCTGGTAAGACACCGGGGCAGGTTGGACTGCAGTCAAAGCGGCAGATGGTTGCAAGCTGGTGGAGGCAGAACTTGTGCAAAACTGGCCTCCAAAAGCATTGAGGAGGTGACAGTGGCAAGAATGGGCTAACTTTCTGGTGGTCTTCTGGGGGGATGTGGACCCAATGGACAGTAACAGACATGTACTGCCCTTGCCCATAATTAAAGGACCAGACATCAGCACTGGGGTGCACGGTCTTGGACAACAAGAATCCCAATGAGTCGCCAACATTTGTCTACACAACTGTGCAGTGATGAGACAGCCGATGGGACAGCTGATGGGACTTTTTTTGTTTCTGGGACAGTGATGGGACTTTTTTTTGGACTTTTTTTTTTTACTTTTTGTTGTTGCGGGGTTCTTCTATTTTTTTAACCTGATTGTAAAGACATGAACTGATTTTCCCTTAATAAATTCGATAAGCTTGAACACTGAAGTTGCTTTCATGTGTCTTGGTTAATACTCACAGACAGCTGTCACATTACATTTTTGATTAGGCAGCACCCAGGTATATCTAAGGAGACTAAATTAAGGTCTCACCCTAACAGGGGTGACGTCACACATCTTGATATTCACAGAAAACCAGGATACAAGTGATTCTAGGAGTAATAATCCCTTGTATGCTGGTCTATTCTGTGACAAAAGTACAATTTTGCGTCGCAAAAGTGGATCATTGATCTGGTCAGGACTGAATTTGCCTGTTTTGCGTTTTATCGAGTCGCTGCTCCACAAAATACAATGGAGGAATCAATCCACCTAGTTTTGGCAAAATAACACTGTACAAAAAATTCTAACTTTAGAAAAAAAAACAGTGACCAATTATGGTTACCTTTATTAAATCAATAATGCTGATTCCAAATCTATATTAAGTTTTGCTGTAGCACATCACCATTTTTTGTAATTTTATGAAGAACTTTAAAGGGGAACTATCAGCAGGTGATGAGAGTTGCGAAGAGAGTTGCGAGACGTCACGGGCCGAGCCTGGTTGGAACACTCATTCTGCCTCATGGCAGAAGCGGCCTTGTGTCCCCCATAATTTTATTGCTATTAGTAACGACAAGATGTAACTGTAAGTCTGTAGGCCATTTACAGAACGCTATTCTACATCAATATAAAGTTCTGGTAAACAAATCAAAGGGACACATACAAAATTTTATCAAATTACATACAAAACAATTAGCTCAGTTGTTCTTTATTTACCAGAACTATATATTGTTGTAGAATAACGTTCTATATATGGCCTACATAAATAAGTTATGTCATCTGTGGAATCTGTGGATCCTCCGGTGGGCCCCCAGCTTTAGAACCTGAACAAGCACTGATTGATATGACTCCCGCTGCCTGCTCCCTCCGTGCAGCAGGTGGATACATCATAAGGAACGCCTGGAAAACTGGGATAAAGCCAATGCCAATTCTCTTTTAAACTCAAACCAAATAATATCGATCCAGTTTCACCAGTTCAGCCTTTATTAACATGAATATCTGAAAGAAAGAAATCCTATTGCTCACTTGGCTTCTTTTCCACATTCCAATTTAATTGGAAGTGTCAGCTTCAGGAAGAAAGTGCATATATCTGCCGGTAACCTATTATACCCTACTACGGTGGCTTCAAATAAGTTACTTTCATAAGCTTCACATTTGGTCCAAAATGATGGAATAACTCAAAATCCTCATTCTGTAAAAAATAAAATAAAATAAAAAAAATATATATGATCACATCAGTAATGTTCAGAAATGGAAGTGGTGTCCCTTTAAGAAGTCACCGGGGCACCACACTCTCTGGCTCATAGAGTAGTAACAGAATATTGCAGTTAGATCGTGCCCTTCCGGAATGATCCTTGCGACTGTATTCCCACCGACTGGCTGTTGTGGTCGCTGTCCTGTTTTATTTTCATTGTGCTTTACTCATAAAAATGGAGTTGACCCTTGAGAGGACATGGAGATCATTACATGGCTCCGAGAAGTATTACACAGGTTGTTGTGTGAGTGTATATTTTGCTCACTATTGCTTTATGCTGCGGCATAAAACTCCGGGCAGAGCTTCCCGCCTGTATATTCAGTCATTAAAGGTACAGCAGGACCTCTACATGCAGCAGTTTATATGATCAGTAGTTGGAAGTTTAATGGAGACAAATTATCAGCTTTGACGGACAACCAATGGTATCACGAGCAGTCCTTGCACAGAGCGACCTGTCCGCGACGATAGTCTCTACATGGGCACAGCCTGCGGAACTTTGTGCTTTGTCCGGAACAGCTGAAGAGTAGCGGCTCCCTCTGAAGGTAGCATTCCCGGACAGATGGCGACACGGCTGGGTACAAGTGGCTCATAACAGATTCTGTGCTCTCACACCGGGCTCCAAGCCTTTTGGGGGGAAAAGATGACATGAGATGATATATAGGATAAGCACATCTAGACAGAACATCATTTGTAAAACAAAGCGGCAGCACCTAAGCTGTCCGTACACATCAGATCAAAATGGACAACTGTGAACAGTTCGGAGAGTGGTTGCATGAGAACAAAGAATCATGTTCCTAGCCATAAATTGATGCCGATTTGGAGAATGTTTTTTTTTTTTTTTTTTTTTTAAATCGTTCTGGGGAGTATTTTGCATCAGTATTAGAGATGAGCGAATTTGCAAAAAGTTTGGGTTTGCGTGAATTCTAGCGATCGTCAAGATCACCAAAGAAGGTGGATGCTGCCCTAGGGCTTCCCGGAAAACATGGATACAGCCTATTGTTGTAGCCATGTTTTTCAGGACACCCTAGGGCGACATCCAACTTCTCCAGTCGCCGGGAGTCAAATGCTGAGTGTTTCGGAGAATGTTGTCAAACCCAAAGAGTTCAGCAAGTTCGCTCAACGCTAGTGTTAGTGAGACACATGGTACCTGTGATATATCTGGCTTTTATAACGTAGAAGATGCTTTTAAAGAAGTCCAGCCATTTACAAAACCGGGCAGCTGGCAGGGGCAGAGGGGAATTTCATAACAAGTACGAACTTAAGATAAGATACTCCTTCATTAGTCCCACCATGGGGAAATTCAGTAATGAATATGAACAAGTACAAACTTACCTCCCCTTTACCAGCGGTGAGCGACAGGACCGGCCTTAGGACCCCTTCCAGGCTCTGGGATTTCGGTTGCTGCACACATCACAACCCGACTGATGGACTGGTCGCTGGTCAGTGACAGGGGCGGGACTTCATGACTCGGGGGGAAAAGGCCTTTCGACAGGGATCCTGAGGCTGGTCCCACTGCTCACCACGGGCAAGGGGAGAGGTCAGTTTGTACCCGTTATCAAATTACCCCCTGCTCCTGCCGGCTGCCAGATTTGAAAAATAACTTTTCCTTTAAATGTCATGTTTGTTTTTTGTTGGATACGTAAATACATTCATATGTTACAAGGCATCTACCACTTCTCCTGCTATGTGAAGACATGTGTCCCCCATGATATAATAATTGTGAGTAGTACCATCAGCACCATTTACATGCTGCATTGTAAACGACTGTCGATCTCCCAACTTGGAGCTTTCTTACAGAGCCTATTACATGGCTCAATGACGTCTGCATGAACAATCTGTCTAATTTGCTTTAATCCACTATTATCCGCTATGGGGAGATGTGCGGCTGATGACTGGTGATTTTTAAACTTGTTAGAAACGGGTAAACAAGCTTCTTTGCTGGCTGATCGCTGGCCCTCCTTATCAACCAGATTTGACAGATAATCAACCTTTGTAGCTAGTGTCAGATTGTGTAGCTAGTGTCAGATTGTGTAGCTAGTGTCAGATTGTGTAGCTAGTGTCAGATTGTGTAGCTAGTGTCAGATTGTGTAGCTAGTGTCTTAGAGGAAGAACAAAGAAAACAACAAAAATTGTCCCGCACTTGATATTAGGTTGGGGTGCCAGGTATGGGCTCATCAATATCAATGACAGTAATCCATAAATTTACATGAACATCAGTCCAGACATATATGTATACACAAACAAACAGCATTTGTTAATAGAAGAAAGATGGACAGACACGGTCACCTTGATCTTTCTCAATGGTCAGGGCTGTAATAAACCTGTTGAGCAGGTCCTAGTATTCAGCACAGATCTTGTGAATCAGTGCTCGATAAGTCTTTATTCTTCTCAACCGCCATGCAGGAAGGGCGGCATGAATGATAATGCTTGTGATCCCTTTCTTCCATCATTTACGGGCCACACATCCTCTATTACATGAGGAGATGAGGAGCAAATAAATGAAATTTTTACACCTAGGCCTGTAACCATGACAAGGGGGCATCCTCTACGTCTAGAGGAAAGAAGGTTTCACCTCCAGCAATTGACGCATGAGGTTTTTTTTTGTCTTCTTCTGGATCAACACAGTAGGGTTATATGTTAAACTTGATGGACTCTTGCCTTTTTTGAACCCTATTAACTATGTAACTGTGTTGTTCGTTGGCTTATCACTCGTCCTATTACAGGAAGCAATATTGAACTGTTTGGCTGATATTGACCCTATGTAGCAGGGCTCTTAGTCACAGGCCCGGACTGGTAATCTGGCAAGCCGGGCAAATGCCCGCTGGGCTGGCCGGATTACCAGTCCGTGGGCCGCCCGGGTTGCACAATAAAAAAAAAAAAAAAATCACCGATGCGGCCCGCTCCTCCCACCAAGCAGCCAGCTCCTCTCCTCCCGGCCCGCTCCTTCCACCGTAGCCCGTCCCGTCCTGGCCGGCTCCTTCCACCGCAGCCCGCCCCTGCTCCTGGCGTGCTCATCCAATCAACTTGGAGCAGGAGCGTGGGGCCGCTGCGACTGGCTGTGGCGCACGCGTTGTACATGCACAACAGCCAGTCGCAGCGGCCCCACGCTCCTGTTCCACATTGATTGGTTGAGCACGCCAGGAGCAGGGGCGGGCTGCGGTGAAAGGAGCGGGCCAGGACGGGACAAGCTGCGGTGGAAGGAGCGGGCCTCACGGAAAAAAGCGGGCTGCGGTGGGAGGAGCGGGCCGCACGGAAAAAAGCGGGCTGCGGTGGGAGGAGCAGGCCACGGAGGGGTGAGGTGGCAGAAGCGCCGATTCGGACAGGCGGGGGGAGGCGGTGGCAGGGGCGGGATTGTCAGGTGGAGGAGTGGAGAGGGGAGGGGGGGATTTGTCAGGTGGGAGAGTGTGAGTGTGTGGGGGGGATTTGGCAGGTGGCATAGTGTGTGTGGGGGGGGGATTTGTCAGGTGGGATAGTGTGAGTGTGTGTGGGGGGGATTTGTCAGGTGGGATAGTGTGTGTGTGGGGGGGATTTGTCAGGTGGGATAGTGTGAGTGTGTGTGGGGGGGATTTGTCAGGTGGGGTAGTGTGAGCGTGTGTAGGGGATTTGTCAGGTGGGGTAGTGTGTGAGTGTGGTGGGTCATGTGGGGTAGTGTGTGAGTGTGTGTGGAGTGTCAGGTGGGGTAGTGAGTGTGGGGGGATTTGTCAGGTGGGCTAATGTGTGTGTGTGTGTGGGGGGGGGGCAGGTAGGGTAGTGTGTAAGTGTGTGGGGGGGGGGATCTTAATTAGTGTGCCCCTGTCAGCGGCCGCCCCTCCGAAACATCATGCTCAGACTGACGATAGTGCCGCCCACCCACAGCCCACGGGACCGCAAGTTTATTGGGAGGATACAGCCTGCGAGGAGATCAGAAGAGAGAAGGACCCGCTGTATTTCAGAATAAGGTGAGTATAATGTCTTTGTTTGTATTTGGCAATGCGGGGTGGGGGGGGGGGGGAATGGGGGCTGTATTATGGAGCAGAGCACAGGGGGATTACTGTGGGGGTGCAGCATGGGGGGATTACTATGGGGGTGCAGCACGGGGGGATTACTATGGGGGTGCAGAACAGGGGGAGTACTATGGGGACAGCACAGGGGGGATAACTACTATGGGACAGAGCACGGGGGGGATTATTACTATTGGGGCACTGCACAGGTGGCCTTATTATTATATCGGAGCACAGCAGGGGATTCTAGTGTGTGTGTAGGGGGGAGGGGTCAGGTGGGGTAAGTAGTGTGTAGGACTAGGACTACAAAGCCATCAGCAAAACCATGCAGCACCAGAAGTCACACTGATGCCTTATAGAGAAAAGACACGCGCTTCCGGGAGAGGAGCTGCAGGAATGGGTCACAGGAGAGTTGTTGTTTGTTTGTTTTTTTTCTCTGGTGGGGGCACTGTGGGGGGGACACTAGTAATTGGAGCATAGAGGGGCTTTAATCAAATATATGGGGCACAGATCGGACTTGAAGTGAAAAATATGGGGCATAGAAGAAGGATGTAAATATACACGTGGTGTAAACTGCCCACAGCAACCAATAACAGCTCCTCTTATATTTTACCAGAGCTGGAAGCTGAGCTGTGATTGGTTGCTGTGGGCAGTTTACACCAGGTGTATATTTACACCCTTTCATAAATCTTCCCCTAAGCGTTTACTGTGCAAGAAAGGATCAGCTAGGACAGGTGTGTGTGAGAGCTGGTGATGCAGCACATCGCACTCACATTGTCACACAGTGTGGCTCCTGGCAGTGTCACTCTGGTTGTGTCCCCTCTGTGTTACCTGGAGGAGGTGCACACTATAGAGAATGGAGGAGTACGGAGGGGGTGCACACTATAGAGAATGGAGGAGTACGGAGGGGGTGCACACTATAGAGAATGGAGGAGTACGAGGGGGTGCACACTATAGAGAATGGAGGAGTACAGAGGGGGTGCACACTATAGAGAATGGAGGAGTACGGAGGTGGTGCACACTATAGAGAATGGAGGAGTACGGAGGTGGTGCACACTATAGAGAATGGAGGAGTACGGAGGTGGTGCACACTATAGAGAATGGAGGAGTACGGAGGAGGTGCACTCGAGAGATTGGAGGTTGAGGGGATTGAGCTGTGTGGGGAGAGGCAGTCTTGGATCTGTGTTTCCTTTGGTGTTTGCAGTATAAGTTAATGTGGCCTGGGGTGTGAAGTTACATGTTGGGGTATGCATTTTAGGCCTGTGTCATACATTTTTTTGGGGTCCAGGTTATGAATTTATTTCAGCGTCTGTGAACTCCATTTAGTCAGCAGTCTGAGATAATTTATTTAGGCGTCGGATAGGGGAACAGCACAATGACAGGAGTGGGGAAAGATCCTCTGTAATGGCTCTGTATTCTACCTGTGACTGTCTGACCACTGCTGTATACTCTCAGCATCTGTGTACACCTGCTATGGGATATCACTGCTGTATACTCTTCTATAGTCTGCAGGGAGTAATACTTTACATATGTAAGAAAATAATGTGACAGTAGTAAAGCTAAAAAAAATTCTGCTCAACATAGTGCAATAGGTGTGTGGGGAATATATATGTGGGCTGGTGGGGTATGTGTGCCAGGGCTGCTTTTCAGCCCCAGTCCGGCCCTGCTTAGTCATATAAGTCTGTAGGAGCATCTGAGCGTAGGAGTTTGTGTACACATGTGAGCCTGGACTGAGGTTCATGTAAGTCAAAAACTACTAATGTGGACCAGTTCTGGAAGCACAAATTTATTTTGAGTTTTCATTAGCAGGAGTAAAAGAGAAAAGTCAAAATGTGAAGGTCTAGATGTTCTAGCTTTTATATATCAGGAAGAATACAAATATTCACTAAAGCAGCCGGATCAAGAGAGCTGTCAGATCTGGCAGAGAACAAAATAGAAACCTATTGCCACTGGATGGATCCGGATGACTCCTTTTCCCAGCTGTCTTGGGATAACAGCCATGGACACCTTGTTGTTTAACCCCTTAACGACCATGGGCGTACATTTACGCCCCCACTGCCTTAAAAGTACGCCCTGCCAGGGTCCCGGGCTATGGAGCGGGCTCACAAGCTGAGCTCACTCCATAGCTGGTGAGGACCGGCTGCTATCCGCAGCCAGGCCCTCACCCTCAATGGCGGGCTGTCGCGATCGAGTGGCCGTCTGCCATTAACCCCTTAAACACAGCGATCGCCGCAGCGATTAAGTAGAAGTGACCGGAGCATCTCTGGTCACTTAGCAATTGGGAGCCCCACAGCATGTCTGCGGGGGTCTCGAACCTTCCTCCATGCAGTCAGGTCTTCACTCTTCTGATAGAGTCTGCTACAGGCCGGCTCTATCAGAAGATCGCAGATAACACTGATCCCTGCTATGCTATTTGCTATGCACATGGAACCCCCCCCCAAAAAAATCGCATTTTTTGACCCAAGTTCACCCCATAAATGATAGTTTGGGGGTTCTGTCATTCATTTTATGGCAGATTGAAAGATGCCATTACAAAGAACACCTGCTCCTGAAAAAAACAAGCTCTCACATGGCCCTGTAGGTGCAAAAATGAAAGAGTTATGGGTCTTAAAATGCGAGGAGGAAAAAACGAAAATGCAAAAGTGACAATTGGCCCGGTGCTTAAGGGGTTAAATCTGTTTTTGTACAAAAAAATTTTCTCCATAATTTTCTGCATTCTCTTATCTAAGTGTCATCTGTAACTCACTCTCTTACCCCAATTCTAAAAATTTCACCTTGACTGAAGAAAATTTCCCATGACAGCGAGAACCCCGATCATTACCTGCTTTAACCACCAAGAAATAGAGACTTTGAACGGTTTGTTCCTGGTAGACTACTTTGAAAATGGAACAAAAAGGAAGCCGTTACGTTATATCGAAGTAAAAACAAGCCAAAAATAACGCGTCTTCAAATAAAACAAAGTTTCCTTTCTTCCTCCTCCTTGGAGACGTAAAAAAGTAATGATGAAAAAAAAATCTTGTTCAGATCAGTAGAACCTACTTTCTATTTTAAAAGTAACATTCGACTTGAAGTCGAACATAAAGCCCTCGGTATTGTGAACATCTTTGAGTTTTAGATACAGCCAAGTCCGACCCATTGAACCATACTGTTCTATTTCTTCTTTACAAATACTATAAAACATATCACCTTGACCCAACATCACTGTCGGCCTTTCTTTATATTAGAGGAACTCAACTATAGAGCTTGTTTAGTAACATGGCAATCCACCTGTCCACACTTATCTACTTCCAGTGGGCGCTCTTGATCTCCTTAGGCATAATAATGGAGATAAGGAAGCAATCAACTGATATCGTAATATAGCCATGAAAGTCTATGTGCCGGATGGAAGACGAGACGACCTTATTTGAAAGTTGAGTGGTAAAATGAATGTGAACTTTTCACAGGAAGACGTAAATCATCTGGAAATTGACAGTGTGGCAGTAGGGAACAGTTAGCATCTACAAGAACAAAGGAAAATTGCTTCTATGCAAAAGATCTCTGTCAGCCGAATAGTCATTCAGCAGAGAGGTATCGTCTCTGACATTAGGAAGGCAGTCATGTTATTTCCATAGGGGCGAGACTGGCAGCTGCCGGACACTCCTGGCATTACTTTGGAACAAAAGATCAGACAGGTTAGTCTGCCCTATCCAGCCCGTCCAAAAGTGCTGAGGGACAGTTGTTTTTTTCATCCAGACGTGAAACTGTTGGCAGATATTGAAGAAGAACTTTCTGGATCTGGTGATATTCTCCTAATTTCAGACGGAGCTATGTTATTACTGAGAAAGGAAATTTGCACATATGGACATCCACGGTTCCAAGGATCGTACACGTAAATGAGTACGTTGTATTGTTATTTAACTGAAATATATTTAGTTTCGATTGGTTGATGTCTGGTAGAGTTTGAACATACCCGAACCTTCCGCATTAGATTGCTGATGCCTTCCCAGTCCGTGTGGAAGGAGGTGAGTGCCCAGGGACCGCATGGAATTCCGGGATTCAGCCTATTACCTAGTCCCCGGGCTGTCTCCTCCTTCCCTACGGACCGGGAAAGCATCAGCAATCTAATGCGGAAGGTTCGGGTATGTTCGAGTTTGATCGAACCTTGGATTTTCCGAGGTTCGATCAAATCTAATGTTTGGGAGATCAGACCCCCTTGATCGCTAGAGCTAGCGAGAAGAAGCTCTCAGCTGAGCACTTTTCTTCACAACTTGCTGCTCTCCAGGTGGGGAGAAAGGCGCAAAACCAAGCACTTCTCCTAGCTTGTTCTATCTCCCAGCTTGTTATGATCAGTGGGGTCTGAACACCCAGGCCCCAAGCGATCAGACTTTTGACATGCCTCTATAAGTGATGAGAGAACTTGACGAACTTTAGGTTTGTCCTAACTAGAGATGAGCGAATTTATAGTATTAGCGAAGCAAAGTGCTTCCTTGGGATTGTCTGTTGGCTTGGCAGGCTACTGGCTTTAAACTCTGTGCGGCTCAACTCCAGTCCTGGAAAACTGAAAGGCGTTTCCCAGGACTGGATCCAGGTTTTGCAGGCACCCAGAGTGGAGTGGCACAGTGTTCAAAGCCAGCAGCCTGACAAGCCGATAGCCAAACGTAACGAAACGCTCCGCTTCGTTAATACTGTGAATTCGCTCATCTGTAGTCTTAACTAGAGAAGATCGAACAGCACTGATGTTCAGGTTCGTACGAACTCGAACCATCGATATTTGACTCCCGCAGTCTTCCCGTTCCGTGGGGAAGGTAGAGACAGCCCAAGTCCTGCCTGGAAAACAGGAATACAACCTATGACCCAGACTGGGACTCGGGCTGTCTCCACCTTCCACACGGAAGGGGAAGACTGCGGGAGTCAAATACCGGTGGTTTGAGTTTGTACAAACCTGAACATCAGCGCTGTTTGATCATCTCTAGTTCTAACCAGTATTTGACTCCCTATGGCTGTATCCATGTTTTCCAGGACTGGGCTGCAACCAACTTTTCCAGCCACCGAGAGTCAAATGTTGTGTGTTCGGGTTTCAACGAATCCAAACGTTTGGCAAATCAGGCGCATTACTAGTCTTTGACTATCATGGAACATCAGATGCTCTTAGACTTCAGGCCACCTAGACAGTAGATTCTAGAGTCTATTACCTTGGACTGTCATATACTTACTGTTCCAGAACACGTTGGCTGTTGATGATATTGAAGAAGGTGGGCTCACACACCAAGTCCCGGTCCCAGCATGCACTTGTGCAGGATTCTCCTTCTGCCGACAACCACACTTGCATTGACGTGACGGGGGGCCACATGGAGGAAGGAGGTTCGCTGGATGACCAAACCAAGTGCGTATGATTGATGAGAACCAGTGGTGAGTGAAGAGGAACCTGGGATGTGTTAACAGAAATGGGCAAGGGAAAAGGAGGCGAGCAAAACTCCTTGAAGGGATTAACATTGGAGGGGTATAAATAAACGTAACGAATGATAAAAGTGAAATATAGAATGAAATGTTGTTGTGAGGCAATGGAGGATGGCAAGTGATGGAAATAGAAACAGAAACAGAAAGGGAATTTAAAGCACATTCTGGTCCATTATGCATGGCTCGGCATTATCTGTAATGAACATTTCCAGCTAAGCGGGCTATGCTAATATCAGTGGTCCGGAGACGGCCATCCAGCTGTCAGCTTCCCATTGATTTAACAATTTAGTGGTGTAGTACGGAGCACAGTTTACTGAGGGTCACCGGCAGCGCAGAATACATTTTCCGAGTATTCAGTAAGAGTCAAGCGGGCTGTGCATGTTTTCTGGATTGTTGCAGGTATCTAAGTACCAGACACTATCGATAGGCGGCTTACCTGGTGCTGGATATAGGCATGGAGTCTCTGCAGCATTCCTTCACTAGTAAACTCGTAGGGCAGGTAGGGTTCAATCTATGGAAAGGGCAATGAATAAGATGCATTATCATTACGCCTGGCTATAGACTAATCTATCTGACGACAAACACCCTCTAGCTATAAAATGCATTTTTATTTCCCAAAAAGGGAGCGTGACTCATAAGCCGATCCGGACATCTCATAACAGCGGCTATTTAGGCTCATGGTACATGAGTTCTGACAGAATTGTGTATATGTATGGTATGACCATGGCAAGACGACATATTCAACAACATATTAAAGGACAGAGTTGTCTCCACGTAGCCACATTACTTTAGCAACCGGCGCCTAGCCCCTGTTCACCAGGGGTAATAAACAGAGAATATTAGGGTTCTGCTTCCATGACTGCAGCTTTTCTCTCCTCATCACATTGTCTAATGAGTTCCCCTGGGCCTCGTCCCTGAGCTCAGTGATATACTATTATTCTTCTGCAAAGAACCTTCCAGATAATGAGACCTCTCTCACAGTTTCTCAGGAATATTGGCTGTTAAACCACCCGCAACTGACACCTCTACGGCTCAATGACCTCAAATTGAAGCATTAGCCAGACCTTAAGCCCCTTTACGGCCAGGATGCCCGCCCCCCCCCCCCCCCATCCCATCCCCTCTGTCCTCCCTCCAGCTAGTTACATATCTATCTTTTTGCTTAAGGGAATGCAGTAAAAGTCTATCTATCTATCTATCTATCTATCTATCTATCTATCTATCTATCTATCTGTCTGTCTGTCTGTCTGTCTGTCTGTCTATCTATCTATCTATCTATCTATCTATCTATCTCCTATCTATCTATCTATCTATCTATCTATCTATCTATCTATCTGTCTGCCTGCCTGTCTATCTATCTATCTATCTATCTATCTATCTATCTATCTATCTATCTATCTATCTATCTATCTATCTACGTAGATAAACCAGCAGCACTCTGTTCTCTGTAGTTCAAACACAAAAAGTGACTTTTATTCCAAATAGGTGCGACGTTTCAACGGCCTCTCGCGGCCTTTTTCAAGCATGTAACATGTGACTAGTGATACAATTTTATAATCTCATTCACAGGTGCTCACAAAATTAGGGGGTGTGTTCACCCTACACACGTGTCAAATACACATCTAGTGCAAGTAAGTATCTATCTATCTATTATCTATCTCCCTCCCTTCTAAATCTAGTTCTATACACCAGCACTGAGTTATTCTTGTTTGTGTAAGATCCTTCTTAGGTCATAGCACGTCCACACCCATACAAATAGGAAAAGTACCTATAGACGTTGTGGAGTGCCCTATAAGACTAAGGGCCGTATCACACAGGATGATCGTTATATTGTTCGAATTTAAACAATAATCATTCTGTGTAATTGCAGGCAACGATCGAAAAGTCGTTTAAGTATCATTGATTTAGATCTGACCCTAAAATTATTGATAATTGTGCGCTATTTGTTTAGTGTGATTCCACATTGTTCCTTCTTGTGCTGGGATCAGATGGAGCAAACGATCGTAGTAATGATTGTTGTAACGATGGTAATCAACGACTATCGTTCCGTGTAATATGGTGAATCAGGTTAAAGATAAACTTTATTGTTAATTGTTACAAATCACTTCTTCTAATAGGACCCTAATGGTCCTTTTACATGGAGCGATTATCGTTCGAATTTTCGCATTTAAGCGATAATCGGCTCGTGTAAACATAGCCAATGATCTCGCTAATTTTGGTCTTTCAATATGTTCTCAAATCGCCGTTGGCCGTTCACTGAAAATTCGCAGATTGCTTTGTGTAAACATTCTTTCACCGATTCACCCTATGTGCGAGGTGGGCTTAAGCAATTTTAAAAACGATCGCAATAACGATTTTTTAAACAATTTATCTTTCTGTCTCAATGCTAATCATTATAAAAACAAAATCATTAAACGATCGATTGGGTGAATTATCGCTTCATGTAAACGGATCATAAGTCATGATCGTTACAACGATAATTACTACGTTCATCGTTTACTCCATCTGATCCCAGCAAAAGAATTTAGGGATTTTAGGGTCAGATCTAAATGTACGATCAACGACACATGAACGATTTTTTAATTAATGCCTGCAATTACACTGAACGATTATACTTTGTATTTGAACGATTTAACAATTTTCCACACAATAATTAATAGGACCCTAACTTTCACCTAATGATGGAATAATGGTAATAATTTCTGGCTCCAGAAAATCTTATTACTACTGCAGGCTGCGGGGAACGGTATGACTTGACAAGCCGCCTTTATCTTGAATGTCAGTACATATGAGCCGAACACCTGTAGTCGCAGACAGACTGATTGCCAGAAACACACTTCCTTACAACTAGTCTATTAGGCCTCGTACACATGTTTCGTGAACTGTGAAAGGCGTGGACCGTGAAGCTGAGTGGTGGAATCACGGACCTCCCGGTATCATGTATCATTATGATGCCAAGAGCAATGAAAATGTCTAAATCAGGGGTGCCCTCCAGTTTTTGCAAACTTACAATTCCCATCATGCCTGAACAGCCAGGCATGATGGGAATCGTAACAGCTGGGGGGGCTGAGTTTGACACCTGTGGTCTGACTCTTTATGGGACTGTACTGACACAGCTGCACAGCTGTATCAGTACAGTCCCACGAAGATTTAAACATGGGTAAGATTTTCTATTTCTGACTAATATTTAGACAGTGTAACTAAGTCCAGGCAGTCTGAGGATGCGCTGAATTTATCACAGTGGTTTGTGCTGTATGATAAAGTTGGGGCTTCTTTAGATATTCTTGTCTAACGTTACATGACCTAAGTAATTATTTTTGGTTAGCTAAGTAATTTACAAATACTGTATGTTAGAGATCATAGGCTATTACATGCTGTTGTGTGGGAAATAACTGATTAAGCCACACAAATCCTTGCCCTAAAACATTTTCTATGGAGCAGCCACTATAGGGTGTATTACTACTACTGCAAGCAAAAAGTATAAGTGTTACCTAAAAGAGCCGATCAAGTTCAGCACTTATTTTACTTAAAGCAAATGAATGCAGCAAACTGACTGGCTGCTTGCACACTTAAAGGAGAAGTCCAGGTAAAATTTTTATTTAAAAATATTTATATTTTTATCCCGGCACTTACTATCGCATCAAGGCTTCACTTCCTGGATAACATGGTGATGTCACGACCTGACTCCCAGAGCTGTGCGGGCTGTGGCTGCTGGAGAGGATGATGAAAGGAGGACACTGAGGGACACAGGGCACTGGAGGGACACTGAGCATCCCTCTGCCATCATCCTCTCCAGCAGCCACAGCCCGCACAGCTCTTGGAGTTGGGTCGTGACATCACCATTTTATCCAGGAAGTGACATCACCATGTTATCCAGGAAGTGACATCACCATTTTATCCAGAACGTGACATCACCATGTTATCCAGGAAGTGACATCACCATGTTATCCAGGAAGTGACATCACCATGTTATTCAGGAAGTGACATCACCATGTTATCCAGGAAGTGAAGCCTTGATGCAGTAGTAAGTGCAGGAAAAAAAGCACTTTATAAGCATTTCCCATAATAAGTGTATATTGGTGATTTGTATAACTTTTGGGGGGGCAATACAATACTTTAATAAAAAATTTAGCCAGACTTCTCCTATAATCCATTTTGTCCTTCATAATACCTTGCTCCTTATGATGGCTTTGATAGCCGCCTCAAACTCCTTTGTGTCATTGTAGTCCACTGTTATGACATGAGGCCTCCCAATAGTCATCTCCATGTACGGGTGTTGAGATGAGACCTGCAAAAGTAGAACATTTTTTAAATGTTTCATCTGAAAAGAACAGATCGGGGACAAATAGATTTTTATTTTAGAAAGACTCTTGTGCATGATACCAGTAAGCCTGGATATTCATGAAAAGCAGAAAACTCTGCCCAGTGGCTGCTTATTGGCAGTTATCTACCCATGCTGTGTAAAGGCAGTCAACTGTCAATCAGCAGCTGGAGGGAGGGGGGAGGGGTGCAGCAAGAATCCTATTCTCCTGCATATTAGGAGAACGGCTCAGGAGAAAGATGTAAGTAATACACCGATCTGTTCAGAATTTAAATCACTAGTTTATGCTGCCCTCATTTAAGGTGGCATAAACTTATTGATGTCTTACCAGAGATTCACTATTATAGTCAAATTATTTAAAATCAGAAATCGTAATGAAAGTAACCACCACTGTGACAGTCATAGTGGCTGCTAAGGGATCTGTGTTTTCTATCATATTGGATTTGCATCAGTTATATTTTAGATAATAAATAGATTGACTTCAATGTAATTACACTTATGGTCAACATGTAACATCAGAGGATCTCTGCCTCATCCCTTGCTACTGCTTTGATTCTCCTCAGACCGCTAAGTTCATCTGCCTGATCCATTGGTGCCAAGTATCAGTACCTCTTGGTCTACTGGAGCAGCGGCTATCCACACCAGGACCGCACTTGTGGAGCGCCCTGGTACCATGAAAGTTCCATGAAATTGAAAAAAGTCAGACAAACAGGTGGTGCAGGAAAATGGGACCTGGGAGCAGCGCTAAAGGGCATGAGTATAGGTAAGTTTACTTTGTTTATTATTTTCCCAGGTCCAAAAGATGACTGCAAGCGGCCGTCAATGGGACATGGGAGCGGCCCAATAGTGGCCCCAGAACAGGTGAGTTTACTTATTATTTTCTTCCTGTCTGACTTTTTTCGATTTCGTGGGACTTCTCGTGGAAATTTCAAGTGGATTCCGCTGCAAAATGTGCGCGGAATCTGCTCAAAATTCCACCCGTAAAAAAATGAACATTTCATTTTTCGATGTGTTGAATAGGCTTTCCGCTCATAATTCCCAACGGTGGAATTTCTGTCAGGAAAATTCAGTCGCAGATACGATTTCCACCCAAACAATTGACATGTTAATTCTTGGGGCGGACTCTGCTAGAGGAATCCTATAGAAGTCAATGGGGGCTTAAATTCTGCTTGAATTCTGCTTCTATTCTGACAAAGCTGAATAGGCAAGGAATTTCAAGTAGAAAACTTTCCTCTTCAGATCCTCGCCTATTCCTCAGTGTAAAAGGGCCCTTAGGGTATGTTCACATTGAGCAATCCGCGCAGATCACCCACAGCAGACTCCGCAGCTCGCCCCCACTTACGGCAGCACATATTTCCGCCTGTGCCATAGATTCCATTCTATGGTCAGGCGGAACAGGTTCATTCTTTGGACAGAAGGCGGAATCTGCCTGATCATAGAATGGAGTCTATGGCACAGGTGGAAATGCATGCGGCCGTGAACGTGGGGCGAGGTGCCAAATGCGCCGTGGGTGATCCACGCGGATTGCTCAGTGTGAACATACCCTTTGAGGGAAAACCTGGGTGTTGCCCAAAGCTGAACCCCTTCAGTAGCACAGCAATACATCCGACTTGTCTATGTATCTACAATTATTTGGCTACTTATCGTCTGCCGCCAAGCGTTATGGTCATTAAGAGGAAAAAAGTTAACAAGCATGTAATGGGTTAACATTATTTGTCTTGATTCCCCGCGTTTCTTCTTGACAGCCCCAGCCACTTTGGTTGTTCATTTTTCCCAATTCACTGATTCCGATATTGGAAATAAAATGAGTATGCATGGGGGTGAATCCTGACAGTTCTTGACTGACACCTCCATTCATCAGAACTCAGCGGGAAATCTTGCCTAATTAATGGAGGTAATTATCATTTTTGTCAGGTGCCTATGATTAATTCCCCGGGCCTGCTGTGCAAAACACAATTTTCTACTTGTGGTTAAATCAATATAAAGTCTTTATATAGGCGGTGGTAATCTTGTAAAATGCTCGGTGAGATCACAGAGACGGACTGCTAGAAGAACCGGGATCATGACCGATCTTAATGAAAAGTTATTGCCTCCTACCTCCCTGGAGGTTGGTTTACCGCGGAAGAACTCATGGTTCAGTGAACTGTGTGGCGGATTAAATCGAGGTTGCAGAAACACACAGCCATTGGCCACTGCTTCCAAGGGGGCCGGACCTTCGTAGGGGAAACCGAACCCGATGAACAACTGAAACACAAAAACACATAAAGCTAAGTTTTCAGTGAGTGGTTGGAGAAATCACTAAATACATTAAGGTTATAAATGTCACCAAATTACTGAGAATATAGACGGAATGTTTGACATTGGCAAACAATCATGCGTTCCTTATGCGGAGGGGTAAGCCGCAGCCGGACAGTTCTGGTGCCGTCTTATCCTTCCAAGAACAAAGGAGTCAGGCAGTAAAAATCCATCCTGCCTGAAATCCCCACCAACATTAGTGGAGACTGAAGAAATCGCCATACACTTTATACTGGCAGCCTACTTTAGTATAATGTGTATGGGGACATACAACTTCAATAGCTGAAGCCTGAACGATAATTCGGCCGTCAGTTATATCTTTTATCCGGCACCTGTCTTCCCCATACACAGGAACATTTTCCGTGGCCAAGCATTCTTGTGTTCTCTATGGGGTGGGTAGGGTTAAGCTGTAGCCAGGGAGCTCTGGTTGCGGCTTATCTCTCCAAGAACAAAGAGGATGGGTGGTGATTTAAAATCACCCCCGAAACCTTGCGGTACTACCGGTAGGACCGTATTACCATCTGCTGCTGCCCTAGGCACTATACCTGAAGACGCCCCATCTTGGGGAGCGACGGGGAGAGTGATTTCGACCACATGCATTTCTCTACATGTAGAAATATTGTCTGAATTGCATTTTCATAGTTTTTAACTGCTTAAAACATAAATTTCCACATTAAATGAATGATTAGAATAGTCTGCATATTGTCTAAAGGAATTCTCACCACAAGATTGGTAGATTGAGCTCCAGGCGCCACAGCCATACCAGACCTGATCATACCTCCCCCCTCAAAAAGTCACCAGATTTACTGGCAAGTCTGACCAGGAGGTGGGAGACAAAAAAAAAAATTAAATAAAATAAAAAGTTGTTCCCCCTGCTCCCTGGTGCTGCCCCCCTGCAAGGTGCTGCCCTAGGCACCGGACCACGGGTGCCTAGTGATAAATACGGCCCTGCATGTGAGTATGACTTCTCATATATATATATATATATATATATATATATTACTTTATATAAGGCCATGTTAGATTGTTATGATGTCATTATAGTTCTTGTCTTTATTTCTATGCTGTGCTTTACTATGATGATGTCACATTAGTGTAAGGGCCCTATAACACGGGATGATTATTGTGCAGAAAATCGTTATATCGTTCGAATTTAATCAATAATCGCCCTGTGTAATTGTAATAGTAGTTTGTGTGTCGTTGATTTAGTTCTAACTAGAGATGAGTGAATCTCGAGCATGCTGGGGCTGGGGCTGCTGAACTTGGATAAAGCCCTAAGGCTATGTGGAAAACATGGATATAGTCATTGGCTGTATCCATGTTTTCCAGACAACCTTAGGGCTTTATCTAAGTTCAGCAGCCCCAGCTAATCAAATGCCGAACGATCAGGTTCGGATGGACTCAAACCCGAACCCGGTTGGCTCATCTCTAGTTCTAACCCTTAAATCATTGTTAATCGTTCGCTTATAGTTTGCTGTAATTCCACATTTGCTCACTAATCATTCAGCGATTATCAGCCGTATTTGGCCGATTATCGGCCATTACGGCCGATAGTCGCTTTGTGTTATAAAAGGCAACAATCAGCCGACATGCACAATGTCGGCTGATCGTTTTCTTTTAACGTTTTTCAACATCTTGAAAGACTAACAGCAAGGATAGCAACGATCTGCTGCCGCCACTCCGTAATAGAAGCGGAGGCAGCAGACCACCGTTATTTCCTATGGGCTCCCTAGACGATCTAAAGATTGCCTGGGCAGCCCCCCCACAGCTCACCGCGGCCCCACTTGCTGCCGGCTTGTGTAATAGGGCCGGCAGCGAACGGGGAGCAACTATCAAGTGAGAGCTGACCTGACAGGAGATCGCCCCATGTAATAGGGACTTAATTCCACATAAATTTTTTTCTGGGATCAGATGGAGTAAACAATCGTACTAACAATCGTAACTACCGACTACTGTTCTATGTAATATGATGAATGAGTTCAGTTTAACTATAAACAATCTCGCTTGCACTCGTTTATTGTTAACCGTCAATTGTTAAACATCGCTTTGTCTAATAGGACCCTTAGTCTTACTCCCAGGCTGTGTTCTACCACTGCCATGTCACATCGCCCTTTGTCCTAATCCATATGGGGTTTTCTAATGTGTTTGCTTAACAATAGTGTTTTTCTGGAGGCACTGTTTCTATTGTTATCATGTTACAATGGCGATAATCCTTATTCCCATGGCAGTGTTCTTCTCTGGTGATGATACAGTAGCCCGCGTCTTCATTTATTAACTACTGTATGTTTATAATGTCAGACGCTAAGCTTCCAGCTGTTCTACGCTGTATACATATTTCTCATGTTCGCGTTATATAATTATTTTTCCCTATCAGATGGATGCCCGTGCTCACCAACAGCCCCGTAAATCCTGATAAACCCAAACATGATGCCACAATATCTATTACTGTGGGGTCAACACCAAAATCGTTGCAACCCTATCACAAAGTATGTACCAGTTACACACATATTATACTATCAATAACCAATGTGAATGTGGGCCACAAAATGCAAAGCAAACGGTACTATGTAAAATAGGCCGCATATGTATATCACAGAAATGATGGCCCAACCAGAACACACAGGATGGACCGAATAAATGAAATGGAGTACTCCACCAAAAGCTTAAGGCGACTCTGTATCCACAATCTGCCCTCCTCTCCCCCCCCCCCCCCTGTCCCAAACAGCTTGTACTGTCGGATAGCTGCATTTTATTTGAGATCCGTCCTGAGGTCCATTCGCCAGGTGATTCAGTTATTGTCCTAAAAAACAACTTTTAAACTTGCCTTATGTCAAATTGGCATGGCTTACACTGTCTGTGCCCTAGGCCTGCACCGCCTGTCCATCCCTCCTCCCCGCCCTCTTCACCATTAGGAATGCCCCAAGCAGGTTTTCTCCTATTCATCAATAGTCTGAACACTGGACATGTGCTGCATCGTTAAGGTACCTGTGCAGTGTTCAGACAAGTGATGATTAGAAGAAATTGTGCCCAGGGGTGTTCCTAATGATGAGGAGGGCAAGGAGGAAGGACAGAGAGGCGTTGCAGGCCTAGGGCACGGACACTTTAGGCCACTCCAATTTGGCACAGGGCTGTAAGTTTAAAAGTTGTTTTTTAAGACAATAACTGCATCACCTGCTGAACGGACCCCAGGACAGATCTTGGATTAAAAGCAGTTATTTAACGGTATAAGCTTTAAATCCTAGGCTAAAAAAGCTAAATATACCAAGCTATCAATGTTTGTTGATTGTGATAGTCACGTTCAGATAAATGCAGCGCCCGATACATTTCCCCCTTAATAAAAAAGTTCATCAGGGGACTGAGAAACAAGCAGAGATGAAATGTAGACAATGATTCCACAATAGCCAAAGATGTAGGAATGTATTTACTTTATATATGTGTATAGTAGACGCGCCCCGTTCTTTTACTGCCAGGAAAAGCTCTTTTATGTACACGCTGTGAAATACTAAAGAACGTATTTCCAATACAGCCCAGCTCCAGTATCTCACATATCACTTTAATACCAGTTAAACATACTTTGAGTATTCTTCTAAGCAGGAAATAGAAGCTTTGGGATCTTACATACTGGCTGAATACAGTGAAAGAGTCTCTTGACTTGCTATAAAAATAACCTCTCGGAATAATTCTGCCTGCATGTATTAATCCTGAGGAAAGATAAACCTCAGTTGTCATATAGTCAGTCAGCGCACAAAAGCAGCCAGCTGTTTTTATCACGTAAATCTCACGTGTACGTCCTCAGGAGTGTTATCAAGGAGATAGACTAAGTTCTTTTTCTGTGCTGGCAAATGGCAGCTGGTCTGTACGCATCTATCATAGCATCTGGAAAGAGCGGAATCTTGTTTTTTCTGTGCTTTTATCCCAAGTAGGATTCTCCTTAAAGGGTATCTACACCCTGGCATTCATCGCTATACAGTAAAGGCAGCAACTGTGTAAGTAGTCTTCACTAAAGCTATCCTACTGGGAATATATACAGGCCTACATGTCTCCAGTGGTTAATACAGACTACGTGCAAAGCTGGAATAAGATGGGGCAGATGGAACGATAGGGACTATAGGGGAGCAAAATAGGGACACAAATAGGGGCAGAAATATCTGGGTAGAACCAAAGGGGTCTGAATCCTTGATAGATAATGATGGTTTGATGTCCTGGTCTAAGGGCCTTATTCCACGGGACCATTATAGTTTGCATAATCGTTAACGATAAACGATTTCAAAAGACCGCTATTGCGAACGGCCTGAAATCGTTCACCCATTTACATGGAACGATAATCGGTTACTTATGATCGTTCTTACGGTCGTCTTGACGTTGTTATTGCGTTTGTTGCAACTGCGAACGACCGGACGATGTCTTATTCAATGCGAACGATTTGCGAACGAGCAACGTTAAAAACAGGTCCAGGTCTTATTAAGCGATCAACGATTTCTCGTTCGTCGTTTAATTGTTAACTGCTATTCAACCGAACGATTATCGTTTAGATCCAAACGATGTAACGATAATTCGAACGATAATCGTCCCGTGGAATAGGGCCCTAAGATAAAACACATTTGTATGAAATCATAGATATACAATAGATACCCAGGCCCCTATTATTGCCAGCAGTGTCCCAGTACCCAGTCTATCTGCTTCTGTTCAATACAAGTTGTCGTGTGGTAGTAGATTAGTAATGTATCCATGTTTTTTATGTACTATATTCCTTTACACTCTTTAACGCTGTGGTACATAAGTGTTCAATGGTTAATACTCTCTGTGCTGCTACCTCTGGTGGATGCTCCTGTATAAGTGTATGAGAAGTAGGTCACATGACCTTCCCACATGGGTCTTCTCCCAGATCTGTCTCACTCTACACAAAGGGTTAATCCAAACCAGTTAATCTGACCCTGGAGAGAGAGGTGTGAGGTCATCTGCCAGGTCTGCTGCTAAGCACGAATCCTTGTGACCTGTCCACAAGGTCACATAAGTCATGGATATCTACAGGAACTATAACATCAGGAAGAAAATTGAAAAATTCCCATATAAAATCTAATTTTTATTGGTTAATTTAATTGACTATTACTTTGGCAATAATTATTTTTGAAATGATAAATAGCTTCTCCCTGATGAACTAAGAGCAACAAATGCTGCATAAGGAAACACGTCGGAGAGTGATTGTGATATCAGGCGGGATCATTCGGCTATTTTTGTACAGATTTTATTTGCCTACATGTGATATCTGAGTATCCAGTGCATGGTATAATTAATTGGCCATAATAACCCTGTATCTCCTGAGGGATACCAGAAAGCTTTGCGCACAGGGCGGACCTCCTCTCGTGTGAGGTAGGGTTGTTTCAGAGAGAAGGGGCAGTCTGGGGTGTGGTTACCCATCCGATCTCTATACAGACCCCCTCTCATAACCCATTCATCCTGATACTTCTTTATACACATTATCACTTGCGCTGCTGCTAAGCAGAACACTAGTTACCCTGGCTGTCCCAGTAAATCCATTCCAATTAATCGACTACTCAAATAAGTTCTAGGTTGTTCACACTGAATCTCAAGACATCATGTCGAGCAAATATACGCCCACAAGATTCAATCAGTCCAAGCTTAAGGGAGAACTTTTAAAAATTTTTATTCTTCCGAAAGTGTCTTCCAATGGGAAAAGTAAGGAACAACTGCATCTTCTAGGCTCTTAATAGGCCTCCAGCCAGAGCCACACTATGTGACGTTACCTTACCGCCTATACCTCGCCACAGGGCATCATACGCAACGAAACATGAGTAACCGAAGCCTTCTAAGTAGTCTTATTCACCATGGGACAAGCAGTTGTCTTATTCATCAGTAGAGCTAATCTATATCTGGACTTTATCTTCAGAGTAACACTCAAAGTGACTCAAGGATAACCTAGTTGTAGTCTCCCCTAGAGACTCTCTAAATCTGTCCTCTACTAAAGCTTTATATACCTCTTCTTATATTCTACAAGTTAAGGCCATGTTCACACAACGTATGTTTAGCATAAATTACGGCCGTTGTTGCAATTTGCAACAACGGGCGTGATTTACACTAAACATATGTTATATTGTAATTAATGGAATCCGGGCCGGAGCATATACACACAGTATACGCACCGGTCGGGATTCCATCCGGCCACAGGACAAACTGACATGTCAGTTTTCTGCGGCCGCTATTCATTGAATAGCGGCCACACAAACATGTCAGTCCACACAATGGAGAGTGCGGCTTCGGCCATTGTGTGCACTGGTGATTTGGGATGCGGGCGCATACGGGTGTGCCCGCATCCGAATTCAACAGAAATGAAGATCTCCCATACGGTACTGCAGTACCAGCCGGGTTGATCTTCTTGGACACCGTCCGTTCTGTGACCCGGCCCGGTCATACGATGTCTGAACATGGCAGACCCCCATTGACAAATCTCCTGCTGCCTCCAAAGAGATCATAAAAATTAACCAAGACCCGTAGGCATCCTAAGTAATACAAGGTTAACTATATTCCACAACTCAGTGAAAGAATAAAATATGACCTCCACTATATAAACAGCCTGGCATAAATCTTAACATCTATGAAATAACTTATAATACTAAATGAGATGACTCAGAAGGAAGAAAAAAAATTACAACCCCAGCTTGCCGCATCAGCAGATACACGGCAGCAAAATTACCACGGCACAATTTTGATATCCCAGGCAAAACATAAAAAATTTCCCCAAAATTTGCAATTCAAATAAAATTTTAGCTCAACACTATAACAGTAAAACATAAAATGCAATAAATAAAATATATTTTTCAGTTTTTGTGCTTTTTTTTCTTTATTGAGCTTGAGATATATATATATAATTTTTATTTTTACTTTTCCTATTTTATTTCCCCCCCCCCCCCATTATGCAATGCTTAGTTCCACTGTATACAAAACATCTCATCAGTAACAGAAAATTCCTCTGCCCAATCTGACATCGGGTATAGAGAGATAATGCCGCACGCCAAGCGAGACAGTTACCGAGGCAACTGTCCGATGCCCGGCAGGTATCGTGCACATGTCCTATTCTAATTAATAGTACACATGCACAATACCTGCTGGGCATCAGACGGAGGAGAGAGACGCTGCTCAACCCCTCCGAGAAAGCTATCTCTATTTGCCTTTTTTTGCGGCTTCCTCCGAGTGTATTATTTTTCCCACGGGAAACATAAGAATATATATAAAAGAGACATATAAGACAAGAGTGAAAAGGACTGTATAGTAAAGTGTTTCATCTATATACAGGAAGGATACACTGCCTACTAAATTGGGATGGATGTAGTCAGTTATACGCCTTGTGCTTTTGGTTGTGAATACTGTATATACAGTACATTGATCAGCCATAACATTAAACCACTGACAGGTGAAGTGAATAACATTATATGATGACCAATGACACCTGTCCAGGGGTCGGATATGTTGGATAGCAAGTGAAATCACTTCCATGTACTAGAAAGAGAAAAAATGGGCATGCATAGGGATCTCTACAACATACAAGGAATACATTGGAATGGCTACAAGACTGGGATAGAGAATCTCCAATACAGAAGATCTTTTGGAGGGGGCAAGTAGGTAAACCAATAAAAGTCAACCAATAAGCCAGCAACAAGGTCATGGGCCACCGATGTACGAGAGGAGCAAGGGCTAGCCTATCTTTACATCTTGTAAAGTCCAAGTATATCCCTCCATTGTAGATGCATTCCCTACTGGCAGTGGGCTCTTTCCAGAATGATAAGTCACCCTGCCATAGTGCAAAAGTGTTCAGGAATGGTTTAGGGAACATGACAAAGAGTTCAAGATGTTGACTTGGCCTCTAAATTCCCCAGATCTTAAAGCCACTCTGTACCCACAATCTGACCCCCCCTTCCCTCCCCCAACCACTTGTACCTTCAGATAGCTGCTTTTAATCCAAGATCTGTCCTGGGGTCCGTTTGGCAGTTAAAGGACAACTCCCGCGGGACCCCCCCCCAAAAAAAAAAACACAGACACACACAGACACCATACTCACCATCCCTCCGGTGACGATCGCCACTCCATTCGCCCGCCGTCCGCCTCACCGTCACTGCCGTCCGCCGTCCAGCGATGTCTCTGATTTCCGGGTCCTGGGGATGGAAAAGGCTGCCAGTGCGCTTGCGCACCGGCAGCCTTTTCATTGGCTGGAGCGCATCACATGGCTTCCAGCAACCTCAGCCAATCAGGGCTGACGAAGCTGGAAGCCATGTGATGCGCTCCAGCCAATGAAAAGGCTGCTGGTGCGCATGTGCACCAGCAGCCTTTTCCGTCCCATTCACTCTCTATGAAGACGCCGAGGAGGAAGAAGACCCGGACCGCCCCCCAGCTCTGACGTCGTCGTCACAAGATGCCGCCCGGGAGAAGAGGACCGTGACGATCGTAATAGGTAATGTATATATTCTTTAACTTCCGGGCGGGGGGGTCGGGGGTGCGAAAGTGGGGGAAGGGGGCCAGACCGGGTATTTAACCACATTACAAAGTTATATAACTTTGTAATGTGTGTTAAATAAGCTAAAAAAAATTTTCGTGGGAGTTGTCCTTTAATGCAGTGATTGTCCTAAAAAACAACTTAAACTTGCAGCCCTGTAACAAATTGGCGTGGCCTAGAGTGTGTGTGCCCAAGCCTTGCACCACCTCCCATCCCTCCTCCCCACCCTCCTCATCATTAGGAATGACACTGGCAGGATTTTTCCTATTCATCACCTGTGTGAACACTGCACATGAGCTGGATCGTTAAGGAACTTGTGCAGTGTTCTCACAAGGGATGAATAGGAAAAATCCTGCTCAGGGCATTCCTAATGATGAGGGCAGGAAGAAGGGATGGAGAGGCAGTGCAAAGCTGACTGGAATTATCAATTCCTTGGGCATCAGAACAAAGTAAAGCTTCTGGAGTGGCCATGTCTGGGAGATCCCAAGTGCAGGACAGCCCAGGAATTAACTGGAACTGGAGGATTTTTGCCAAGAAGAATGGGCAGCTTTACCATCTGAGAAACTTAAGAGACTCATCCGCAACTACCACAAAAGACTTCAAGCTGTCATTGATGTTAGAGGGGACAATACACGGTATTAAGAATTGGGGTATGTAAACTTTTGATCAGGGTCATTTGGATGTTTTTTGTTGTCATTACTATTAAAAAAGAGAAAACACAGTAGTCTGACAGTAAATAGCGTCTCCGACCACAAACCATGAACGGGGGAAAAACTTTTTGTGTTATCATTCATATTCTCTGAAAAAAGAAAGAAAGCAAAAATTCGTACGTACTATACGTACAGCTACAAGAAAGGTAATACGTGTATTCTTTCCACACAACTTATGTAACACTATCAGCACTTTGGTCCTCAATTTCCAGGTGACATATTTGCTTTAATATTAGGTTAGGTCTCCGTCCAGACCATGATAAGACTTTTAGTTCTGCAACAGCTGGGAACACTACTTTATAGAGTCGGTACTCAACGAATGGACCAGATCAAAGCCACTATGTGCCCCACTATAGTTCAGTGTTACTTTTTAAAGGGGTTATCCAGTGCTAAAAACATGGCCACTTTCTTCCAGAGACAGCCCAACTCTTGTCTCCAGCTTGGGTGGGGTTTTGCTGCTCAGTTCCATTGAAGTGAATGGAGCTTAATTGCAAACCACACCTGAATTGGAGACAAGAGTCGTGTTGTCTCTGAAAGAAAGTGGCCATGTTTTTGTAGCACTGGATAACCCCTTTAAGGAGCAGTAACAATGTGGAAAGACACAATGACACCTGACGTCTTTTTTGTATAAGAATGTCTGGATGGACCTATTAACTGACCTGGCTTATTAATCAGAAGTAAATGAGGCAGCGATTTGTCAGAATAATGGAGTGTAAGCGTAAAATGTGATTCTGAACCCTTCACCAATTTAATCTATCAACATTAACGTCAATTATGTCTTTTAGGTCCAAGAAAATAATTGGTTGGTTGTCACTCATAAAAGCTGTGTAAATGGCCTCTGTCTCAGAAAACCTATAGAGAGGACACCTAACATGCCACCCTGGTATGCTACGACTCGTATATAAAATGCATAAAAAGGACTTATTATTCCTTTAGTCACTGGAGCGTGCTCCTACAAAATTTGCAAAGTAGGTTTCTGCAGAAGGAAAAGAGTTACTCATTACCCTTAAAGAGTCACTGTCATTAAAAATAAATGTCATCAGGCAAGTCAGAAGTTGTTGATCGCAGAGGGTCTCACTGCTCAGACCTGCTGTGATCAGGAGATACAGCCATTCGCTAATTCCGACAATGTAGCCTCATAGATTTCCATTGTCTGAACTAGCCGATCAGGAGATACAGCTGGGGAACGGATCACACTGCTGTTAAGCTCTGTACTCAGCTATGTCTTCTGGAACCCGCCGCCCCCCCCCCCCACACACACACACGATCATTAACTTTTGAAATGTCTGATAACGCACAGGTGTAAGTGAAGTGAAGCACAGTGGGGGTCTCAGCAGTGGGACATTTATTATGACGGGTATGCTTTAAATCCACCTTATGAATCGAATACTGTGGTAACTGAATCTCGACCACACCCACCTCTTCTCCTGCTGAGTTCCCTCTGGCCTTTAGACAGTTGAGTTGGGTTTTGATGGTGTGACTGACATCTTTCCTTGCCACCTTTGCTTCTCCTGTTCCTTTCTGTATGTGGTTGCAATGTCAGGGACCAGTCCAATCACTCCTGGGACAGGTTCCTGACAACCTGTAAACTGTTCTGTAGCCAAGATTCCAGTGCTTGCTATCAGTCTCATTTGAACGTATTGGTGTTTTTTTCGTTTCTTTCATATGTTGTGTATTCTGACCCTCTGCTATTGCTGTTGACTATTCCCCTGGTTCTGATTTTGAACCTTGTTGCACCATAGATTCTAACTGCTAGCTTATTCCCCATCCATATTTGTTTGTTTGTCTTGTCCGTGTTTTGTTTTATCACCTTTGGCACAGGGAGGGCATATAGCCCAGTTGTCCACTCCCAGTTAGGGTAATTATGGCAAGCAGGTAGGGGCAGCTGGGTAAGTATAGCGTCAGGGCCCACTGTCCTTGTCTTCCCATTCCCTGCTGGTTGTACGGCAGCAAATGCACTACTAAACATGCACATCAAAGACTGGCCTGATTATGCATAGATAGGGGTCACTGAAGGAGGGGGCGAGCCGGCCATTGTCAAAATGATGACCAAACGTCTTTGTATTGACAGTCGACCCCTCTGGCCTCCACCCGGAGCTATTTTCATCTAATTTACGCAGGCTTGGTGAGGGGATAAGCGTAATGGGGGTCTCTGGGGTAGAGGAACAGCGCGTTTTGGGCTGACAGTTACATATATAATGGTAATAACATACAGTCACTTTTGTAGCTTTTTTTTTTCATCTAGCGCCGGAGAAGTGCTTTAAAATGTAAATTTTGCTCACAATCTAAGTCCCAAATGACGTATGTATTTTGTATGTATTATTATCAGTATGTGTTTGTAGTGTGGGGAGAAATCACACATAATTGAAAAAACAAACAAATAATTTATATAAATATGTTGAATTTTTTTTTCAAATGTAATTAGTGGTTCTGCAAGCGTGCTGCGGATGATGCTTTTAATCACCCTCTGCAGAGTCATATAGCCTCATCCTGTATTTCAAGTGCATCATTTTCCATAGTGCATTGCACTAATTTGTAGACCGTTTCTTTTTTTTTCTTTTTTTTTTTTTGTAGTTTAGAAGGGTTTTGTTTCTGTAGGAATAACCCTATGAACATAAGGTAAGAAAGAATAAAAGAGGAATGGTGTAATACAGAATTCTCCTTAAGGGGGTTGGCAACTTTATAGTAAAATTGTTTAGTGTATAGTATTAGTAAGTGTACTCAAGCCCTTATTACTGATAGCATTTCCCTGTGTACTTCATAGAGTTAAAATTAGACTCCCCTCCTCCAGGCTGTGCTGCCCTGCTTTGTGGTAACTCTGTCCATGAGATGGCTGACGTGGAGGAGCATGTGACCATTCCCCGCCCTTTAGTGTCCTCAATAGGCATATATAGGCTCAGTGGTGGACACTGGTGTGTGTGGCATGGTCCATGTCGGCCATCTTATGGACAGAATCACCACAGAGCAGGGCAGTACAGCATGGAGGAGGGGAGTCTGGTTTTAGCTTTATGAGGCACACAGGGAGCTGCTGTCAGTATATACAGTAAGTACAGTTACTAATACTATACACTGAACAATTTTACTATAAAGTAGCCAACCCCTTTAAGTTATTTCATTGGTCTAAGCAAGTGTGTACTAAAATAGACAAGCGTGAAGGAGTGATAGATGCTTTTTTAAACTATGGAGATGTCACAGCTTCCTGACAGGACTGAGACATCCCAGTAACAGCTTCATATCTGGTTACCCTTTTAGTGATATTCAAATATTGATTTGGGCTCATCTATATCAAAGTTCATGTAGACATATCAAGGAATTAATTCAGCTAAAGACAGTATGGGATTCAGTGATAACGTATAGTAGGAATCTCTGCTATTTCTTTTCCTCGGCTCTAAGCACCAAGGCAGTTGCCTGGCAACCTGTCCAAGTGCTGGTTCCTGTTTACTCCATGTTCTTGTCTTCTGTTCCTTTTGTATTTCTTGTTCCCTGTTCTTGTTATCTTTATTTTGGTATTTGGGTGTCACTGAGCCTTGCTTAGCGTGTGTCTCTGGCAATTTTCAGTGTCTTGCCTCAGTTGTGACTTTTTTTGTACAGTTTAGTCTAGGGCAAGTGCAGGGATATTACAGGGGCAGTAATCTTAGTTTTCTTGTCAGCTTAGTTAACAGGAAGAAGAAAAGATAAGGAATGTCTGGTGTTCTCTTTACTGTCTTCAGTTCCATCAATGGCTGCAGTCTATTCACAGCAGTGTACCTGATGGTGGGGGCTATCCAATGGGGCTACCCATGCTTGTAGCTCAAAGCTGTGAAAGAGCCAGGAACAACTGTATGTCCTGTAAGTCTCAGGCATCTATATACAAGATGCCGGGAGCATCTCAGCACTCTACCACTCTACGAAAGGTGTACATGATGATGCACCACAGTGGAGCAGGAAGACAAAATTTAGGTGCACTGTGTGGGAGTAGGGTTTAAGTTGGATAATTTTATTTTTCATACTGGCAAATAGGCACTTGTGTACTTATTGGGGGAAACTGCATAGATGGGGAACTTGTCTGTGTAAAGTGGGAAACTAACTACCCTATTGGGGGCACCTGTCTATCTAATGGATTAAACTACCTACCTACTGTGACATGTGTATAACTAATGGAGAAATTACCTACCTAGCTACTGGGGGCACCTGCCTACCAAATCGGGGAAACTACCTACCAATCTACTGGAGGCACCTGTCTACTTATTTAATGATGACACCTGTCTACCCACTGGGCTGACAACCAAGCAATTACTTTCTCTAATGTGTAGGCAGGATGGCAATATCTCCTGTGTGTCTGTGTCTGACTTCCTGTGTAGTACAGGTTGACATCCTCACTTATCAATACTCTTTAGTGTGAGTTAGAGGAGGGAAGTTCTATGTCACTGATCTATCACCAGCTGCTGTTGTAGTGTAATACTTCACCCCTCTGCACCAGCAAATCCAGATGCATCATGGGAAATGTAGGTTACATTAGGAGAGTTATTTAAGAGAGGAAACAGAAATCAAGATGAAGTACGACCCATGAATGTCACATCAACTAAGATGGGTCTCCAGAGGACACATACAAGAGCTTCTTCTTTAAAATGTAACCATAACTAGAGATGAGCAAACTGGGTTCGGGTTCGAGTCCATCCAAACCCGAACGATCGGCATTTGGTTAGCGGGGGCTGCTGAACTTGGATAAAGCTCTTAGGTTGTCTGGAAAACATGGATACAGCCAATGACTAAATCCATGTTTTCCACATAGCCTTAGGGCTTTACCCAACTTCAGCAGCCACCGCTAATCAAATGCTGAAAGTTCGGGTTCGGATCAACTCGAGCATGCTCCAGGTTCGCTCATCTCTAACCATAACCTATGTCACACTATATAGGCAAACAAGAGTGCTTAAGGCCATACACCATTAATAGCTGTCAACCAAGAAGTCGTTCAGCTGACAGCTATTCCCGATACCCCTTAAGCACCCAGTTCATAAACCACTGCCAGAGCTATCTTGTCTCCTGTGGAAATAAAAGCATGAGTATGCAAAAAATCCAAAATAACCAAACCTTCTCTCTCCAGATACGTGCCATTAATGAACAGTCAGGACTTCCCCTTACACATTAGATAATCGACCTATCCCCACAAAATTGGTGTGAAACATTGGAAAATCTAAAGTTATGCCAATTGCTGTCTCTTATAAGACAGCCTTTACATCTGCGGCTCTCCACGTGTCCCTCGCTAACACCCTTATACGTGTCTCCCACCTTGGCCTTCTTTAACAGCTGCTGTAGATCCTGCTGTGGCAGCAATCCATGGTTTTTCACGAAGGCAGGAACTTCAGGCGGCCTCTGGGTCTCATAGTATACAGTGCCATGTACTTCCATGTGCTTGTGCAGTACCGCCAGGAACTTTTCTTTACCCTAGAAAAAGAGGATGGTTTTTGGAAAAGAAACACTTCAATTAACAATAAACTAAAACAGCATGCCATGATGGTTGACCTTATCTGCACATGGGACCTTTTAAGCTAAGCTAGAGGGACCACTGGGTTCTTGGTCATGTCTCTTATGAAGACCTTCGTCCTTCCCTGATTACATAGCATGGTGGGCCAGCTGGCTGTTCTAAACCTCTTCCAATAAAAAAAATATGAATGCCACTGGTCTTGGGAACTTTCAGTGCAGACTAACTTTTTTGTCCCCTTTTCCAGATCTTTGTCCTCATAATAATCATGTCTCTGAGCTTTCCCGCCTCATGGTGTTTGCTCTTATATACATTGTCAGCTGTGAGACCTTATAGACTGGGCTGCGTCTGTCCAATCAGTTCTGTCCAATCAGCGAAATTTACCACAGGTGACTCCAATCAAGGTGTAAAAATATCTAAAAGATGATGAAGAGAAGTAGGAGGCCCCAAAGCTAAGTTTCAAGTGTCATAGCAGAGGGCCTGAATACTTATGACCATGCAATAGTTCAGTTTGGAAAAAAAAAATGTGATACATAACAATGCGTCCCTATGTAATACATGGGGCAGATACATATACAACAAGATCCCTCTGCCATCTTAATTTACTTTACCTCTGACACTACTACCTGTATCCAATATCAAATTCATATGAAATTTAATGTCATAAGATTATAAAAAAGATGAAAAGGTATCCAATATTCACAATACAAGGTCTTACTAGATAATTGGTGGGGTCCAACCACTAGGGCCCCAATGATCTAGAGAATAGATGTCAAATGCCAAATGAGTAGAGAGGTAGCACACATTTATTTCTTGTAGGGTTTCCAAACAATGCTGAGCACTAAGCTTAACTGGGGGTCAACTGACCTCTGTTCTTGTATCTGTGGCGGTCCTAAGAGTCTAACCCGGACCGTTTAGCTTCTCCACAGTATAGGGGCTAACTTTTGATCTTGGGATACACACCGGTTATCAACCTAACCATCTAGATATTGTAAAAATTTCAATGTTCATGGGCCAATGGCTATGAGAAAGGTAATTGGGAGGGTGTTGATATACATTCATACCTGCAACTGCACGACATCATCGGGGAAGGAGAAGTAAGAGAAAAAGAAAGGGATGTGAGTTACTCATGAAATTGTGAAGTTTGAAAGAAAAAATGGAGAAAGAAATCAACTTTCTATGAGGCAATTATAATGAAAATGCTTGTAGTTGATCGCTGAGTAATAATAGTTCAGTACAGAATAGTTCTGATAAATTAATCAGAGAAAATAAATTTGTGTCAGACTGGCCCTCCGGGGGATCGGACAATCCTCCGGTGGGTCCTCAGCCCAGAACACTGCACACTGACAGCCTGAGCCCTAGCAGCGGCATGCACAGGAGTGAACAGTCAGAGCCTTTTTGTGCAGGGCTGGCAATAGGAGTGAGCAAACAGGGCTATTGCCCACGGCCTCCATCCCCAAGGGGGCCCCCTGCAGCTTGCTGCATCTTGTTGATGGCTAAGGTTCCCACCCTCACCAAAGCTCAGACAAGTCTCCGGTGTTCTTCATTAGTGAGCGCCCAGGATCATTTCCACTGGTGGGCCCCAAGTAGCCTAGTCCAACACTGGTAGCCTACATGCATCTGTACACACTCTACACAAGTACACAAGGCAACTATACCACAGAATGGTTCAACCTAGTACTAACAGTATATGTATGGATGTCATGTCAAAGTATAGTTCAGTATATATCTCCTATTGTAACAGATTATGTGCCAATGCACAGCCATATATTAAGAGAAGAGGCCCTAGCACTTTGTTTTACAGCCCTAAAATGAAACTATGTGTAAACTGAGTGCCGGGCAGTTTTTTCGAGGTTTTATGTCTAAAACATTGTATGGAAGCAAAACACATGAGGACTACAAGCAAACAGAATAATTCATGGAAATGACAAATTAGGATTGCAATAAATTTTTATGAGTGAGATATAATAACATGGGCAGATGAGTGAGGAATATAATATGTAATAGTTTACCTTCCACATAGCGGCTTCCTTTCCATATACAACAGCCATGTTTCTGACCTTATTCTGAGCCACCTGTTGGCGCTCAGTTTCATTCAGTTCATCGGTTACAAACCCCATGAAGGAATTATCTGGAGTGTGAGCTGTAGAATAAGGACACAGAGCTGAAACAGTCTAGAAGTAGTGTTCTGCATCTATACTGCTGGGAAGGAGCTATAAAGGACACAGAGGTGCATGTACAAGGCTGGGCAATACAAGGAATCAAGCAGTGCGGCACTGATGGGGAAAGAAAGCAGCAAGCACAGAGGTAAGCAGACTCTGCCAAAGGGACATGCAACAACACCGGAGGGCCACAAGTGCCGGGACAGGGCCACTAGCTCCATGCAAGTGCTATGATTGATTCATTCATTCATTGACTGAGTGACTGACCCCATGATAGAATCATTGACAGAAATGTTCTGTATGTACATAACACTTTGACTATACCGTATGTATGACTTTTATATATGTGTATGTATATATGTATCCAACATGGTCTGCCGGATAACTAAACTACCTGACACACAGGGCCAGGGGTGGGATGGGGAGCGAGGACGTGTTACAGCCCTCAGCACTTCAGGAGTCTGGAAAAGCCTCTTGGACACTTGGTCCCAGGGGGATAAAAAGATTTTATGTCATGGAAGCACAGTCACATATATTAAAGGTACCATGTGTCTCCCCCTAGTAAAAGTGTTGGGAATGTGGAACTTAAATTCTACCTAACAAATTCCCTTTAAATCCTGGTTGTTTCCTTCCCACAGACTGGTATGGACTGTATGACCCCTTATACCACTAACCCCCTAAAGTTTGGCTACAGTGAGATTGTATGTAGCATAACGGCAGTTATAATGCACCACTTTTCTATAGCTCAGAGAGTCTTCTCATAAAGTTTTAACTGAAATAAAACCAAACACCAACTTAAAGGGAATCTATCACTAGGTTTATGCTGTCTTCAGAAATGCTGAACAGAACAGTGTAATACTTACATCATCCTGATATACAGGAGAATGGGCTTGGTGCCGCACCATTCTCTTTGCCCTCCAGCTGCAGATTGACACCTGTATGCCTATACACAGTATATTTACACAATATAGATAGACGACTTCCAATCAGTGGACAGTGGGCAGAGGGAGCTGGTGCTCATGAATATTGAGGACTACTGAGCACATGCACATAATGGAAAGAACTAGTGTGCCGTGAGTGCTCGGAGTCCTTGCTATTTAGGAGGATATCTCCGAATCAGTCTCAGTCTAGTTAGTCAGTCTGAATGCATATTCTAATATCCACAGTAGGCGCCGTAGCCATAGACTGTGACATATTCATGCTAATCCACTAGATCTGTCCTATTGGTTGTTAGTGGCTTGGGATGTTCACAGAGAGGGGAGCATCTCCCAATCTGGCGGTCCTATATATTGCATGGTGGGGTATAATTTAAATAGTCGCCCTCGATACTGTATTGTCTGACAGCCGCTTTGCAAGGTGTCCTCATGCAGGTTCAACTCTATTAATATTCTTCTGTACTATATGAGGTGCAAACTTTCGAATATGTGCCATATAGCTTGTTTAGCTATCTTCAGGTCATAGGACTCCCTATTATCCAGACTTTAAACTACATTTCAATGTAATCTATCTACGCAACCAAATTTCCTCCTAAATGAATGTGCTCTTTCATAAATCACACTTCCCCATCGCACCTCCCTGTCCTCCAATTACTCTAAATGAGCTTCACCTTCGATGCCATTTCCCACTAATATGGTGTAGTGCACTGGATACTGTAAGCGCTCTGTTACAATTGTTGTCAGTATTAACGATGAAAAACAACACGGCGTCGGATCCAGTTTAGATGAATGAACTCCGCAGGGCCCCGATGGACGTTCATTCACTCCAAGGGCAGAACAAAGGGGAAGTTTCGATAAAAGGCCATTTATATTTTCGAGAACCAGACGGCTCTCGGCACAATAGCCGTTTACAATAGTCATCGTTTTATCTTCTAGTCTTTAGATCTGTAGGTTAGCCAATGGTTTGAGGTTCGGGAGCCAAGCTATATGAGTACCATATGTTGGGGGCCAATAATACCCAGTGATACTTCCCCTTTATTATCTAGGAAATTCCAGCACAGACTATACACAGACTCCAATAAAGACACATGAATGTCATGTAGCATGCTTAGCAAGATGTCAGATTACTTCAGTTTACAACCCCCCCAAGAATTTTTTCCCCCAAACTCACGGAACATTGTCATGAACTGTTTGGGGTGCAGGTTCCAGTATCCCCAGTTTGTGCGGTAGCCGTGGAGTGTGGCATACTCTTCATGGTTATACGCTGGCTCTGTCCCAAATGTGTCCACCACACGCAGACGGCACCTGCAGGAGGGGGGTGTTCATGGTGTGGACCCTCTGTAAGGGGCCAAATGTCGGTGTGGAGTGTAGGGATCTAGTTCTTTACGGGGTGTCAACATACATCAAAGCACAATAGGAAACTATGGGGAGTTACAATTACAGCTGGTGGAGCTCTGGGACAAGTCAATAGTCACAGTAAACCATCAAGTAGCCAAATGATGCCACAGGAGGTCAGGTGTCTCTGTTATAGGTCAAGGTGTCAGTAGAAAGTCAATGGTCCAAGAAAGCCTGGAAGCCCCAGATATAATTACAGACATAAAGGGGTATTTTGGCTCACAGAAATGATCACCTATCCACTGGACAGGTGAAAAATGCTAGATTGGGGGAGGGGGGGGGGATGCTGACCTCAGACCCCCTCAGAAACAATAAGGCAACTGAGCTATGCACCCTTCCACCACGTTTAAAGTCTATGGCACTAGCATCAGCCAAGTGCTGATCTGGAAATTGCCAGAGGTCCCAGCAGTCAGACACTCACCAGTCTATCATTGTTACCTATCCAGGGTATAGGTAGTAAATTCTGCAAGCTGAAATACCCCTTTATATACATATATCTGGGTCCATGGCCTGGAGTTGAACACATCCTCTTACCTGTATTTCCTGAATGACAGTCCCATATGCTGCTTCATCTGCTGCATGCCATGATAATCGGTGTAGATGAGATCGAAACTTAAGGGTTCTGTAAGTGGACAATTTCCTCTTCCAGGAGGGACGCCTAAGTAACTGCAAGGAAGAAAGTGTCGTAAGAGCGGAATGTTCTCAGGATTATCTGGTCTTATGCATTTACTTAGAATCAACATAGAATCATTCCATCAACCATCAGCCGTGTAGCCAAGAAAAATATAAAAATTTAGACTTGGACTTGAGAGAAATGTTGAACGAATGTCATGAATGTGACCGGGTTTGGCAACTTCTCCAAACCATTTAACTCCCAGAGTCTGCAGAAGTTGGGTGCTGCCCTAGGGAGTCCTGGAAAACCTGGATACAGCCATAGGCACTATCTATATTTTCCAAGCAGTCCTTGGGCTGCCTACACCTTCTTCAGATGGGGGAGTTTAATGGCGAGCGCTCAGGTTCAGAGAAGTTGCCGAACCCGGACACGTTCATGATGTTCACTCAACACTACTTGGGAGGTCCACTGTACAAATAAATGGCGTAGTACCACTGTCTTCCTCACCTTTGCAGTTCCTTCACAGATACTGTTATTTTCAGACTGTGGCCTAATACATACAAAGCCGCAAGGACGTCTGCCCACTGCACCATCTCCCCCAGGGGTCCACCTTTCAGCACCCGCGGGCTAAAAACATCACCGGACTCTTCTGTCAGAAATCCAATATGGACTAAAATCTAATGAAATATGGTAGAAAATGTCTTGTTTTATGTGAATATAACATCAGATTAGATTAGATTTACAGAACCAAAGTTTTTAATACCTGTTTCTGCTCATTTGGAGAAGCTTGAATCTTGCCCTCTAACCTCCTAGCAGCAAAAAGCCACTGAGCCTCGAGCCTCCTCAGCCTTTTCTTCATGAAGATGAGAGATTCTTTACCAGTGCCCATCAGGTCAAGGAGGGAAGAGAGTTCTGTGCGGAAGGCTGCCTGGGAATAGAAAACCGTATATGAGCATTCAGGAGTATTTTATATAGGCAATGTTCAGAAATATTGGGAAAATATAGGCTAACTGTTTAGATAAGGACCGTAGCTGTCTTCAGCCCTAAAGGGAATCTGTCAGCACCTGGGCCCTACAGTGCTGACAGTGTGCCGTAGTTTGCCGTCCCCCAGTAAGCATTTTGGTAACTTGTCCGTAGAGTGGATTATGCATCTCAGGTCCACTGGAGTTGTAGCTCAGCTCAGTGTTTGTGCCTCACTCTGGCACGCCTCACCACTGCTTTCTCCTCCCTCTTCTTCATGAATAATCTCTGCTGCCCGGCCTCCTGCTCTCTTGTGCTATGTAGGAGCTGTGATCTAGGGGTAAGTCACCTGTCTAGAGACCAACAACAGTTTTTCCTGGGTTTGATTCCCCTGATGGAAATTAAATATAGTTGTTGTTTTTTTACTCATCATTGTGTAGCAAAAGAATTTTAAAGCTAATTTGGACCAAAGGAATTCTTTGCACTTTTAAAAATTATACAATAATGTTTTAAAAAAATTTCATTACCATCTCTGAAATCGAACCCAGGAAAAATACTGTTGTTGGTTTCTTGGTAGGTGATTTACCTCTAGTCAATAGCTCCTACACAGTTCCAGTAAGAGATTCAACTATAGCTGATCACAGATCATTGCTCTGTAGGCTGTTTAAGTCTGCAATAAACATTCAGAGCCACTAGCTGAAAGTGTGGGCGAGCAGGAGCCCGGGCAGCAGAGATTGAGGCGTAAGGCATGCCAGAGTGCGACACAAACACTTAACCACAACTCTTTTTTGACTCTTCAATACAGTATGAGACCCAAGATTGTGCATCATCCACTCCACTAAAGGTAACATGCTCACAAGGGCACTGCCAACAATTGATTTGTCCTAAGCCTATCCAGTTGCTTTTCTTTTTCGGAAACAGCGCCACTCATGTTGGTTTTTGTTATTGCACCTCCGGTCCTTTGAAGTGAATGGAGCCAAGATATAACACCACACACACATCCCAGAGACAAATGCATGTGCTATTTTTGGAAGAAAGCAACCATGGTTTTCTACACCTGGATAACCTCTTGAGGAATCATTTTACTCCACTGAGGATGTTCCTTTTGACATTCAATATTTCAGTGTTTTCTGTATGTGTTGGCCAACATATGTGGTCCTTGTCTGTTAGGATTTGCAAATACTACTACTGTCATTTACAATATTCACAAGTGAATAGTGGATCCCTCTGTAAGTGGCTACCCAATGGTCCCACTACTCCAATTTGGACTCAATACAAGCTTTTATATATTTTGCAATAATAATGGTCTCCCTATGCTGTTCTACTGTTAGTACCTGGGGACATCTGAGTACATGTAACCATGATTAGAATCCTTGGAAGGGACCTGGTATAGATGAAAAATGACTCTTAAAATGCACAAGGAGTCACCATTATACTTAACATTATCAGACTCACTCTCATTTGCAACCTAGTCGGAATCACAAATATACCATGTTTAGCCTCTTTTCACAGACAAATCCAATTTTTACACCATGGGAGACATATGTGAAGTTTTAGAGGTTGTTTGGTTAAAAAAAAGGGGTCTACCTTTAAGAAGCAAAAAAAGAGGACCCTCTAAAAAAAAAAAAAAATCTCAGGATGGGGCCCCCCTGATCTTCATGCAATTACGTCTCAATAGCCGGGGATCTGAGAGCTTAGCACTTGAGTCAGTGGCTGCATATATAAATTCACCCTGGAGGGCTGCACCGGAATTGACTATTAGTTTCCAACTTCTTATTGCTTTTCTCGAGAGAAATAAAATAGCAATTTTGCAGATATGACACCTTTTGATGGCTGACACTATACCCAATGTACTCTTTTTTTGCTCTGATTTCTATAACTGATATAATTTTCAACTTTTTATATATATATATATATATATATATATATATATATATATATATATATATTCAAGGATAAACCAGCAGCACTCCGTTCACGTAAAGTTCAAATAAAGTGTAGTTTATTCCATATAAAGTGCACTTTATATGGAATAAACTACACTTTATTTGAACTTTACGTGAACGGAGTGCTGCTGGTTTATCCTTGAATATATTGCAGAGGACCCGAGTCTAAGGTCCAACCCGCTGGCACCGCATGCAACTTAAGTAGTGCTGCTCCCATCTTTTGACTATATATATATATATATATATATATATATATATACTGAAAGCTCCAATTCAAATCTTATAAATGTGCTATTACTTTTAAACGGTGTGTGGACACAGCGTTCACATGTTAAATCACGTGACCAGTGCCACTACCTCCATACTGGGTTTGAGTATAAACTCTCACGGATTGCTCGGGCAAAGCCCAACTCATAGCAATAGGTCAGGTATGTTTGGAAAGTGGCCGGTATAGTTGTTCATGTACTTACATTTGCCTTGTATCTATTGTTTTGCATTGTACTAGGGATTTTTTTTTCTCATGCCTACCTGTTTTTTAGTGTGAGGTTTGGAAAATGGACTGATAGATTGATTTCTCCAGGGTAGAACTGGACAGAACCATTCCACCTCGCTGAGGTACACCAGGAATGAGCATTCCGTGCCGTCCACTCCATAGAAGGCGTAACATGGATCTGACGTCCATCGTGAGCGCATCCACTGGAAACGGTAAAGGCTAGGTTAGAAGACTGGAGGTTTAGAGTGGTAATGTTAACAATTGGTAATGAATGAGTATAAATATGTACAATTTATTGTGACTAGCGATCAGCAGAGTTGAGGAAACTCTCTGGGTACGGCAACTTCTCCAAACCCAAACTCTTCCCGGCGTCTAAATAAATTGGATGCTGCCCTAAGGCTGCCATGAAAACATGGATACAGAAAAAGGGCGTATCCATGTTTTCCAGAATTTCCTAGGACGGCATCCAACTTCTCCAGATGCTGGGAATCGAATGTCAAGTTTGGAGAAGTAACCAAACTCGGACAGTTTCTTTAAGTCCTCTGAACACTACTTGTGAACATTGCTTATGTAACGTTATTAACACAGTATGGGGGACATTTATGAAGACCGGTGTACCCATATGCCAGTCTTACGTTAGGCCTTGCCCCCAATTTCCCCGCCAGATTTAATCTTAGTGAATCTGGACTGATTTGCAGAAATCTACACCTGTTCCTGAGCAGGTTTAGACTTCCACCATGCTCGCAGGCGTAAATCATGGTAAAAGAGGCACAGGAGGAGCTCACAGTTCCTCCCCGATATGCCAACACCACAACACCCCCCCATCCAACCCCACGCATGCCCAGCCATCGGGCAAGCGGACATATGGCACAAGATTGATAACTGTCCCCCTATATGTATAGTAAATTAGCTCTACAAAATATATATTATCTGCTCACCTCCACTTTTCCAGAGCAGTCTGGGTATCGGGGATCTCTTGGGATTTCACACAGATCCCTTTGACCTTCAATAACTGAAGTATATATGAAGAATTCAACAAGTAAAGAAGCAAGTTATTAAAAATAAAATAAAATAATAATAATAATAAAAAATGGTTACTACATGATACAACAATGACCCCATCACAACTCCATGTGCTGGAGGCCTCCCTAGACCTGAGCTAAATAGCTGTATAACAGATCTGTTGTTTTGTCTGAAGGCCTGTGGGTCTCCTAAGAGTGATATAAGGCACAGCTGGTTTTAGAGAAATAAAGACCCTGGGTAAAATAGAAAATATAGCTCCCATTTACTATTTCTGTACAATTTGTGTATATACAGTATATCTCAAGGTACTGTGATCCTTAGCCTGGAACTGGTTTGGCACTGATCGGGGAGCGGAGCATACTCAACACTCAAACCCCGACCGGTACACTTTAAATTCCAGATAGTCTAAGGCTTGAAAGGGATTCATGGATAAATCCTTGGTTTTGGTGGTCTAGGGGCTATATCCAAACTGATCCAATTGCATTGCACTCAGAGACAGAGACACAGAGAAAGACTCTACCCTTCTACTGGATATACAGTAACTATGAGGTTGCTGCTCAGGTTTTGTTTGTTGGTTCTGGATATTTGCCTGGACTACCACCTAGGATTTGCCTAACAGTAACCTTGCATGGATCCGGCCAGTAGGTTCCCCAAGTGTCTGGTGAGTGGAACCTGTGATTTATTAAAGGTATTTTTATATATAAATTACTGTAAAAGTTATAACCATACCAAAAAGCCTGCAGCTAACTCAGACCTTGTCATGCTTAAGATCAGTCCTGTCCAGGGATACATACGACTTCTCTTCCTCACCTTTTCCTCTCAGGAGGCTGTTCCGCAAGATCTGATCGACCTTGACTGCAATTTCAGACACGTTCTGAGCAATTGCCTGAATCTTCTCCATCAGACCCACTGAGTGCACACTGCAAGACACATACACACATTGCCAGTGACAGCCAGTCACATGTTATTTTTTTATTATCTGTCAGGTTTTTTCTCATAAAACATTTTACTGTGTTACCCTGTGGTGTGTCTCTATCAAACATTCTGCTATATGCCGGCCCCAAAATCTATAGGACAATTTTTTCCCTATAATCTCTGGTAAATAAATAATAATAAAACAAATAAATAATAAAATTAAAAATAATAATAAAAAATATATATATATTGATTGGACAGTATGTGTAATTGTTCACACAACGTCAAAAATAGAGAAAAGGCGGCCACTTTTGCTATTTAAACAAACGTCCATTATTGCCACCATTTAACTGACTGCAGTGCAATGCATTGCAGTCAATGGGAAGACGGACGTCCAATGCACACAATGTATTGAATAACGGACATTATTGCTGCAGACGTCAAAATTATGATCATGACAATTATTTTCGGACATCTTTTGCAAACAGCGGACGTTTTTTATTAGTTGTTAAAACACAGTTTTTCTTTGTCACTTTTTAATTTTAAATTCAATGGACTTTTTTTCTTTATCCATTTTTACTATTAAATTCAATGGACTTTTTAATTAAGCCGCACCCAAAGGCCAATTAGTAACCCAAACTAGAATAATGTACCAACAGCCGTCAGTGCATTAAGGGGAGGCCAGAGAGCTAAATAACGTCCGTTATAATGGACGTCATTCTAAACAGAGCTGTAAAAACATTGTGTGAACATAGCCTACTTTTGGACTACCCTGTGTGTGTATGTATATATATATATATATATATATATATGTAATTATTTTTTTTATTTTATTATTTTTTATTTATTTATTTATTTATTGTATTTCATAATGTAATTTATCGGGTGGGTATGTTCTTGCACCCCACATACTGGTGCAAAATTTTACTTGGTAAAATAGCAAGAAATTTGGCAATGACGTAGATAGTCAGTCAGGTGTCATTTGCACAATGGGAGCCATATTCCAACATTCAAGTCATATGGCTCATTCCAGGCTCATTGATACAATAGGAAGTATACCGTCCAATGTTGGCTGCAACAGTACAGCATTTATAAACTGATTAGAGTGGAAAATCCTTTGGCTGGCAATGTAGTAACCATTGCCAAAATTTTGCAACCAATTCTGCGTATAACAGACTTGGACAGTACTAGACTTATATAAAGCCATATCCGCTGCAACAAGTCTCACTCACAGACTATTATCCCGCCTTTACCAGATGCTCTTTCCCAAGGGCCACCCATAGACTCCTAGTGAATATCCATCTCTCTACCTGGATTTATTGTTTTATTGCACTTCAGTCATGAAGTTTCCAGATAAAACCGTGACCTCTGACCCACTGCTAATGCTCACACAGAGTTTACGTTAAACTATGTCCGTACATCATTCCAATATTATGTAAACTTGCTTTGCTGCTATGCTATATAAATGTAAGAATCCAGAGACTGGCACAGAACTGTCAGGAATATTTCAGGGACAATGCACACAAAGCCTGACATGATGTCATATTCTGTTCCTAGACTTCTGTGCAGAGCTGACAATTTCTCATGAAAATCCTCCTCCTCCTCTTTCCCTTCACAGACATGGTGTGATAAGTTATGCTGCGTGCCTTGGTAGCGTTTGTGCTGATTTATTCCATGCAGAAGAGTCTGGCTGTATATACCTGTCCAAGGCAAAGTGTCCATTGTCCTCTGTCCTACGGGACTCGCTGGCATTTTCCAGTCTGGCTAAGATATCCATCCTCCTCACCAGGGTCTCCAGTATGTCATTCATTCTGCGAAGGGCTCCTCGAGATTCTCCTACACCTAGTACTAAAAAGAAATGGACATATTTATTGGATTTGTACTGAAGTGATACATTTTTACCCACTTCTCCTTCAATTCAACTCTAGACCCTCCTCTTGAAGAAGTATTCCAGGTTTTTTTTTCACTCAAATACTAGTCACTCCCCACCAGTATTCCTGCAGTGTCATCTATTTCACCCCAGCTCAGCTGCATCTAGACATTTTCATTACAGCAGTTGGGTCATGTGACCACCACTCACTACCATGTGACCACCACTCACTCACCACCATGCGACCAATTATATATGATATAATCCTGTATTTTTCAGGAAATCAGTAACACAGGAAAGACTGACCTCTAGTTTGCCCATAAGTACATGTAATTTTCTAGTGGCCAGATCCAAGACTGGCCATCAAAAGACTGAGCACCTATCAGATCCCTACTGGCAATTCATGCCCCTTCTAATCTGCTGAAGTAACAATTTTGAGTGCAGAGACACAGTATGGTAGTCAATGGTATTAGCTGTCCCCACAGTGTTGTTTAAAGACAGAAGTAGTTAATAAAGTTTTCAACTTGTTTACTAACTACTTTAATCTGTTGAGGGTCACAAGGGGCTCATGGGGCACTGAGGATGACGGTAATGTTCTTACCTTGATGTTTAGCACCGTTTCCAGAAACTTTATAGTGTAGTTCATATGTTAATGAGGTGGTTTGGTGCACCAGGGGCGGGACTACCACCCTCAGTGCACCGACTGCACAGGCCGGCACGCCCCTTCTAATGATTATTCATCCGGTGCTCTAAAGTGATGTGATGAGTGCAGCCCCATATTCATCAGAGCCGGCTCGGTGCTCTAAGGGTGCTAGTTCCGTCCCCAGTGTACCACTACAAATATCCTGAAAACAGCGACAAGGATCAAGGTAAGAAACGTACCTTCAGCCTCAGTGCCCTGTACACTATAAGGACAGATCAGTAAGTTAGATGCCTAGTTAGATGTTAAAAGTCTAACCTGCTGATAGTTACAGTAACAGGGAGAAAAAGAGACCAGCTGTAGCTATACCACATACATGAATAATACTGCATCATATAAGGGAACAGAGGTTCTTTGTCACTGATCTATAACTTGCTGCAGATAAAGCTTAAAAAGGAATGATAAGAGTCCAACCCTCTGTTTCTTTGAGAGGCATCAATGAAAATCTGGGCTGCTTTAAGAAACCATACCAGCGGGGAAACAGGAATCAAGATGATAGAAAACCCACGCATGCCACAAGTATATACAAGAACCTTTACATTATGTTCTATTAATAGCCTATGCTGCAGTTTATAAGCAAATTTCCTGGACTGGCCGTACCTATTAGAAATAGGCTGACACAGCTAATCGCATCTTAGTCTATATTTACCCTTAAAGGGGTAGTTCAGCAAAAAAAAAGTTTCCTTTCAAAACAACTGGTGCCAGAAAGTAACAAAGCACAGTAATCACTGAACTCAAGGAGAACAGTGAAAAAAACTCCAATGAAGTTCTCAATTAAGAGTCTCCACTGATGCCCCCAAAAATTTAAATATGCAAAACAAGAGTCCGTGGAGTCTCGGTTGTGAGTCTCAAAACACAGGATCACCAGATATCTCTAGCTTGTTGCCACGGGGTGCCTCCATGATGGGGAGAACACCACACCACCCTGATAAATAGCCCCTTAAGTCCCACTCGGTTGCAAGTATTGGAACATACATAGGGCAATACCAGGGTGGCCCCTTTTTGTAAATGTCTAACTCAAGGTACGAGCATTGCGATCATGACAAGGGCTTGCCAAGGCAGGCTTCCATCCACAGACAGCCGTTTCAGGATATTTGCCCCTCGTCAGTGTAGAGTAAGATTCTGGCTACTTGGGGCAATTTCCCTATGTATGTTCCAATACTCGCAACCGAGTGGGACTTAAGGGGCTATTTATCAGGGTGGTGTGGTGCTCTCCCCATCATGGAGGCACCCCGTGGCAACAGGCTAGAGATATCTGGCGATCCTGTGTATTGAGATTTGCAACTGAGACTCCACGGACTCTTGTTTTGTATGGTGCCAGAAAGTGCCAGAGATTTGTAATTTACTTCTATAAAAAAAAAAAATCTCCTGTACTTATCAGCTGCTGTACGTCCTGCAGGAAGTGGTGTGTTCTTTCCAGTCTGGAGACCAGGAAAGGTTTTTTATGGGAATTTTCTTTATCTCTGAACAGTTCCCGACATGGACAGAGGTGTCAGCAGAGAGCACTGTGTCAGACTGGAAAGAATACACCACTTCCTGCAGCACATACATCAGCTGATAAGTACTGGAAGACTTTTTAATAGAAGTAAATTACAAATCTATAAAACTTTCTATAACCAGTTGATTTGAAAGAAAAAGACAAGCTATCATTCTGTAATGCAATGTGTTTGGAACCTGTATGGCAATGCATGGAGCCTGCATGGTTCCCTAGAATGTGCCGTAGTAGGAGGCATAGAGCTCAGTGCACTTCAGCACCGGCGCCATCAGACTCTTCTTGTACGAAGATGGAAGTTTGATAAATCCTCCAGAAAAAAAAACTCCATAGGCCTCCATTTAGAGGGATATGAAGGTATAGCACAGTCCTTATGACTCTCTAGGGCAGCTCTATTTCGGCCTCAGCGGTAATACGGCCGTGTGCTTCGGCTTTAATACTCTGAGTTATCTCTGAAGAGCTGAGAAAAAGAATAGACTGTGGTCAGTACAGCAACCTCTGCCTGTCAAGTTCTATCAAGTGACATTATGAGGAGATAACTGGTGATCAGACACCAACACTAGTCAAAGAAAGAGAAGTCATGTCTTATATGTCGGTCCCTTCGAAAGCCTCAAGGGAGAATGAAGCATATGACATTTTGTTTAGGCTGCAGAGACTCATTAGGTGGCCGTGTTTAATGACTGCGCTGCCGCCCGGACTAATTACCGCAGCGGCGGGGACACCCGTCTGCCCACAGTGCTTCTTGTCACTGCTAAAATCTATACTGAAATCTATAAAGGCTTAAGGGTAAAAGCTCTGACTCTTTGGGCCACATAGGATTGTCTACTATTGCCATGGTATTGCTGACTGCTATACTTAAAGGGGTGGGCCACAGTTCAGTGTACAGTATTAGTAAGTGTACTCACTGTATATACAGACAGCAGCTCCCTGTGTACTTCATAGAGCTAAAACCAGACTCCCCTTCTCCAGGCTGTGCTGTCCTGCTTTATGGTGATTCTGTCCATAAGATGGCCGACATAGAGCAGCATGTGACCATGCCCCGCCCCCAATGTCTTCCATAAACAAATACAGGCTCAGGGGTGGAGACAGGGAGCGGGGCATGGTCACATGCCCCTCCATGTCGGCCATCTTATGGAAAGAATCACCACAAAGCAGGACAGCACAGCCTGGAGGAGGGGAGTCTGGTTTTAGCTCTATGAGGTACACAGGAATCTGCTGTCTGTATATACAGTGAGTACACTTACTAAGGCTATGTTCACACTATGTATGTGTGCGGCTGTATTTTTTATGTGGCTGGAAATGTGCGGATGAAACTACGGCCGTGGGAAAAAATAGACATGCGGCTGAAAACATACGGTCATTTACTTGGAAATCTGGTTCAACCAAAAATAACAAATAAAATCTTTAGAAAGTGATGCAAACACCTCTGGATGCATCTGGGAAAGCAGGGAAACAGTTTACATGAATTTCTATTACCGGGGTTTGCGATCCTCTGCAGTATGCCGATGCCTCTCATGGTTAATATATTTAATTAATAAAACACATTTTCGTTGTAATAAAGTCCCTTTCATTGTTCAATAATTAAATTTAAACGAATCCATCATTTTGCAATTAAATATACTGTTAAAATAAATATATATATAAATAAATGTATATTTATATATATATTTATTTTTTGACAGTATATTGAATTGCACAATGATGGATTCGTTAGAATTAAATTATTGAACAACGAAACTGATTTTATTACAACGAAAATGTGTTTTATTAATTAAATATTAATTAGTACAGGAAGCTCCATTAAGCCATTAATTCATATTCCCGGTAATAGAGCATTCTGTACTAATCATCACTTTACTTTAATTAAAACATCAAATGTTTCTTCTAATTATGTTATCACAATAGCATTATTAGAAGAAACATATAGAATTATATGTGCGCTCAGCTGATTGGCTGATCGGCTGAGCACACATATTAAGAGCCGGTCCGCAGTACAGTGACTTCATTGTGCTGCGGACCAGCGAAGAGGACACATCGGGGTGAGTATAGAGCTCTCCCCATCCCCTCCCCAGCACTGCACCCATCCCAGCAAGGAAGGGGGGTCACTTAACCCCTTCCTTGCTGGGATGGGTGCAGTCTGACATCAGTCTGGCCCCCAAGGGGTTAAGGGGGATGCAATACATCCTCCCTTAACCCCTTGGGGGCCAGACTGTAAGCAGCGATCTGTAAAGATGCTGCATACTGTAAGGAGCACAACACCGCTCACAATGATGGGTGTTGTGCTCCTGTCCTGTGATTTTTGTGTGTTTCTCCCTTTTTGTTTTTCAGATATCGGTATCCTGGGGATTACGTCGGATTCCGTGGACTACGTCGATGACCAGCGGTTGTTTGGTGTTTTTTTTAATATAATGGTCAATGAGGGGTGTGGGGGTGTTTTTATTTGAATTAAAAAAAAATTTCACTTGTGTGTCTTTATTTCTTTACTTTATAGACTTAGTAGTGGAAGCCGTCTAATAGACGGAATCCATTACTAAGTCGGGGCCTAGTGTTAGCCGGTATAAAATGGCTAACACTAACCCCCTATTATTACCCCAGTACCCACTGCCACCAGGGGTACTGTGAAGAGCCGGGTGCCAGTGGTCCTGGAGCATCAAAATTGGCGCTCCTGAACCGGGCGGCAGCAGGCTGGTAATATTTAGTCTGGGGAGGGCCTAAACCAATGGCTCTTCCCACCCTGGTGTTACCAGGCTGCTGTCGTTTGGTTTTTAACCCGGCTGGTTATAAAAATAGGGGGGACCCTATGCGTTTTTTTTTTTTTAAATAAATAATAAAAAAAAAACGCATAGGGTCCCCCCTATTTTTATAACCAGCCGGGTTAAAAACCAAACGACAGCAGCCTGGTAACACCAGGGTGGGAAGAGCCATTGGTTTAGGCCCTCCCCAGCCTAAATCTTACCAGCCTGCTGCCGCCCGGTCCAGGAGCGCCAATATTGACGCTCCGGGACCACTGGCACCCAGCTCTTCCCAGTACCCCTGGTGGCATTGGGTACTGGGGTAATAATAGGGGGTTAGTGTTAGCCATTTTATACCGGCTAACACTAGGCCCCAACTTAGTAATGGATTCCGTCTATTAGACGGCTTCCACTACTAAGTCTATAAAGTAAAGAAATAAAGACAAGACACAAGTTAAAAAAAATTTTTTATTCAAATAAAAACACCCCCACACCCCTCATTGACCATTTTATTAAAAAAAAACACCAAACAACCGCTGGTCATCGACGTAATCCCCAGGATACCGATATCTGAAAAACAAAAAGGGAGAAACACAAAAAAACACACAAACAGGAGCACAACACCCATCATTGTGAGCGGTGTTGTGCACCTTACAGTATGCAGCATCTTTACAGATCGCTGCTTACAGTCTGGCCCCCAAGGGGTTAAGGGAGGATGTATTGCCTCCCCCTTAACCCCTTGGGGGCCAGACTGATGTCAGACTGCACCCATCCCAGCAAGGAAGGGGTTAAGTGACCCCCCTTCCTTGCTGGGATGGGTGCAGTGCTGGGGAGGGGGTGGGGAGAGCTTTATACTCACCCCGATGTTGCCTCTTCGCTGGTCCGCAGCACAATGAAGTCACTGTGATGCGGACCCGCTAATTATATGTGCGCTGAGCCGATCAGCCAATCAGCTGAGCGCACATATAATTCTAAATGTTTCTTCTAATAATGCTATTGTGATAACATAATTAGAAGAAACATTTGATGTTTTAATTAAAGTAAAGTGATGATTAGTACAGAAAGCTCTGTTGCCGGCAATATGAATTAACGGCTTAATGGAGCTTCCTGTACTAATTAATATTTAATTAATAAAACACATTTTCGTTGTAATAAAATCAGTTTCGTTGTTCAATAATTTAATTTAAATGAATCCATCATTGTGCAATTAAATATACTGTCAAAAAATAAATATATATATAAATATACATTTATTTATATATATATTTATTTTAACAGTATATTTAATTGCACAATGATGGATTCGTTAGAATTAAATTATTGAACAACGAAAGGGACTTTATTACAACGAAAATGTGTTTTATTTATTTAATATATTAACTATTAGAGGCATCGGCATTCGGCATCATTGACGGCTATTTTTGAAGTACTCAGTACGGACCGTCTGTCAATCCACAGCCGTGAATTTGCACATTTCCAGCCGCAAACAATGGTCTTGTTCATTTTTTACGGGTCCGTTTACGATCGGGCCATAGATTCATACATAGTGTGCACTGTGCAGCCGTATATCGTATACTTTCCAAGCGTACGCATGAACAGGAAAAATCCGGCCGATGATTTACCGCCCGCAATACAGCCGCACAGATACATAGTGTGAACCTAGCCAAACACTGTACACCAAACTATTTTCATATTTTCCTATAATCATAGTGAAGAGACGGGAAGTATCTGCTTAATATTAGCCCTAGTGGCCAGACTGAAAACTGCAAGATTTCAGGATTATTTCACAATATAGATTAAAAAAAATTGGGGAGTTAGAAAAAAACACCAGAAAAAAAAAATTCTGATGACCCATTCCTTTATTTAATACATTGTATAAAACTTTACCCATCATACAAGCAGCCTAAATAATAAGACTTGATGAACACCATACTATATGCCTAAAAGACAGAAAGAAGAGAGAAAACATCACCTAGACAACTGTGAGTCTACTAAAACTCCCCAACCTTTATACCATCACAACCCTGCAAAATCCCTCCTGAGTGACCCTTTAATTACCCCAACCAAGCTGTATACTGCAGGAGCGCCCCCTTTGTATATGAATATTCAATGTTCTCCTACAGATATCAGTTCCACGTCGGCTTATGTAAACTGGTTCGCTCACTGGCTATATCTGTACTCTGTAATGTCTGAAGGGTTAATTGTAGTGAGATTAACCCTCCTGGCATCACAGAGTGCAGAGACAGCCATCCGTGGACCCTGTTTACATGAGCTGCCTTAGTAAGGAGGAGAAAGATCAGAGTGGAGACAGAGTGAACAGCTCACACACAGTTTTCTGTGTCTTCAGCAGAAAGTAGCAGCTCAGTCCAGAGGGGAAGAAGACTAAAAAGATAATAACAAGTATGGAACAAATTGTTAGTCTCCAGGAGGGGCGATGATTAACCATGTATTTTACCTGAGCAGAATACCTTTTAAGTGACAGAATACTAACACTATTTATTATTCCAGAACAGAACCCGCAAAGGTAGTTAGGGGCACTGTATTAATAGTCAGAATCTCTCCTGCTTGTAAAGGGCACAATTACCATATTAACACCATAATAAGATTCTCTTTTTAAGTTGGCTCCATAACAAGGACATACAGTATGCTTTTTTAAGAATATGAGCGTCTTCGAGGAAGGTAGCTAATACCTAAGGTATGCAATCCCTGCGGTTGACTACCTAATATCTCAAAGTAGCTCAGGCTACAACACATGACACATGACACATAAGACATGACACATAAGGGACCAAAGTGACTTTGGAGCAGCGATTCTTCTCCCCCTTCCATGTCGGCTCATGTAAACCCGGTCCCTGGCTGGCTGTATCTGCACTCTGTAATGCAAGGAGGGTTAATCATAGTGAGATCATCAGCAACTTGACCTCAGATTAATCCTTCTGGCATTACATAGTGCAGAGAAAGCCATCCGGGGACACTGTTTACATTGGCCATCTCAGAAAGGGAGGAGGAAGATCAGATCAGAGATGGAGCGAACAGCTCACACACAGTTTTCAGTGTCTTCAGTATAAAGCAGCAATTCAGAACTGAGGGAAGGAGACTGAAATCATAATAACAAATGGAACAAATTGTTAGTCTCTAGGAGGGGGAATGATTCAAGATGTATTTTACCTGAGCGAAATATCCCTTTAAGTAACTATTATTATTCCAGAACAGAACCCGCAAAGGTAGTTAGGGGCACTGTATTAACAGTCAGAATCTCTCCTGCTTGTAAAGGGCACAATTACCATATTAACACCATAATAAGATTCCATAACAAGGACATACAGTATGCTTCTTTAAGAATATGAGCGTCTTCGAGGAAGGTAGCTAATACCTAAGGTAAGCAATCCCTGCGGTTGACTACCTAATATCTCCAAGTGACTCAGGCTACAACACAAAGGAGACATGACACATAAGGGACCAAAGTGACTTCGGAGCAGCGATTCACGATGCACTTTCTCTGTCTGAAGAGCCATTAATTTGAATAATCCATAAGCGCTCGCTCCTGCTAGTAAACTCTGCCGCTCATATGCAAAGTGACACAGTGACAGAGGGCAGCGGGGATGTTTGGGACACAGAACCCATTCTTCGTCTGCAGGGTGACACACTGACACAGCCAGCACTTATGCATTAAACATGGAGCTGTATGTATAATTATTACTCTCAGCTCGGATTGCGCTGCAGGTTTTCCTCATCACTCCCCAGTCCCTTGAGGCTCTGTCGTTCCTCGTGAGTTGGGGGGGGGGGGGGAATTGCTGGAGGGGTTTATAAAGTTGTCTTTGATTCCAATTCTCAACAGCTCCCAGAAGAATTTAAGCTGCTCTGGCAATATCCCCTTCCCCGCAGCCCGAAGATTTCATTATCTAAGCGGCAGAGTAGGAGAATGGAAATCTGTGCACAGCAAAGCTACTAGAGAACACGGCCATTTAGACATGTGCTTTGTTTTCAGCGATCACTATGGGCCTAGGTAGGTGTATGTAAAGAACGTTATTATCTTCCCAGATATCCCTTCTGATCCCCGATCTAAGATCCTGTAGATGGAAATGTGCGCTGTTCTATATCTAGAGGCATTGCTCACATTGCTTACAGCTCACGGGCTCCAATGGAAAAACGTGGAGCCGATTCCTCTGAACCATCACTTGCTATTTTTAGCACTGCCGTCCTCTACAGCCCCTCTACGTACAGCACATCACCGTTTATGTACATAGCTTGCATGGATATATACATATATGCTTTGTTCTGTACAGCTAGCAGGTTCTATCTCTTCACTGCATCATCATATGAATGCATTAAGTGACACTGTGGGAGAAGAGGTGGTGGGATTACAGAGTTACTCAGCTAGCACTGACTACATCTGAATAAGAGCTGTATGCATCTGTCTGCAGTCAGCGCCCTCTAGTGGATGCTGCAGGCAGCCAGAAATTCATCCATTTGAAGGGAATTTGAAGATAAATTATGGAACAACCTTATTGTGCTGGACTTAATAGGCAGCTACCTCCAATAGGGGGCACACTAAGAAAGCAACCTCTCCCCTATTCCAGAGTTGTCCATTTTTGTATACTTTTTCCTGCTCACCTGCCAGCCTATAGTCCGAGCACTGACAGATGCTCAGTTTGAAGCAAGCAGATTTATGGAATATACAGGACTAATGTAGAAAAGATTCCTTTATTGTCCCTTTATAGAACAGCACATGAAAACAGACAGCATGGACGGGTTTCAGGTGGGTTATCACCCTTAGGGCTGTATTACACGGGCTGTAAACGAGTGCTGATCTGCTAGATCAATGTTCGCTTACAGAGCCTCTTACACGGCTCAATAATTGTGCAGTAAGGGCTGTATATATATATATATATATATATATATATATATATATATAGTTAGTGATGTCCATGCAGCCCTTGCTGTATATAATAAAGTATATACGTTACCTTTCCACACTCCCCCAGCTGTTTTTCCTGCTCCGCAGCCGCTGGAAGTGACAACAGTCCGCTCAGCCAATCACAGGCCTAGACTGGACAGCCAATCATTTTTAGGCTGGACCAAAAGACACATTCAGCCGGATCTGCCAGTTTAAAGCTTGGAGTAATAAGGCCCTTAGTCAACCTTTATTGTCTCCTTATAAAACCACATAGAAACAGCCAGCATGGACGTGTTTCGGGTGGGTTGCGACTCCTAGTTATCCAAAGGGTGACAACCCACTCAAAAAATGTCCATGTTGTCTTTTCATGAAGAGACAATAAAGAATGACTAGAGTTGGTACCCACCCGAAACGGGTCCATGTTGTCTTTTCTATGGGTGGTTTCACGAAGAGACAATAAAGGAAGACTAGTGGTCGTATCTACATGAAACGCGTTCATGTTTTCTTTTCTATGGGTGGTTTCGTTAAGAGACAATAAAGGATGACTAGCGTTGGTAACCACCCTAAACGCCTCCATGTTGTTTTTTCTATGGGTGGTTTTATGAAGAGACAATAAAGGATGACTAAGGGACGATTATCGTTAGCATAATCGTTAACAATAAACGATCCAAACGACCGCTGTTACGAAAGACCTGAAATCGTTCACCCATTTACATGGAAAGATAATCGTTACTTATGATCGTTCTTGGGGTCGTCTTGTCGGCGCTATTGTGTTTGTCACTACTGCGAACGACCAAACGACTTCTTATTCAATGCGAACGATTTGCGAATTAGCAACGATAAAAATTGGTATGGGTCTTATGAAACGATCAACGATTTCTCGTTTGGTCGTTAGTCGTTAACTGTTATTCAACGTTAACTGCTATTCAACGATTATCGTTAAGATGCGAACGATTTAACGATAATCTGAACGATAATCATCCGGTGGAATAGGGCCCTAAGGGTAGTACCCACACAAAACGCGTCCATGTTGTCTTTTCTATGGATGGTTTCTTGAAGAGACAATAAAGGAAGACTAAGGGTGGTACCAACCCAAAACACGTCCATGTTGTCTTTCTCCATGGATGGTTTCAGAAGAGACAATGAAGGATGACTAAGGGTGGTACCAACCCAAAACACGTCCATGTTGTCTTTCTCCATGTCCAGTTTTATGAAGAGACAATAAAGGAATCAAGCATTGGACATTCCATACAGTCTTCAGGAGCGGTGCATAACACTTCCTAAGCAAACTTGGTATGAGACACCCCCGCAGACATATTTAGCCCTAGATATTCTAGTTCCACCTTCAGGGTGTGATTCAGAAGGTTAAATGGTGTGGGTTAAAATGGAAACCGCTTTTTACGGCTTCTTTATTGATATTCACAGAACGGCCCCATTTTTCTCGGTTTGACCCCTAAAACTAACGTTTATACCTTCATAGAAACGTTCGGGGAATTTGCAACTAAATGTCCAGAAGGGCAACATTACTATCGAGAAAAGATCAAATAAAGAGACAGCAAATCAATTTAACCCCGAGGTTATTAGTATAAATGTTCCAGCATTAAAGGGAACTAAATATGCAGGTGAGCCCACAGGATCTCGTGGGTGTCTGACTCAGCAAGACCTTCTCATTGGATCAAGGGTTGTCTGCCCTCATCTCATATATCTTCAGGCTATTTGTACAGTGGCTGCTGACCTCCACATAAGAATATATGGAAACGCATTAAAAGTAGAAAAAAATGGACTTCTCCTCCATTTACTGCAGCTGCAAATGATAGACTGATTAACATAATTCCCAGTCAGCATTTAAAGTGTAACTGTCATTTAAATGTCACTTTTCAGAAATCAATAAATATTAATAGTACAAACGATTTTAAGAAACTCTGTAATAGGTTTTATTAGGAAAAAGAGTTCCTTTCTGTACTCAGAAAGCTGTTTTCCCACCTCCCCCCTCACTTCAGAAGAAGCAGGATTTCTGTATCCATTATGCTCTATGGAGAGGAGAGGGGTCGAAGGGGGTTAGTGAGCACGGAGAGGAGAAAAGCAGTGCTGTACAAAACAACATCCTGTAATCTACTCTCACCAAGCTCGCAGATAAGCACTGACCTTTCTAACCTCTGAATCCAGCGTTTTATGTGCCCAGTCTCCAAACTGTACAGATGCTTGTCTGCTCTCCCTGCTCACTCATCCCCCTTGACTCCTCCCCCCTCAATAGGTTATAATAGACTCAGCAAACCCGTCTTCACTTTGCTCCTCTGTAATGAAGACGGCTTTGCCTGATAATGGACAGATAAGAAATGAGTGGGGGAAAGGATATAAAACAGCTTTTTGAATACAGAAAGAGGCTTTTTTACCTAATATAACCTATTACAGAGTTTCTTAAAATCCCTTGTTATATTAATTTCTGCAAAGTCCCCCTTTTTTACCTTACCTTAAAGGAATATCCACAAGTTCACTGCATAATGAAAACTCTGACATATACTAACAGATCTTGACTTATAGTCTCTCCCTTTAACAGGAGACGTGTGGCCGACGGCTGGTGACAGCAAGCACAGCCCTGGCTGCACAGCTATCGAGCCATGTAATAGTGCCGATACAGAAGATCAGCACTCGCTTGCAGCCTTTACATATCATGCTACCACAGCAGGACTTGGTGCCACCTGGACTTGTTGCCTTAAACTGTGGTGAGTCCAGGTACAGCCCTTAATTATCAAAGAAAATTGTCTCCTTAAAGGGGTTATCCAGTGTTAGAGAAACACGGACACTTTCTTTCAGAGACAGCACCACTCTTGTCTCCACTTCAGGTGTGGTTTGCGAATAAGCTCTAATCACTTCAATGGAACTGAGTTACAAAACTTGCACCCAAACTGGAGACAAGAGCAGGTGCTGTTTCTGGAAGAAAGTGGCCATTTTTTTTTAACGCTGGATAACCCCTTTAAAGGGGAGTAGCAAATCCCTATAGAAAACTCTCTCCTGCTTTGGACAGCCTCCAACACGGACAAAGGTGGCACCAGAGACTGGAAAAAATACATCACTTCCTGCAGGACATACAGCATCTGATAAGTATTGGAAGACTTTTTATAATGGAAGTCATTTACAAATCTGCATAACTTTTTGACATTTTTGTTTTCTTCGGAGTACCCCTTTAAGTATAAATCATTTACCCTACTTATGCAGAATATTGGGGCCCTTAGATAAAATTCCACTTTAATTTCTCCCAGTTTCCCACAAATTTCCCCTCTCAGCATCCACTCCCATTCGTTGTATTCTATCCACGTAACAGCAAACATTTCAGGTTATCGCCAAAGACATTTTGCAGCTGAGTTGTATCTAGTCATCAGTGATACTTTCTCCCAGATCCGCTGTGCATTGTAGGTGCCATCTTAGAACGGTTCCTGAATGTCATCGTAAAACATATTCATCAGCCTTTTCATTCCTACTTAAAGTGTCACTGTTGTTTAATTTTTTTTTTTTTCCAGAAATCAGTAGTACAGGCGGTTTTAAGAAACTTTGCAATTGGGTTTATTAGCCGAAAAATGCATTTTTATCATGAAAAAGCAGTTTGAAGCTCTTCCCCCTGTCTTCATGGTTCTCTTATAGAGAGGGGAGGGGTGGAGGGAGATGTGGCAACAAAACAGGACAACAAAGAGTTAATTTACAGCTACATCACCAGGCTATCTCCTCTGAAGTCAGCACTGACCTCTCTGACCTCTGAATACCGGCTTTCACGCAGGTCCCGCTGTGTAATCCTTTTTTTTCTGCTCTCTGCTGGAGACTTATCTCTCTCCTCCCTCCTCCCCCCTCCCCTGTAAAAGAGTCAAGATTTCCTGATAATGAGCAGTGAATGAGAGGAAGGAGGGGAGGGGGGGACATGGGGAAAGGCTTTTTGAATGCAGATAATGGCATATTTGCCTAATAAACCCAATTACAAAGTTTCTTAAAAATCGCCTGGACTATTGATTTCTGCAAAAAATAAAATAAAAATGACAGTGACACTTTAAAGGGGTACTCCAGCGGGGGGGGCACTTTTGTGCTGGGACCGGGGAGGAGGTGGCCGAGGGAAATGACGTCCACTCACCTCCCCGGTTCCAGCGGCGGGTCCCGCATCGCGGCGCTCCGGTGCCCGGTTCCCAGGTCCACTCAGCCACTCAGAGAAGGAGACGGGATCTAAGCGGACTTAAAACGGATCCTGCCTCCTTCACTGAGTGGCTGAGCGGACCTGAGACGTCACGTCTCGGGCCCGCGTCAGACACCCGGAAGCGACTGGGAACCGGGCACCGGAGCGCCGCGATGCGGGACTCACCTCTGGAGTCGGGAAATCCCCGGTCCCAGCACAAAAGTGCCCCCCACTGGAGTACCCCTTTAAGTTTATCAGTGCCTTTCGTACAATATATTCCTCCCAGGGCGTTCTTATTCCGTACGTGTAATGCTTTGTCCGCACGTAGACATCTCCAACCACTTCATGCTGCCCGAAAATTGCTGCAATTTGACCGCTCACTTCTTCTAACAAAAACTAACTTTCAGATATTTGCCCTAACATTAAAATCATAAACACAGCAACAACAATTTGACACCGCCAACATCCTAGTGGGACCGGCAATGCAATTTCATGCTCACAAATTTTTATGATTACTTTTTATGACACATGCAGAAAAATAGTTTCGCTGGTTCAGTTTTTTATAGCGCTGTTATTGCTGAGCTCCGTATAGTAAATAATCATAGAGATCAATTTCAATCCCGTACTTGTATATGTACATAGAAACACAGACATGCTGTAAATGAATATATTAAAATATATAGAAATATGTAGATCTTGTCCAATAACATGATGGATTGCCACTCAGCAGCACAGTTACTTTGTATGTAAGGCTATGTTCACACAACGTTTCTAGGTCAGGTGGACTGCTTGCCCTTTGGTTGTGTCTTGAATTGAAAAGTCCATTTAATTTAATAGTAAAAACTGCGAAAGGACGATCCGAAAATAATTGACATGATCATTATTTTGACATCCGCGCAGATAACGTCCCTTATTTCATGCACTGTGTGCATTGGACGTAAATCGCACAGTAAGGGACGTCTTTTTAAATAGAAAAAGCGGATGACTTTTTTCTTTTTTTGACGTTGTGTGAACATAGCCTTAGGAAAATGTATACCAACATATATAATATATATACAGTGGTACCTTGGTTTAAAAGTAACTTGGATTAAGAGCGTTTTGCAAGAAAAGCTCACAGTTTTTCAAAATTGTAACTTGGTTTAAGAGCATTGAGTGGGGGAGGGGCATGGTCTGCATAGCCTGGTCTACAGCACTGTACTCTGACCCAGGAAGTCTCCCTCACCTTCCAAATCATAGCAGATCCACTTCAGGCTGGGGCTTACATCAGGGGACAGGACTGTGGAGGTAATCTCTTCATAGCTGTAACCCCTCTCTCCCCAGACAGAGTGCTGCTATACTGTGCCTACATCTGCCCTGTTTATTCCTTCATGCTCCCTGTGGTCTCTGTCAGCCCTTGTGTTTCCCATCCTCTCCATTCCTGCTATAATGTGCCTGCACTCACACTCAGCTATACACACTGCTGCTATAATGTGCCTCCACTTACACTCAGCCATTCAGCTGTCACTCAGCTGCTGTATAGAAAAGTTTCTGTCACTGTCCTCCCGCACAGCTCTGTGATTCTCATTTCCTGATTGGTCCATGCCGAACACACTCCCCTGCAGTCACTATACATTATACTCCACACTCCCCTGCAGTCACTATACATTATAGTCCACATGCTGATTGCTATACTGTACAGCAGGGTCTCAAACTCAATTTACCCGGGGGCCGCTGGAGGTAGAGTCTGGGTGAGGCTGGGCCGCATCAGGTTTTCCACAAGAAAAGCTCTTACAAAAACATTCCAATGTCATCAAATGTTTTTATCTTTTCATCTGTTAAAACCACATATAGTTGCTGACTAGAGAAATGTAATTATTATTATTCAGATTCAAATGTCTGTATTGACAGTTCCTTAACATTTAACTTTCTGAACATGAATGGAACACACACACACACACACACACACACACACACACACACTGCCTGACCCCCACCACACACACACACACACACACCCCTGACCCCCACCCTGACCCCCAACCACATACACACAGCCTGACCCCCACCCTACACACCCACTGCCTGACCCCCACCACACACACACACACTGCCTGACCCCCCCCCCACACACACACACACACATACACTGCCTGACCCCCAACACACACACACACGCTGCCTGACCCCCAACACACACACACACACACTGCCTGACCCCCAACACACACACACTGCCTGACCGCCAACACACACACACTGCCTGACCCCCAACACACACATACACACACACTGCCTGACCCCCAACACACACACACTCACTGCTTGACCCCCAACACACACACACACACACTGCCTGACCCCCAACACACACACACACACACACACACTGCCTGACCCCCAACACACACACACTCACTGCTTGACCCCCAACACACACACACACACTGCCTGACCCCAACACACACACACTGCCTGACCCCAACAAACACACACTGCCTGACCCCAACACACACACTGCCTGACCCCCAACACACACACACTGCCTGACCCCCAACACACACACACACACACTGCCTGACCCCCAACACACACACACTGCCTGACCCCCACCCCACACACACACTGCCTGACCCCCCCCCCCCACACACACACACTGCCTGACCCCCCCCCCCCACACACACACACAATGCCTGAGCCCCCCCACACACTCTGCCTGACCCCCACAACACACACACTGCCTGACCCCCAACACACACACACACAAATCAGCGCAGGGAGGGAGCGTGGAGCCGCTGAGGCTCCACGCTCCCTCCATGCGCTGATTTGATTGGACAAGGATGTTCGGACACTACGTCGGGTGGGCGGTGTGTGAGGCGGAGGGGCAGCCGCGGCGACCTGCGAGCCAGATGCGGCCATCAAAAGAGCCGCATCTGGCTCGCAAGATGCTGGGGGAAAAAAGATTTGGGGCGGCAGGCATTTAATCCGAGGCTGGGCCACACTTACAGTAAAATTACCATTGAGGTGGGGGCCGCAAACTAGTGTCCCGAGGGCCGCAGTTGGCCCGCGGGCCGCGAGTTTGAGACCCCTGCTGTACAGTAACGTGTAATATGACTAATTCAGTTGTTTCTCATTGTTTGTTTCATCTGTTCTACATGTTGTTCAGAATTAAAAAAAATCTATATTTTTGGGATGTGGAACCAATTGTCTGCATATCAGTGATTTCTTATGGGAAAATTTGCTTTGGTTTAAGAGTGGTTTTGGCACCACAGTGTATATATATATATATATATATATATATATATATATATATATATCTGTGTGTAACTGTGTTCTTGAGTGGACATTCATCATAAGTCTTCCTGTCTGGTCCCCGGTGTAGAGACAGGACTTGGGACGTTACATTCCAGGCCCTCTCAGCCAGTCAGTGGCTTTAGCGGTGTCCCCTGAAATCACAGTAAGGCTAACCTTCTGTCCTGATGGTAAACGGTGAATCCGCTAGTCGTTTGGCTGAGAACTGTCCGCCAAGTGAGGTCATCAGAAAGCAAAGGGTGAAAAATCCAATCCCCAGGACGAAAATCCTATAGGAGAAAATTGAGAAGTAACTTAAAAACATATCAAGCAATTGACTTGTTATGGAACTCTTTTCATACTTTCATATATTTTTATATATTTCATATATTCTTCTTGCTGCAATGATTGGAAATAGTAGAAGTTCACGTTGTCAGACTTCCTCACTAGGGAACTGGTGTTTGTATTTTACAAGATGGAAAAAGTGGTTGAATATTTTTTTTTATTTTTTATTTTTCAATAAAAAGGTGTAAAAACTTCTTTGGCTGTGAAAGGTTTACAGTAGGAGAAGCAGTACGGAGATCAGTCACAGTCACAGAATGTTTCATTAGAAAAGAATCTTTTGGTTTAGGTCATAAACAAAAAAACCTAAGAGTTTTCTGGCCTTTTTTATATATACATTTTATGTCATGATTTGTATTAAAAAAAAACAAAAACATCCTGACATTTTCCAGATTCCATACTGACCAACATGATAGCAGACACAACAAACTGACCTCTCCTATTTCCTTTTTAGCTGATATGTCTGCTTTGCTGTGTAAACTGGGACAGAATGCACAGAGCCATTTCTTTATCTTTAGGGAAAAATATATACATTTAATTCTCACATATCTAAGATTGCATCCTGGCCAATAGGACAGCAGACACAATAAACTGATTGTTTCCTTTTTTATCACTTGTCTGCTTTGCTGTATAAACTGGGACAGGAAGCACAGAGACATTTCATTATCTTTAGGAGAATAATATATATATATATATATATATATATATATATATATATTCATTCATAGAGTACAAAAATGATTATAACTAATTACAACTATCAAGCTCCCCGCCAGTCCCTGGTCTCTGCATCTTTACAGATTTATTTCCCTCGTGCTGCTATTTAATTATGAGACGTTTTATTGTCCACTTGGACAGAATATTAAATTCAAATCAATGCAGTATTTCTGCTACCAGAGAGCAGTGCATTGTGGGAGCCAACTTGCACAGTTGTATCCCAGCTATTAGAGTGCTTGCTACCACTTTAGCAGGTCACCATGGGTCTGGCCAGTGTCGGACTGGGGTGTCTGGGGCCCACCAGAGGATTTGACTCTGAGGGCCCACCAATGAAGAACCAGTGAGAAAAGACATGTCAGTCAGTGCAGGTTCTAAAGCTGGGGGCCCACCGGAGGATCCTCTGTTCTCTGGTGGGCCAGTCCGACACTAGGTCTGGCAGCTACAAACCAGACCCACATGGTCTAACAGGACGTATGGACAAAGGTTGTCCTCATAGGACAGGCCCTTTAAATTGTTTTATAAAAGTTTTAATTGGTCAGGCTAACACTTTTATGCATATGCGTTCATTCATATAGTCCACATTGGATAAATAGGAAACAAGATCATGTCCTACAGACTTAAATTTTTAATAAACACAGACTTCAGTCTATTATAATGGGGCTTACCGGAACGGCCTGAGCGTAAGAAAACATCTTCGTACCAAAACCTTCCCATCAGAGTTGACAGACAGCATCCTTGAACCCAAATGATAATCTGCAGCTGGTCGTCCGGCGTTGCACCCTATAAACAAACACAAACACGGCTATTATCTGTTCAGATGGAATAAAGATGAGTGACGTGCGGGAAGCACTGATATATAATATACACAATATAAGGCTATGTTCACACTGCGTATATGTCCGGCCGCATATTTTCGCGGCCGGACATATACGCGGTAAACTCCAGCCGGAGATTTACGCTACTTGCGGCCGGCTACGTACGGACAGCGAACTTACGCCCATAGTCTACTTACGCTTCCCGAGCGCCATACGTAGCGATCTGACAGCGGTCTTTTACTTGGAAATCTTCGCCTAGCCCCGGACACCCCACAGAACCTTTTGGATCGGCACAAAAAGCTGCAAAAATGAAGAAATCACCACTACATACGGGACCGCATGTAACGCTACGTGCGTAAGTTACGGCACTTTTGTCCGCAAACAATGGTCTGGTTCAGTTTTTTACGGCGCCGCGTACGATCCAGGCGTATGTTTGTACGTAGTGTGAACTGTGCAGCCGTACTTCGTATACTTTCCATTATACGCAAACTACGTAAGTCTAAGGCCGCTTACTCACGGAACGCGCTACGGCCGGAAACTTACGTAGTGTGAACATAGCCAAATAAAGGTTATATTATCTAGAATTTATCTACAATGTGAAGAGGGATGCCTCTTCCATTAGTGTTGAAATTGCAACCGACCAAAAAAATGCATATATGCTGCTCAATGAGAACAGGTGGAAAAATAATAATAAACCTAAATATTTTATTAAAAACAACAACAACAACGTTTCGGCTTGTAAACTTGCATAGAGCCTTCATCGGGTGTATCCATATCACAAATGTTACTCGCGTTAAACAGACTCTGTCAGCAGGTTTATGCTGTCTTATATAAGGGTGGCATAAACTAGTGACAGAGAAGCTGTATCACTTACATTGTTCTGTGCAGCTGATCCAGAGATATCCGGCTGAATAACATGGACAATAAGTAGTCCTCTCTATTATGTGCATGTGCCCAGTAGTCCTGGATATTCATGAGAAGCAGAAAACTCCGCCCACCAGCTGCTGATTGGCAGTTATCTATCTATGCTGTGTATAGGCAGACAACTGCCAGTCAGCAGCTGGAGGGAGGGGTGTGACAAGAAACCTATTCTCCTGCATATTAGGAGAACAGAATGATGTAATACACCGATCTGTTCAGCACTAGTTTATGCTGCCCTCATTTAAGGCAGCATAAGCCTAGTGACAGATTTCTATTTAATAGCCACATTGCTCAGCCAGGACTCCGCCCATTTTTGGGTTAGAGGTCACGGTCAAGTAGTACTAATACACATACAAATCCACAATACAAGTTAAAACATCCAATCGATAATAAAACATACGAGTATTAAAATATACAGGTAAATTACCCAATAGAGGTGTATACACCTTTTGATGAGATACAAACTTTATTACGTGTTATAAAAACCATTCCCTCGTATCTTGGTTAATCATATCAGATTGACCAAGACACGTTTTGGCCGGAGTTGTCCTTTAAAGTGACTCTGTACCCACAATCTGTCCCCGCCAAATCCCTTGTACCTTCAGATAGCTGAACGGAACGGAACGGAACGGCCGGTCTCATACGTAGTGTGAACATAGCCTTAAGATGAATAATATTTGTGATATGGCAACACCCGATGAAGGCTCCATGAGAGTTTAGGAGCCGACACACGTTGTTGTTTTTAATAAATTATTTCGTTTTTTTCGCTACGGACTTTATGGCCTGTTCTCACTGAGCTGCATATATGTGGGTTTTTTTTGGTAAGTTGCGATTTCAGCACTAGAAGAAGATCGTCATTGCCATCCTGGTCCTGGCTGGCATCCCTCCTGATATTTACATGCTCCAGTGTTCGTGCTAGTCGTGGTCCTCTGGGAGCAGTACTATTTCTCCGATACTCACTAATTAGAGTTGTGTCTAATGGTGTGTTTACACATGCAGATTTATCTGACAGATTTTGGAAGCCAAAGCCAGGAATGGATTTGAAAAGAGGAGCAATCTCAGTCTTTCCTTTATCACCTGTTCCCTGTTTATGGTCAGTTCCTGGCTTTGGCTTCAAAAATCTGTCAGATAAATCTCTCTGTGTAAATGCACCGTTAGTGTCTGCGCAACCTCAACAGGTAAGTGGCACCTGACACTTCATTGACTAGTGTGTACACCCCTCCCCCAGTTTTCTCTTTCTACAGGTATCTACCATGTGGAAATTTTCATTGTGTTTCCATTTCATTTATTGATAGATAACATATATGTGAAAATTATCATGATGTTACTCATAAAAAAACTTAGGGTCAGATAAATGTTGGAGGAGAACCCTGGGCAGGGCTCTTCTCTACAGAAGAACATTATTAGCAAACAAGTAGGGATCTGAATCCCGAAGATTATGGGATAGGGTGAGGACCAAGTGTCGGGATGGGGTAGCGGGGAGCACTGTTAGGTTTCATGCACAAATGTTCCTTCTACCGTTGATAAAATAGACCTTAATGTTGCAGCAAATTTAGTTTTTATCTCCTTCTAGGATCCATTACTCCTTCACTTTAATGTCGATAGAGCCATATTGGAGCTTGTTTTTTGCGGGACTAATTGTACTTCCAAGTGGTGTCTCTATTTTACCATATAGTGAATTCTGGAACCAATGTATTGTTTCACGCTTGGCTGAAGACACTTGTAGTAAGAGGCACACTGTAAGTTCAGATGGCCCAGAGAGGGAGAAGATGGGCCACCACACAAGTGGAAAGGTGACTTGACATCTGGTTATTTTACCACTTCTACTATCAGTCAGCTGTGGTGAGTAAACTGAATCCCAAAGATTATGGGATAAGGTGACGACCAAGTGTCGGGATGGGGTAGCGGGGAGCACTGTTAGGTTTCATACACAAATGTTCTTACTGCCATTGATCAGATGGACCTTAATGTTGCAGCAAATTTAGTTTTTCTCTCCTTCTAGGACCCATTACTACTTTATTTTAATGTTAATAGTGCCACAGAGATGTGGTGAGTCATTGTGCTCAAACAAGACATAAGAAGGGGCCCACTCTATCTCAAGTGCGAACTGAAGATTCATTTGCCCCTTTATGGTCCACTCCAAGCCTGTCTGGAAAGGTGTAAAAACACAGCACCATACTGGGGGACCTAGTCTGATCTTTGCTTTAGGGCTCCTCTCTCTTTTGTGCAGTGGCGTACTGGGGTATCTGGGGCCCACTAGAGGAAATGATCCTGGGGGCCCATCAATGAAGAACCAGTGAGAAACGACATGTCAGTCAGTGTTAGTGCAGATTCTAAAGCTGGGGGCCCACCGGAGGATTCTCCGGTCCTCTGGTGGGCCAGTCCGGCACTGCTTTCATGATAGTAGAGACAGGAGGAGGATAAACACCACATTGTCTACCACCACAGCTAATAAAATGACTGAATACTATTTTGCCAGTGTTATATTCCTGTTTGGATTGATAATGTTCAGGATGTTGGTTTCTGCTGTCTCTACACTGATTGCAGACGTATTCATTATGTACTTCTGTTCTTGAACGTTGTACCTAGGTGTAAATCACAAGTGTACTTAGACTGAAGCAAGGCTCGAATTGTATAAGAATGAGGCCTGAGGGCTTTTAGTTTAGTGCTAATGCAAAATTAAAGACGGGCTTCTGGAGTGCGGTTATATTACCCAATGTAAACCCAAGAAATTAACTTCAAATGCTTCAGTCCCACCTCATTCTCTTATTCTAATAGTCTCACTTTATTTTCTGGATCTGGATTTTAATTGAGGTGGACGTGTGTGCCTAGCCGGGTGTCACTAGAGATCACTCTGTCTACATCCATCTTCTACACCTTGCATTAAATCATCAGATTTGGTGGCATGGGAAAAAGAATAAGGCAAACAGAATGAAAGGAGAGAATAAAGAATGACTACAATGACTTAATCACCCTAACCTCCATAGTTTACTTGTCAAACAGTAGATGTTGCGGAGGTAGACGTGACTGTGAGGACGGGCTTTATTAGGGTGAAATATCGTCAATCTACAATTTTTCTGTTGGATTGTGCGCGTGTCAATTGATGTCTCCAGTACAAACAGAGATTAAGCTCTTAAGTCTCCATACACCTTGGGGAAAGGTCAGACGACTGTCAGGAACTGGACAGCAGGACAAGACAAGACAGTGAGCCCTAAGCTCAGCCCCACCCACTGTCCTCTACCTACTTGCCCCCCTAGGCTAAACCCTAGGGCAGCAACTGGGCGGCGGTCCCTGTACTGGCTTGGTGGGACACAAAGACAAGACAGACAGACAAAACACAATAAAGAATAGTCGACAGTCCGGGTCACAACAATCGGGCAGAAAAGTACAAAATCACAATCCATGAAGCGAGGTCAATAAACAGGCAATATGGTCAGGGCAGGCAGCTAGCAGGGATGGTCAGAAATACAAAGCAGAAGAGTCAGAATAAACAGAGCAAGAGAAACAGAACCAGGCAGAGACAAACTCAATATCCGGCAATGGTATCCCAGACTGAGGTAGTTATATAGGAGGCCAGGGTTCTGATCCAGAACATAATTGGACCATCCCCCTGAACTCCAAGCACAGACAGCTGAGAACAAAACAGATCCACTGGCAGGAAGACCTGTCAGTCACAGCAGAACCAAAACACAGATTAACCCTGACATGGCCAGACAGAACTCAGCAGGTGAAGTCGGGTGTGTCTCTCAAGGTGAGCAAATAACCAGTGTTCACACACTACAAAACAAAACACAGAAACAGAATGCAAGAAAATCAGCACCTTCTCGGCCGCACAGCATGAGCAGAGGGATGCATGACGCTCCGCAAAGATACCATCCTGACAACGACCTTGGTGGATCCAGCAGCACCATCTGACTCTCTATTGTGCAATGGAGCTTCCCAACTCTCAACCAACAGATGGCGAGAAGGGTTGGGCATTTTGGACTTCAGATGCCTCATTGTAATGGTAGGGGACAGGAACAAGCAACCCTAATCTTCACTTGAACCCATGTCCCTGGCTACCTGGAGAATCCACTCTTAGGGCCCTTGCATTCTACGGAAATAATGCGGAGAAGCTCTGGTGGATTCTGTGCGCTCGCCCCCCGCGCTTCTGCTTAAAGATTTGCCTGACCCATAGATTCCATTCTATTCAGGCAGATCCAAAGAACTGTCCTGTCAATTCTTTTTTTGGGCAGACTGTGGAATCTGCCTGAATGGGATGGGCCAGATGTTCAAGTGGGAGTGTGCACGGAATCCGCCAGAGCTTATCCGGATGATTTCTGTAGTGTGCAAGGGCCTTAAGTGCACAGAAAAGAGTAAGATAGTCAGGTCACAACTAGACAGGTACTTCAATAACAAAACCAGAACTAAATCACAAGCCAGGGCCAAAGTTAGAGCCAGGAGAAAGTCAGAAACTCTACCAGAGTGAGAAGCCAATACGGGAAGAAGGATACGGGTGGTCAGAACACCAAAGATCCAAGGAGCAGGAGATAACTGTGTGGGCTACTAGGAGTAACCATCAATGGCTAGTGTGGCCTCATAATTAAATATGGTGGCCTGGCATCCTTGGTACCCAAGAGGGTACCACCCAGTCAGTAGGGTAGCCACAGAGCTGACAGCATCAGGGCCGGAACATGGAGGAGGCCATGGCCGCCACTGGTACATGGACAGGTTAGTACATTACACCATCCTTTATGCTTTGTGGGATCTAAGTCATTGCCAAAACTGCTTGGAAGCGGCTTACCTCCCCTCACCTCATTCATAAAGGTGAGTGTTTGGCTGAGCCGAACATTCATGTGTTTAGGGTGGATGGAATTGACCAAGTAATCCATTGGCCAAGAACTACTTAAGGTGTATGGAGTACCTTAGGGCAGAGAAGTATATGCTGACACAGAGTATTTTCCATGCATATCTTGTATTACTGTACATGTTTTCACTGGCAATATGCTCCACAATTTTTTCACCGTGTATTTGAAATCTATGCGCATAGGCAACATGTCACTTACTCTCCTGTGCATAAAACATGTTATGGTGCCAGGATGGGATTAGCCCCATTGAATGTGGCTGATCTGCATCCAAAACCACTGCAGCAGCAATGGATAGTAAAAGGAACAGCAGAAACAGCTACATCTTACATTTATGCCACATATTCTTCAACATCCTTTTTTAAGGTAAAATATGCCATGTGAGCATGCCCTTACAGTATCAAGGAAAGCAGCAGTGGCTGAGTTTCTCTAGACCCATACAGCTAAGTTGACCTTACACATGAAACTAATGTCAACCGACCCTGGCCATTTCAATAGATGTCAGGGAAGAAATGGGTCAGGCATATTGGATTTAAACATACTCGTTCTTTCTATTCTCATGGAGATAAGGGTTGTCCACAACATTCTCTCTGTCCCTATTCGGAGAGTGAATAAGTGTATGGGGGATCGGGAGAGATAGCGTGAATGAGCATTTGACGATCAGCTATCAAAAATGGAGACATTAGGTATGGACCCACTATGCCATCCAACTGGCCTGGCTTTTGCTCACACTTAAAGGGAATCTGTCAGCTGCAATTCATGGTCCAGAGCTACCTCTTAGGTAACTACCCTATCAGAGAGGGTTATCTTAGTTTTCTCAACCAATCAGATCCCCGCTGAAGAGCCATATGTAAAGTGGGGAGGGGTAATAGTTGGGGGGGATTCAAGAACTTGCTGAAGAGATACTTCCAGGCCCTGGCCTGAGGCCAGGACCCATTTGCGGGGCTTTATGAAAACTATTATTTTTCTTCTTACCAACTTTGTATTCCTAGCCATGTCCGGCTAGTGCATAAAGGTGGTAAGGCTGCAATAAAGGGGATCAAGGGGCAACCCTGTCTATGCTGGGCAGCTATTCTTCTCTCATCCTGAGAATCATTCCAGGCACAGTCAGTACTTAGGTAAAATAATTGAGTCTCTGCTGCAAGCTGCTAGGTTTCCTAAGGGGTTCCCCCGATGGCTCGCTGTATCCACAAGGTGGGGCCTACATCACTGAATCTTTGTCATTCTGTGCCCATAGACAGCATAAGGAGAAAGTTCATACCCGTGGGTGTAGGTAACTCTTCTCTGAAGCCCTCCCAAATGAGAATCCTAGGATCTAGACGGCCCCCACTACCCTGAACCAGCCGTAAGACCATTACTGTCTTCAAGTCACTACAGCCAAGGTCAAGTCTATTTCAAGTAACTATTGTTTTCAGAGACTGTGTCAAGTGCTTATCTCTATTTTGCTCCCAGCGCCAAAGCTGAGTTGGAAAAGTATTGCCTATTATCTTCTCTTATCTGCCAGCATACCAGCTGTGATTTGTACACGTGAAACTACAAGTATTTATTGTCTGCTAAAGATTCCTAAACTGTGAATAGACTGTCTATTGTTCTTACAAGACTACAAAGTGACTTCAAGTAACCTCTTTGTTTCAGATTATCGTCACTCAGCACTTCTTGATCCACAACACCTGTACTACCTAGACCTGTCCTACAAAACCAAGAAGCTGTGGGTCATTGTATCCAAAGGTGAGCGCATACCACTCCTGGCCACCATGCAAAGCGCCTCGTTTGGTATTATAACACCTACCCAGCCACATAACACCCATGTCATTGACTGGCAAAGCAGCCAGTCCATCATCCGGGGCGTGATGTATCCTGCATCGAAGATCCCATAACCTGGCGGGGAACCCGAGGCTGGTCCCGCCGCTCACCACAATCACGGGGAGAGGCAAGTTCCTACTGGTTATCAAATTCCCCCCTTCAGGCTGCCGACTGTCAGATTTTAAAAATGGCCGCACTTTTTCTTTAAATACTATTTTCTTGAACCAGAATATCCCTTTAAGGATTCCCTTAAAATCCAGCTCTATCTAGGCACATTATGTGAACTCAAAAGTTAAGCAGCCCACTAATGGGATAATGTTAATTTTTCCAGCCATTAACAACTTTAACGTTTTTGGAGAAAAGTCAGACCCAAAAAAATCAGTTGTTATGGAAACCCATTTGCTCTCATTATACGCTGTGGCACACATTACCGCTTAGAGTTCTCTGTGACATGGGTCACGGCAGCAAAGTCTAAGGCTAATATGCCGAATCCCTGTGATTCCAAAGACAGCAGCACAGCGGTCTCCATATCCTCCAGGTGAGAAGTGACAATACAGTAGGAGGGAGCAATGATTGCTTGTGATTGCCATATTATGTCTGAGATGTAACGTCTCTTGTTTAACCTGACGCTGTAAGTTCACGGCAGAAACTGAAACCTGTAATAAGCACATATGATTCCCGTAGAGATGTCTACATCGTAACAAGTTGGATAACTTTCTCATCTATACATAACTCCTATCCAGGCTCAATTCCTATTAAAAAGCAGTTTAATACAGGACTGGGTATGCCATGATATTTTACTACCATATCAACAAGTTATTATCCCCCATGCACAGGTTAGGGGATAGCAAGCTGACTGGTGGTCGTCTGACCAATGGAACATCCACCGATCCTGAGAACGGGGAGAAAATTCTCCCTGAAATGGCTGGAGCCCATCACACATCCATGGCCAGTGCTCCATTTATCCTCTATGAGGCTTCCGTACATTGCTCAAGAAGTTATCGGCCAGCCACAGAATAGAGGATAACAAGACGGTTGGTGGGTCTGATTCATTCACTATGAGGCTTCAGTGCTCAGCAATTTTCGCACGTGTGGTGCACTCCAGGGGAACATTACACCTTTATTCTTGTAACTGCTGGGGATTCCAATGGTTGGTCCAACACCAATCAACTTATGATTGTCAATGAAGAAAATTTCTTAGAGTGAAAATAACCCTTTTACCACTTTGATTGAAGAGTTTCTGCAATATTTGGTGCACTGGTTTACAATAAGCACCACTTGAGTTCCTGGCAACACACAGGAAACAACTAGTTCTAACCTAATTTTTTTTTTTTTATTAAATCAGGGTGTGTTTGTAATATTTTTGTAAAATTTTTGTACAATTTTTGTACATCTAGAGGGACAGACCTATTGCGTGACCCGTTTTTAACAGCATTTGGTTATATGCTTTACTGCAAGCTCCATGGACATAGGGACCTCTCCTGTTGACATGAACAGGAAATGTTACTGGGCATACTCTGTGACCTTTACACAGGTCATTCTATAGGGAGGGGGAGGCTGAGCTGTGAGCATTCTCTACTGTTGTAACTTTTACTGTAATGATGTACAGTAACAAGAAGTCTCAGCGTAGTTCTAGGCCTAATGGTGAGAATGGAAAATGGGTCATTTTCTGATGACACATTTCCTTTAAGCCTCATCCCAAAACTGGCCTTGAGATGGCTGGAAATACTTCTTGCTTCTCTCTTTTAAAGGGAGGGCACAATCAAATAACGACATTAGTATTTTTTTTTACTATAAACTTATTTATTTTTATGTGACTATCCATATAAATCTATGCTCAGCCAATCGTGGCTGAGCAGCTGATGACGCAGCAGAGGGAGGCCGGCATGAGGGATGGCTTCAATGGCTTCCCGAAGATGACGTCGTCGACGTAAAGATGGCAGCCGGGGTCGACAGTGATTGAGTAAGTATAATGCACCACACTTCCGGGGTGGGGGGGAAACGGGGGAGGGAGCCATTCATTTAAATAACACACATCACAAAGTTGTATAACTTTTTAATGTGTGTTATTCAGTGAATAAATGTTAAACGCCGCACTACCCCTTTACCAGGGGCGGAACTACCGCCGTAGCAGCCGTAGCGGCTGCTACGGGGCCCCTAACATCAGGGGGCCCGTGGCCTCGGCCCCCCGAAGATGACCGCTTGCAACACCCGGCGGCCGAGCGGGCCTCCCGGGTGTTCAGTGTTCTGACTGACAGCGCGAGAAGCCATAGGCTTCCCGCCCTGTCAATCATTCTTGTGACCGCAAGCGGTATTCCGCTTGCGATCACAAGAGTGTCCCACCCAATGAGCAGCTCTTTGGTGAAGTCCTGGCAGCGTCATCGCTGAGCACTCAGTGTGCGCCGCCGCGGCTGGGACTTCCGGTACTAAGAACACAAACCGGAAGTCCCAGCCGCCGCGGCGCACACTGAGTGCTCAGCGATGACGCTGCCAGGACTTCACCAGAGGGCTGCTCATCGGGCAGAGGCAGAGAGAAGAGGAGACCGGCGACCGACGGGGGAGCGTGGGGTTAGGTGAGTTATGTGTTTGTTTGTTTTTTTAATCAGAGGAGCAACACTGCGGGCTATGTGGGGAAGGGGATGCACAATACTGGGGGCTATGTGGGGAAGGGGATGCACAATACTGGGGGCTATGTGGGGAAGGGGATGCACAATACTGGGGGCTATGTGGGGAAGGGGATGCACAATACTGGGGGCTATGTGGGGAAGGGGATGCACAATACTGGGGGCTATGCGGGGAAGGGGATGCACAATACTGGGGGCTATGTGGGGAAGGGGATGCACAATACTGGGGGCTATGTGGGGAAGGGGATGCACAATACTGGGGGCTATGTGGGGAAGGGGATGCACAATACTGGGGGCTATGTGAGGAAGGGGATGCACAATACTGGGGGCTATGTGTGGACTAGGGGTGCACAATACTGGGGGCTATGTGAGGAAGGGGATGCACAATACTGGGGGCTATGTGGGGAAGGGGATGCACAATACTGGGGGCTATGTGGGGAAGGGGATGCACAATACTGGGGGCTATGTGGGGAAGGGGATGCACAATACTGGGGGCTATGTGGGGAAGGGGATGCACAATACTGGGGGCTATGTGGGGAAGGGGATGCACAATACTGGGGGCTATGTGGGGAAGGGGATGCACAATACTGGGGGCTATGTGGCGAAGGGGATGCACAATACTGGGGGCTATGTGTGGACTAGGGGTGCACAATACTGGGGGCTATGTGAGGAAGGGGATGCACAATACTGGGGGCTATGTGGGGAAGGGGATGCACAATACTGGGGGCTATGTGGGGAAGGGGATGCACAATACTGGGGGCTATGTGAGGAAGGGGATGCACAATACTGGGGGCTATGTGTGGACTAGGGGTGCACAATACTGGGGGCTATGTGAGGAAGGGGATGCACAATACTGGGGGCTATGTGGGGAAGGGGATGCACAATACTGGGGGCTATGTGGGGAAGGGGATGCACAATACTGGGGGCTATGTGGGGAAGGGGATGCACAATACTGGGGGCTATGTGGGGAAGGGGATGCACAATACTGGGGGCTATGTGGGGAAGGGGATGCACAATACTGGGGGCTATGTGGGGATGGGGATGCACAATACTGGGGGCTATGTGGGGATGGGGATGCACAATACTGGGGGCTATGTGAGGATGGGGATGCACAATACTGGGGGCTAAGGATGGACAACACTGGGGCTATATGGGGGATGCACAATACTGGGGGCTATATGGGGGATGCACAATACTGGGGGCTATATGGGGGATGCACAATACTGGGGCTATATGGGGGGATGCACAATACTGGGGGCTATATGGGGGATGGGAATGCACAACACTGGGGGCTACCTATATGGGGGATGGACAACACTGGGGGCTACCTATATGCGGGACGGGGATGGACAACACTGGGGGCTACCTATATGCGGGACCGGGATGGACAACACTGGGGGCTACCTATATGCGGGACGGGGATGGACAACACTGGGGGCTACCTTTATGGGGAATGTGGGCCATCTAAAAGGGGAACTACACAGAGGGGCCATTTATGAAGGGGACTAGGGGGCATCTATAAGGGGAACTACACTGGGGGGGTTGACACAGAGGGGTCATCTAAGAGGACTACACAGAGGGGACCATATACTGTAGGGCAGGGATAGGGAACCTTGGCTCTCCAGCTATTGCAAAACTACAGCTTTATTTTTGACTGTCCATACATGATGGGAGTTGTAGTTTTGCAGAAGCTGGAGAGCAGAGATTCCCTACCTCTGATATAGGTGATGCACAGAGGGTGTCATCTACTATAAATGGATTACACAGAGCGGGATCTCTACTATAGTAGATGCACATGGGGCCATCTATATGGAGGACTGAACAAGGGGCAATCTATAAGCTGTCTACACAGAGCCTAATTTGTCTGTCTGGCAGATTCTGTGGATTCGTGGCTCGGAGTTCTTATAATGGCCCAGGACAGATGGAGAAGAAAATGAAAAGGAAACAACTCTAATGAGAGAAGGCGTCCCCTGTGAGTCACTTAATATAACTGCAGTGTAATTTATATGGTGTATAGAACCTGTGTAGAGCTGGGTGTGTTGATGGCATAGTGGTTGGTCGAGGAGGGGGGGGCCCCAATCAAAAGTTTGCTATGGGGCCCAGCCATTTCTAGTTACGCCCCTGCCCTTTACACTACTCGACCTTAAACTAAAGTGAGAAAACACTGATTTATTATAGACAGACAGGCATACAGTAGCCTAGCAGAAGAAAAAGAAACTACAGATGGTAAATAATACAGTCAGAAATCACAACATATAAGGTGGTACTACAAAGAGATAAAGGGGTATTCTGGGCATACAAAATAAAAAAGAGAAAAACATACTCACCTGCCCAGATCCCCCAGCAGCTGCAAAACTTATGGCTCCCGATCCCCTCTGCTGTGTGCTTCTTTCTGCTTTCTCTATAGGAAATGTCCACACAGCCAATCACTGTCTGAGGTGTGTCATTGCTGTGGCCAGTGATTGACTGTGTGAACATTTCCTACAGGAACAAAAGATCAACAGGGATTTAGAGTTGTCAGCACAGCAGCTGCGGGTGTTCAGGGCAGGAGAGTATGTAGTAGTAGTATTTTTTTTTTATTCTGAAGCTTTCCAAATCCATTCTTACTTTTTGTAAGCTTGGAATACCCCTTTTTCATTATAATGGTACCCTGTTTATAGGTTCACATCCGCTGCAGTGTCTTACGCTCCGGACCGGCTTCACCGCCCCCGCTCTCCCTGTCCTCTCCGACATGCCCCAGCCCGCCACCGCTTCCTCTTCAACACCCTCTGTGCCTTACCACTCCACGCTCTTGCTCCCCGCTGTCCTGGCCTGCGCGTGCTCTAGGAGTCACAGATTTAAAGGGACAGTGTGTCCCTAATTGGTTAGTGCACCAATCACCTTCCCTTTAAATGCTACACCTGTGCTGACATTCCTTGCTAGAGCCTCTGCATGCTTCCTAGGGTCCTAGCTCACCTCTGTCTCCTGCCCGTGTTTCCTGCCCATGATTCCTGTCTGTGATTTCTGCTCCCTGTGGTTCCAGCCATGAGTCCTGCTGTGTTCCTGCCCGCCTTTGTGTCTCCAGCTGCACCTCGGCCGCCGCCGCTAGCAAGCCAAGCCAGGGGTAGCGACCTAGGGGCACTGGAGAAGACCAGCAGCCTCTTAGACATCCACTCCCTGGTGCAGCTTACACCATTGCTAGCGGTGGCACAGCGGATCCACGACTCCAGTCGTTACATGCGCATAAACTAGACATATGATATATGTAGATAGTGGGGCCCTATTACATGGGGAGGTTATATGACAGATAGGCCAATAACAATCAGCTGACAAACAAGCAAACACCCGTTCATTAGCTGATTGCTAGAAATTGTTGTTCGTCTACCGCACATTGCCCTGTTTAATAGAGCATGTGCGACCGAGAGTAAACAGCTGTACGAATGATTCAGCAATCATTCACAGCTGATACCAAGCCATGTAATAGGCTCAGGAACAAGCACTAATCTGGCAGGGGTCAGGCTGTGTAATACAGTCCTCACTTTCCATAACATGAACTATTCATGTTCCAAGGCATGCCCTATTAGTGTCCAGTGAATACATGTATTACAAGGCATTCTTTATATAAGACTTAGGAGGTATCAACAGCTGTATAATAAAGAACCAATATGACCCTGAGGGTTTTGCCTCTTATATCATACATGTTTTCAGCCTTCCCTTTGTTCTTTAATCCTTTAGCTCCTTTCCTACCATTTGAATTTGTCAGCTGAGAAAATTGGTCGTTCTAGATAAAAGTCTAGTTTTCTCCTATTACGTGCATCAATAATTTCAAACAATTAAGGCACCAGATTAACTTATTAGCAGCTTTATGTTTCATATATTATTATACTCCATGTATGAATGAGTGTAGAAAGGATGACTAATACTCCCCTTCACACTAGCAAATCCTAGGCTTTGTTTCTAAATAAATGCTCTGGCTGAGGTGAAATTGCTTGTTTGTTCAAGGTACTACTGCCATCCTTTCTTTGGTTATGTCCCTGCTTACATAGCAGCCTCTTAAACCCCATGAGGTGTCTACAATTATTCAATAGAAACATAAAATGACACATTTTATTACCTAATTACCCAATGCCATATATACGTCTATTTCATTGGTATATGGATAGAACTTCGACCCATACAATAAACCTAACTGCCTGTTGCTCCTCACTGACTCAAGATTCCAACATATGATTCCCATATCCAACATACAGGGTATTGGACATTCAACAATCCCAATCTAAAGCCATATCTCCAGCTCATTACTTTCAAAAATTTCCAAAAATTTTATCTATCTCCATACTTGGCTCCAATTTCTTCATTTCGGCACTTACTGGCTAAATCACAATGTATGAAAGAAAAATGTTGCACAGACCAAAGTAGTACATTTGCCTGAAAAGAGTCAGCCTGTGTGGGAATCTAAATAAATGCTCTGGCCGAGGAGAAGTTGCTTGTTTGTCCAAGGCACTCCTGCAAACCTTTTCCTGGTTATGCATCTGCTTACATGTCAGCCTCTTGAAGGCACAAGGTTTTTTTTACCTGTTGAATAAACATATATCTTTTATGGGCTTTGTTGCTGCTCCTTTGTTTGAGAGCTGGATTTCTTTATCATTATTCTGCGTGACCATTCCACTCCAACCCTGATGCTAAATGCAATTTCTACAGTTCCCTGCAATAAAACCCCTGTACTTCCCATTTAATGTAGAGATCAATATAAAAGTCATCTGAGCGCCCCCATAATCTGATAATGTTCTCCTCCAACAATTCCCTATTCCATACCACTCGCCCAATAACCTTGCAGGTACAGCCAGGTCTGGATTCTTGGAGCGGCTCAAAGCCGATCAATAATGTGATGAGAAGCTCAAGAACAAAACTTGTCAAGCCATTGAACTGTGGATGAGCAGCCTAACACCTGAACCTCCAGCACAGTCAGGTGGAAGCGGGCGCTCTAGAGATTACTACAGGGGCAGAATAACAGCGCCCATTAATTGTGTCCTCTACGTAATAATAGCACTTAATGCACAGATATTTCTCCACCATCTGTTCCTAACTCTACTGCTATTCCCTTTCTATTGGCCGCAACATACAGCATAGGTTTGCACTAAGTGTTTGCTCTGTATTTAATTTAGAGAGGGACATATTGTCTGCCAGAGAAGAGTCTATGGAGCTTGGTGTTATACAGCCTGGCATAAGGTGCAAATGAATGCATATATCCCTTCCACAGCAAAGTGGCAGGAGGGCAAGTGTGGTAACTCCTGTCCTTTTATAAGGTATATGTATGTACTTATACTACATATACCATGCCACCATATAGACAAATAGAATAACATATAAGATTGGTGTCTCTAAGGGTGCATTCACACAGAGAGATTTATCTGACAGTTTTTGAAGCCAAAGCCAGGAATGGATTTGAAAAGAGGAGAAGTCTCAGTCTTTCCTTCATGACCTTTTCCCTTTTAATAGTCTGTACCTGGCTTTGGCTTCAAAGATCTGACAGCTAAATTTCTCTGTATACATACTGCTTATCTATCTATCTATCTCCTATTATCTATCTATCTATCTGTCTCCTATCTATCTCCTATCTATCTATCTATTATCTATCATCTATCTATCTATCTATCTATCTGTCTCCTATCTATCTATCTATCTATCTATCATCTATCTATCTATTATCTATCATCTATCTATCTATCTATTATCTATCTATCTATCTATCTATCTATCTATCTATCTCCTATCTATCTATCTATCTATCTATCTATCTATCTATCTATCTATCTATCTATCTATCTATCTTCTATCTCCTATCTATCTATGTATCTATCTATCTCCTATCTATCTATCTATCTATCTATCTATCTCCTATCTATCTATCTATCTATCTATCTATCTATCTATCTATCTATCTCCTATCTATCTATCATCTATCTATCTCCTATCTATCTATCTATCTATCTATCTATCTATCTATCTATCTATCTATCTTTCTCCTATCTATCTATCTATCTATCTATCTATCTATCTATCTTTCTATATCAGTGCAACAACAGCCCATAATATAAAAGTAACACCAGACGTACCACTGTAACCATTCTCCATGACATAATAGTACAAACCTTATAGAGTTATCCCATCCACACGCCCATACATTATTGTTACATCTAGTTTAAGGTAACATGACCCTGTACCCCCCAGGATACAATGTATAATACAATAGAATAAACAAATCTCATATTTTGTAAACAAAAAATACAATAATACAAAACACAAACAACCAATAGATAATATACCTACACAGCATCCGACTCTTAAAGGCGAATGACAGAATCCTGGACTGGGCACCTAGAGAATTGTAGAGAAGTCTGGTAAGCATTGCAGTGCTCACCCTATGGCTGGGTTTATTATGCATCTCACCTAGATAGTCACTCATAGATCGAGAATCAATGATGACACATGGCTCTCGCCTATGGCCAGGCTTCTATCACTTATGGAGGCATTACTTTCATCTACAGGATCATACTACATCTCCTAGACATTCAATGATATATATATATATATATATATATATATATATATATATATATATATATGGCAGATGAGAATAAATCTGTATTGTTGAAGATTTCCCTGCTGTGCCTGGAACCAGTACAGGGCACATTGTGCATCTACCATCCTATTGGGTATATAGCTTTAAAAATATTGCAGACAAGACTTAGCCCTTTAAAAATACCCCAAAAATGCCAACACCTTAGCCTCATGCAATGCATTTCAGGGCATCAAGTTACCTCTCCCCATCAGCATCTCAATGCTTCCTCATATAGGCAAATCCTCATAGCCAGGAATAGACAGTATAATCCATTATGCACACAGGACAAACTAAGCCAGAGGTTCCCAGTCTTCACACGCATACAAAGCATCAAGTGATCCATCATGCATCTAGTACAGCTGCCCAATATACATAGGTAGCCTGGAACTCAGTAAAGCCCCTACCCTGAGTGCTTGGAATAAGTCAGCAGCCAAGGTAAGTGGGTAGCAGGGTATTCCAGGGTGGCAGAGGATGCTCCATGCTCTGTCTCTTCTCCACAAACCTGTCTGTACCTTCTTCCCCGGCCATGCACTGCGCTCTGCCAGCTGAGTGTGGGGGCTGCATTGTTTTCTGCCGGGTCTATTACACCTACTACACTTGCGCCATCTGCTGGCAAACTGTCGGTACTGCAGCTTCCCTATCAAACGGCTGTAGACCAGAGATGTTTAACCCTCTCCAGCCCAAAGAGCTAGATACGTGTCATTTTTTTTTTTTGCCAAAGCTGCTGGAATAAATTCATATGTCAGGCTCTGGGAAAATATACATTTTTAAACAAACAAGAGAAAAATGTAACCCATTCAGTGCCCCATCTTGTCTTATCTATTGAACAGTATAAGGTATAGTTATTTATTCATTTGGCATTTATTGGGATAGGTGGTCTACATGCACATTGGGCATATACAGCGCAGATAGGCTGGGGTCTTGTGCCATTTTTGGTCTCTTTGTAATGTATACACTGGGAGAAGCTCCCAACCTATATGTTAAACAGAGGCTGTGATGAACATAGTTGTAATGTGGGTTCCATATGAATTATCATCTATTACGCAGCTTTCCGATGGTCTTATCTCATTTATATATTCCTTTCTATCTGGAATCCTTTCCTTCTATCTGATCACCTGACCCGTGGTGACCCCCCAGGAAATGACAGGTGTTTCTGTGCTCTCCATTGGGTCACCACCATCTCAGCCAGCAGAATCTCCAATATGATAAAGCTGCGTGGACTATTTTACATAATCTCTTCACAGAGGGGACACAGAAACTCCCATCACAGTTACTGATGATTAATATGGATATTTATATGGATCTCATTACAGTTAAAATGGAGACAATGCAGTTTAGATGGCGGCTGATCAGAGATCCCATGACCCAGACGCAGTAATGAAATGTATTGCTGAAGCAGATCTGGGATGAAACAGATCACTCTACAGGAATAGTGATGGTAAGTGTGTATTATATGGGGGGGGGGAAATCTGTGAGTTTGTACATGAAGGATCAGTTAAAGTGATGCATTATAACCTGTAGGTGAGGTTTGTGACAAATAGGCGTCTGTCACCTGTATAATGGTGTCTGTTTCTCAGATACACTATGAAAGCTAATGACGTAGCTGTAAAACGGATGCCTGCAATGAATGCCATACGTTGGCATCTGTCACTTATAGACTAACATGGTGTATTTAAAGGGGTTTTCCGGGTAACAAAAACAATATTCTAAATAACCCTCCTTCCCAATACCACCCTATGTCTAATATACATGTATAACCTATCTTGTATCCTTTCCCTGTTTTTTCTCATTCTAATTCACTCTTGATGTGTAAAATCCTCTTCTCTGGGTCCACCCTGACAACAGTCAGCTCCCTCTTCCCCCCTCCCTTTGTAGACACAGGACATGTGACCTCCTCTCTGGGTGTCGGGTTAGCTGTCTATTGACTTGGTATTCCGACCCCCAGGAGACATAATCTCCATCATCTCCATGCACCTGTGCTGCTTCCATAGACTTACAAGTGTCCCTGAGCCTGGGCTTCTGTGATATAAAAAGTTATAGTGCTATCTCTGCTTGCTGTCAGTGAGTGCAGGCATATGTACCTATGTGTCTCCGCTCTGCATATTGTAAGTGTTATGGATGTTCTTAGAGTCAGCAAGCAGAGATCTAAACCTGCACTACACCCCCCACCCCCTAGTAAACAGATGCCTGTTATGCAGCACATAGCTACACCATGCGCACGTCCGCTCTGCTACATCATCAGCTAGTAAGGAATACATACTGGGGTGACGTGATGTAAAATCAGTAAAAAAAACAGTCGTGTGTTTACTGTGCAATAGTAATGACAGCAGTGGGCAGGAAAGAAAGCTAAGGGGGCGAGTACACAAACGGACCAATCAGGGAGATGCATGATGGGAAATGTAGTTTCCTATCTTGGATATAGAGAGGCTTTTAGAAAAACTTCTAACTCAGGAATGGCAGCAGCTAGAAAGACAGGAGACGGCTCAAAACACTCAGGGGGACTTGGTGAGTGAGACCAGCTAGCATTTCTTTTTTTCGCTCTTAGGTGGATAACCCCTTTAAGGCTGGGTTCACACTATTCATCCGTTTTGATCTGTTTTTCCATTGACTTGCATTATAACTATGGTCAAGTACGTTTTTGTGTACGTTAAAAAAAAAATGGATTGCAAAAACGTAGTGTGAACCCAGCCTAATCGATTTTTTTTTCAATGCTATTCCATACTTAATGTTTTTGCAGTATACCAATGTATACAAGAGGCCGAAAGGACACGTTTTTGGCAATGAACCCTTCTGGACATGTTTAGGGTGTACATCCAATATACACAGTATACGTAGTAATAAAACCTTTCTTCCATACACTACTGGATGTGCTCTTTGCATTTCTGGGGCGTTAAGTGCACAATATATTTCTCACATCCAGACGTCGTCGTAATCTGCTGTTAATGTGATTTCGTCTTTTCCACTTCATGTATACATTTACAGCTCACAGACAAATCAGGGCCTTGTGGGTATAAATAATATATGTTGCCTCTGCCGCGAAGCATAAGGTGTGAAGAGGAAGTGAGATCTATACACATCCAGTACTTATCATCTATAAATTCACATTCATGGGCGATTCCTCCTGTTTCCCCGCTGACGCCAGCGCTGGATTGGGTGGAGAGAGATAAATTTAGACAGATCTGTGCAGCACGATGTCTATATGGACCCTGGGCGCAGATGAATACGTTCAGTGAACTCGCTGTGAACGTGCGCACAGTCTGCCCTCTCTTCCTTTACATTAGACGGGGAGAATGGAGCTATTGATCTTGATTATGTCTGCTCCTATTGATGAACTAATATCATTGGAGGCGCAGCGCTTCAGTATTTTCCCTTCTAATCATAGTGTGGAAGCGATTGTGTTCCATGGATTACAGCTGGTCCTGCACATGAAGATTACTGGAGCACACAATAACAGGAAAGAAATAGGCTCCTTCTGTAAAAATCAGTGTCCATCTTTTACCAGCAAGTCCGATATTCTCCACTGAAGAGTTTCTTAATAGATTTCCGTAGCTTTTCTCCGACATAGACATGCTCTGCAAAGGCACCGAGCTGATAAATACATGAGCAGCAGTTTAAGAGCTTACTTCATATTGTAGTATTATTATTAAGTTCAATGTCTACATTGAACGCAGTGAGCTCCCTCTAGTGGTCGCAGCAGGAAGCCAGAATTGTATCATTTAAAGGGCTATTCCTGACATATTTAGAGGATAAGGGATAGCAATTGTTTTGTGAGGATCATGCTGCGATCAGGGGAGCAGGGGAAGACTGTCCCTAGAATGAATGGAAAATACCACGCATGTGCGGACAGAAGACCAGCACCAGACATGGATTGACTCAAGTCAAAGAACAGTGCCAGTTTACAGAGTGTTTACAGATTTGCTTTAAAGGTATAGAAGACCATGGTTTTGAGCCCTATAAAATAAAATTATACAGAACTGGATCTGACATAGACTATATTTGACCCATTAAGGTCATTAGTAGAGATGAGCGAACCGGGTTCATCTGAACCCGAATGTTCGGTATTTGATTAGCGGTGGCTGCTGAAGTTGGATAAAGCCCTAAGGCTATGTGGAAAACATGGATATAGTCATTGGCTGTATCCATGTTTTCCACATAGCCTTAGGGCTTTATCCAACTTCAGCAGCCACCGCTAATCAAATGCCGAAAGTTCGGGTTCGGATGGACTCAAGCATGTTTGAGGTTCGCTCATCTCTAATCATTAGGCCCGTAACCTTTTTCCAGTATCCCACCATATACTGGAGTGGCGGTGCAGTGTGTGCCTGGCCTAACGCCTTAAAAGAGATAGATGCACCATAATGTAAGATTCCACTACTGCCAACCTCATTTGCTCCCTTCCCCTAGCAGATGCTTGCTCTTTCCCCAGGCAACTGGAGTTTATTTTCACAATGATGTCTTACCAAGAGAAGCCATATGCCCAGTGTCCAGTCTGTGCACATCGACTTACATTATTCACAAGAGCAACTCTACCTGGAATGAATGCGTCTGAGTCTTCTATGTGACAGACTCCCAGAAGGAGAGAAGAGGAGACGTCTTCTTCACACTATGACCACTGGGCCTTGGTGATACTCTGCGACTCCTGGTTTGTTTATCAGCAGAAAAGTTACGGTGTACAAAAACTATAAGGGAGATTTGTCAAATTTTTACTTTACACCAGTTTGATAAATCTCCCCATATCTGTCTATATGTGCTTCTTATGTTCTTTATGCGACATTAAGCAATGAACTGCTGATCGCCAGGGGTGTGGGGTGCCTGCACCCCGCCGTTGAGTGACTGATAGCCCATTGGGAATAGCCCATCAGTCTGTTTTGTCTGGAAAAAAAAACCTTTAAAGGGGTACTGTGGCTAAATGTTTTTCTTTTAAATCAACTGGTTAAGAAAGCTATATAGACTTGTAATTTACTTCTATTTTAAAATCTCCAGTCTTTCACTACTTATCAGCTGCTGTATGTCCTGCAGGAAGTTAGTTTATTCTTTCAAGTCTGTTAGTTTATTCTTTCAAGTCTGACACAGTGCTCTATGCTGCCACCTCTGTCCATGTCAGGAACTGTCCAGAGCAGGAGAGGTTTTCTATGGGGATTTGCTAATTCTCTGGACACTTCCCGCCTCAGACAGAGATGGCAGCAGAGAGCACGATGTCAGCCTGGAAAGAATACACCACTTCCTGCAGGACATACAGGAGCTGATAAGAGATAATAAGAGATTTTGAAATAAAAGTAATTAACAAATCTAAATAGCTTTATGACACCAGTTAGTTTGAAAGAATTTTTACCGGAGTTCCCCTTTAAGTGACTACAATAAGTTGACTATAAACTGTGATTAGCCCTTGATATTATTTTATAGCCTTGGATACCACGATTCTAGGAGTGTTTTCACTTTCTTGCTACATCCCCAGTTCCCAAGTTCTGTTATCGTAACTTTTCACAGAATAGTCAGATGGGTGGGAATTTTATTGCAGAATAGGGTGTGGCTACTAGGTTCAGGGGGTGTGATTAGGAGGCTGAGGGGGAGTGAATCCTGTTCATGGGGGTGTGATTGTGAAGGTCCTAATCACACACCCTTAGCCGAGCATTCACGCCCCATTATGTGACAAAATTCCCGCCCATCTGACTATTCAGTGAAAAGTAAAAATCGCTAAATAGTAAAATTATATATATATATTATATATTAGGAAGGTGGTGAAGCAAGAAAGAGGAACCATCATTGGACTTAAAGGGGTTATCCAGCGCTACAAAAACATGGCCATTTACTTCAAGAGACAGCCCCACTCTTGTCTCCAGCTTGGGCGGGGGTTTTCTGCTCAGTTCCATTGAAGTGAATGGAGCTTAATTGCAAACCGAACCTGAACTGTAGACAAGAGTCGTGTTGTCTCTGAAAGAAAGTGGCCATGTTTTTGTAGCACTGGATAACCCCTTTAAGACAACAAAGATCTTTAAAGATTTTTTCCCTATAACCACGGGTCCTTTTTAAGGTTCCATAGTAACAAGCTTATTACAATAACATATTCTAGTCACTGAGAGGTCATATCAAGTGCAACAAAACCACAAGCTGCAGTGGAAACTGAATGTTTCACGTTGGTCATAAATCACCAGGATACAGGTCCCTGAAGACAAGAATAAACACAAAAGGTACAACTGCGTACCGGGATGCCATCCGCGGGCCAAGGTTTCAAATGACCAGACTAGATATACGTGTAGCTATTGGGTGACCAGCGTAAAATCAAACATTATAGAGTATAAAACAACAAAGGATACCGAACATATCCTTACACATACCCAAGAGAACAGGGTGGTGGGGAGGGTAAAGTGGGGTCTTTTGGGGTGGTGTCAGAGAATTCTGTAATGGTAGGGGAGAGAAACATCACTTACTTATCTGACCCCATTTCATAAAACTGTGCCTAAGTGGAGGACCGCATGGGACCCCCCGCTAAGGATGCTCCTGCCAACCACCTGACCTTTTCAGGGGAGGATTGGAACATTATCCATGCCCTACACCGATTGAGAACTTTTTGCTTGTATTGTGCTCCTCTACTCTCACTAGGTTGCCCAGTGCCTTGGCCTACATAAGTCTGGTAGGGGGGCTAGATAACTTCCATAACTTCAGGATAATTTGCCTGGTGGCCAGCAGAAAGAAGCCCAATAGACTTTTCTTAAAGGGGTTATCCAGTGCTACAAAAACATGGCCACTTCCTTTCAGAGACAACACGACTCTTTTCTCCAGTTCAGGTGTGGTTTGCAATTAAGCTCCATTCACTTTAATGGAACTGAGCAGCAAAACCCCGCCCAAGCTGGAGAGAAGAGTGGGGCTGTCTCTGGAAGTTTTTGTAACACTGGATAACCCCTTTAATCGTGGATATTAGGACTGGTAGGATCGATCTCAGGCATAAGGGCTATCTGGTTGGAAGTGAATGTTTTATAGAACTCCCGAACCCCTTTCCACAAGGCCGCAATAGATGGGCAAATCCACCAAATGTGGAACATCGACCCCAGGTAAGGGGGTAGCTAGTCAAATTGGGGTGCAGAGTTACTGTAGGTTGTAGCCTTGTACAAAGAGGTGGGTTTTCAGGTTTATTTTAATGTCTTAAAGGGGTACTCCAGCGGGGGGGGGGGGCACTTTTTTGCTGGGACGCTCTTGTGCCTGGTTCCCGAACGCTTCCGGGTGTCTGACGCGGGCCCGAGACGTGACGTCTCAGGTCCGCTCAGCCACTCAGTGAAGGAGGCGGGATCCGTTTCAAGTCCACTCAGATCCCGCCTCCTTCACTGAGTGGCTGAGCGGACCTGAGACGTCCGCGATGCGGGACCCGCTGCTGGAATCGGGGAGGTTCCTCACCGGTCCCAGCAAAAAAGTGCCCCCCGCTGGAGTACCCCTTTAATGTCTAAAGTCTTAATGGTGGGTGGGAGCCAGATATGACGGGGTAGTGAATTCAAGAGTATGGCGGAAGCTGGGGCAAAAGGGGGGAGCAGAAATGGAGGTCATTGGCGGATCAGAGGTTGCTTGAGGGATGGTAGCGCGATATATGGAGGAGACAGGTTGTAGATGGCCTTGTATGTCAGGGTCAACAATTTATTGGATTTGTTGGGCAATGGGCAGCCAGTAAAGGGATTGGCAGAGGGTCGAGGCAGAGTAAGGGGAGAGAGGGATCATCAGGCGGCATAGTTAAGGATAGACTGGAGGAGAGCAAGGGTGTTAGATGGAAGGCCAGAGAGGAGGATGTTGTAGCAGTCCAAAAATGTATGGACATGACAACTAGCTTATAGTGAGGGGCTTTAACGGTAATTGCAATGACTTACAGTGTGATATAGAAAAGAATAAGAAACAACATCTGTACAGAAGAAAATCTATACGGCAAGCTTCGAGCACAAAGTGTTTAAGAGCAGACATCCTCTCTCAGTCGACTGGTTTCATATTGAACATTACAGCTGTAGAACAGATACTAATGGTCCAAAAAGTGTTGCAGAACAATTGATCTATCAGGCCTTAAGGAGCTGTAATGATAATTGTTCCGCACTCTAAGCACAATATGAAGAGCAAGGCTGAAATACACTGCAAAGGGGAGGTGGACTCTAGGCCTAGGAAAGGGCAAATACATCTCTTGCTCCCCTTATATGTCATATTACAGCAGCTAGCTCTTTGCTGTTAAGTGTGATAAGTAATCGAGCTTCGACATTGCATCATGTGACTGCGCTGATTGACTTTGTATTGAAATTAATATGGTATCTCTTACATGGTAGAATTTATTCTGGATGACTTGCACATATGGAAGTATTGTGACATTCTTCTTCTCTATGATACAAACATGGACAGTAAAGAACTGAACCTCTCTAATGTGCCTCCTAGGGTGCCCACATATACTAAAGTTAGCCAAATACGGTTCATGGCGCCCTCCTGACTTTCCACCAACAGATGATATAAGTGCCAAAAAGGGTCAGGCATGTTGGGTCTTTGCCAGCCCCTGACCAACTGATTACCAATAATGTAAGGAACTGCATGACCGATCCCAGCGATCATATGTGTGGCCCAACCATGATTGTAAAATGTATCCTTGCGATATGGGTAATACCTTAAAGGAAATCTGTCACTAGGATTAGGTTTATTCCGCCTTACATGAGGGCAGCATAAACTAGTGACAGAAATGCTGAACAGATCAGTGTATTACTTACATCATTCTGTTCAGCCGTTCTCCTAAAATGCAGGAGAATAGGATTCTTGCCACACCCCTACCCCTGCCTTCCAGCTGCTACACACAGCATGGATAGATAACTGCCAATCAGCAGCTGGTGGGCGGAGTTTTCTGCATCTCATGAATATCCAGGACTTCTGGGCTCATGCACATAATGGAGAGGACTACTTATTGTCCATGTTATTCCGGAGGAGATCTCTGGATCAGCTGCACAGAACAATGTAAGTAATACATCATTCTGTTCAGCTTCTCTGTCACTAGTTTATGCTACCCTTAGATAGGACACCATAAACCTGCTGACAGAGTCTCCCTAATTAGGACCCTCCTCTATTACCCAGATCAGAGAACAGAATGTCTGTGACTGCCCAGTGATGTCTGTGCAATGCTTTAGTTCTCCTGTGGGGGCACTGCAGAGATATTCAGTACTTCCACAGATTACTAGGGTAGGGAACTAATGGATTGCCTTATTGACAGGAGACCCACCTAACAAAAAAAGGGAATGTGAAAGGGTACTTTTTAATGACTGACTCATTTTAGACAATGGAGAAATGATCCCGCAGTCATGTCAGGCTTTGTGCCATTCATTCTGCTGTTCAGTTTTCTATCTATGTCGTTGTATCTGGTTGTTTTCCGTCTTTGTAGATTACATGAGGTTTAAAGCTTTCATAATTTATCAGCTATGTGCTTGTTAAGAACGCTTCATCTCTTTAGTTTCCCCCGCTTAGTAGAAGATGAAATTGTATTGGAAACTAAACTGCTTTGAAGCTATCATTGTCCAATATTCTTCTATTGACTCTTGTAGATGAACAATAGCAATTTGTTGATTACAATATGCTGGCGGTAAGGAGAGTGTGAGAGGCGGTCATCTCCTTCTCCTTCCATCAAAAGAATTGTTTTTTTCCTGGTATTTTTACCATAGTACAGCACTTTACTGTAAAGCGGATGGCCGTGTCTGGTACCCCCTAACCGCTCTGGGTCGTACTGTGCTGTTATCATCTTCCTTTCTCTTAGCCTACTTGTCCTCTGGGAGTTTCTCTTGCTCTGAGCTGACCTCCTGGAGGATCGGGCTCCCTCTAGTGGCAGGCATGCGTCTGTCCACCTGCATATATAAGCTCAGCCCACAGGCTCTGGAGTCTTCTGGCATGTTCTCCTGATGGTATATATAGTCTCCACCTCCTCATCTCTTTGCTCAGTTGTTGTGGTTTGCCAGTCAGCAACCATGTCCGTGCTCCCTGGCTATCCACCATTTCCTAGCAATCTTCTTGCTTCTTGGATCTCAGTCCATTCTCTGGTCCAGCTCAGCTTTAGCCTGAACTACATCCTAACATTGCATCCTGCACTTCTACCACAGAGGAAGGGTACCTAGTCCTGGACTCCAGCACTTCTTCAGTTGGTGGTCACCGAGGTCTTTCTCTTAGGGTAGCCACCTGGGAGTTTCTCGCAGCGAAGTCTGACACAGTAAAAACCAGGAGATCCTTAGACTCTGCTCCTTGGGGAAGGAACGTCAGCACTTCTCAGTCATCCAGGGGATCAACCTCCTCATGCTTGGCCCATCCATTACCTTTACTTCTTTCCATATACACGACTCACAAAAAGTTAAGGATATTTGGCTCGTGGGTAAAGCGTATGGAGAATGTTGAAAAGGTCATGCAACAGTAATGTTATATCATGGGGCACTTAGGTAGAAGCATGTAATGGTGATTTCCTCATCTCACAGTATTTATTGAAAAAAAAAAAAAGCTAAAATTATTATGTTAATTTGTTTTCCCTAAGACCCATTGGCATCACAACATATGGGTAAATTCGCCCCTGCGAGCCCCTGGGACGAAGGAATATTTAATGAAAAAATAACAATAAAATTTTAATCCCCTCCTCCATGAGGTATAAATAGGCTCCACCTCCCCCTAGACCTCAGTCTAATTATAAAGAAACATAAAACACAGGGAGGGAGTCTTGTGATGCCAATGGGTCTTAGGGAAAACAAATTAACATAATAATTTTAGCTTCCCTTACGTCCCATTGGCATCACAACATATGGGGAATTAGCAAGCATTATCCCCAATGGGCGGGTTATTTATTACGTCCGCATTAAGAACAGATCTTGCAAAGGTTGTTCTTGACAAGAAAGAAGTATCCAGCCTGAAATATCTCACAAAGGTAGTCAAAGACGACCAGGTAGCTGCCTGGCATATGTCCTCAAGTGGCACAGCGGCACGCTCTGCCCAAGTGGAGGCCACAGCTCTAGTAGAGTGAGCCCTGGTAAATTCTGGTGGATCCAGATCAGCAGAAGAGTAACATAAGGCAATGGAGTCACAGATCCATCTGGATATTGAAGGTTTTGAAGTCTTTCTCCCCTTGTTCTTTCCTGCGAAAGGGATAAAGCAATTCTCGTCTTTACGAAAATCACCTACTCTATGTAGATAGATCTTGATAGCTCTGGATACGTCCAATAAAGAAAGATCCAAGTCTTCTTTAGATGATCCAGTAGGAGAAAATACAGGCAATACTATTGGCTGGTTGATGTTGGCAAATGAAGCCACCATAGGCAGGAATCCTGGAAGGAACCTAAGGATAACTTTGTCTTGGGAAAAAATCACGTATGGAGGTGCGGAGCCAAGGGCTTGAAGTTCTCCAACTCTCTTAGCAGAGGTAATGGCTAGTAAAAGAGAAACTTTCAATGTTAACTTGAAGTCTACTTCCTCCCAAGGCTTAAAGGGAGGAAGACACAGGCGTCTCAACACAAAGGATAAGTCCCATGGGTCTACCTGCTTTACCAGGTTAGGCCTAGTCTAGCCTTAACAAAATTCTTTATCTCCAAGATCTGAAAGAAACGTGAGTTTAGGTGTGCAGAGAGGGCTGCTATCTGCACCTTGATGGAACTAGGTTTTAATCCTTTATAGAAGCCTTCCTGTAAAAATACCAATGACTGTGGAGTAGAAGGTTTAAGTCCATCAATACTCCTGCTTGCACACCAATCTTGAAAATCTTCCAAATCCGTGCATAAGATTTATTTGTAGTGCAACTACGAGCGTGAGAAAGAGTATACCATACCTTCTCAGAAAAACTAGAGTCCAATACGGTCCTCTCAGTCTCCGAGCTGTCAAGCTGAGGCTGGAAAGATTCCTGCACAGATGTTGACCCTGGAATATTAGATCCGGATGCAGAGGTAATCTCCAAAATTCCCCTCTGCTCATATTCATGGGCAGGGTGAACCATGACCCCTTCGGCCAGAAGGGAGTTATTATTATTACTGACGACTGATCTAGACTGATCTTCGTCAAACTCTGGGAATCATGGCTATGGGAGGAAAGATATACGCCAGCTGGTATGTCCATGGTATTGTCATTGAGTCCACTACCGTGGGATTGTCTGCCCTGTAAAGGGAACAGAAATTCCTCAGTTTGGCATTGCTTGCTGATGCCATGAGGTCTCTCTGAGGAAGCCCCCACCTCTGGGTAAACTGAATGAACACTCTCCTTGAGAGAGACCATTCCCCCGGTAATGTCAGGCCTCGACTCAGTCAATCCGCCAATATATTGTCGACACCCCTGATATGAATCGCAGAGAGTCTGGTTATTCTGGTTTCTGCCCAACAGAAAAATCTTCTCTACTTCCCTGAGGAGAGAAGGGGATCTGGTACCTCCCTGTTTAGGTACGCCACACAGGTCATGTCGTTCATCCGGATTCTGACTGCTCTCTGTAAAATAGGAGGAGAAAAATGAAGAAGAGCTAGGTAAATCGCTCTAAGCTCCCTCACGTTGGAGGGCAGAGCGGATTCCTGTTGACTCTAAGATCCTGCAGTCGTGATGACTGTCAGATGAGCTCCCCAACCTGTTCCTGAAGCATCTGTCGTGATGGTTATCCATTGGGGTTCTGAAAATAAAAACTCCATGTTTGACTTGTCTACACCACATTAGAGAATGTCTTCATTAGCCGCTAAAGTCTTTTGCACATAGTCCTTGACCCATACAACTACATCCTGAACATCAGGCTCCTCATAGGTTTAGGTCTGCATGAAGGACAGCGTACTTAGGCATTATAAATATTTTTAGGCATTCATAAATATTTTTATGAAAGAAAGGATGAATCTTATCTGAAAAAAATGATCCTCCTACGGTATCCATAGCCGTCAGGTAGTGGAGTCTCACACTCGGCACATGAAGTGCTTCCTTAGAAGGTATTTTGCCAGCAGCAGGACTGGTCTCCATTTCAGACATCTGCAAATAATCAATGTTTTACAATACATATAAACCACTAGCCTGGCTAGAGTGAGGTCTAGGGGGAGGTGGAGCCTATTTATACCTCATGGAGGAGGGGATTAAAATTTTATTGTTATTTTTTCATTAAATATTCCTTCGTCCCAGGGGCTCGCAGGGGCGAATTTACCCATATGTTGTGATGCCAATGGGACGTAAGGGAAGCCAACATTAATGGTGGGTATACAGCAACATAAAATGTCAATGTCTCAATAACTTGTCATGTGCCCTTGAGCCTCAATTATTGACAACAACATCTCATGCTGTTCACCAGACGACTTATTGTCTGCTGAGGCATGGCATCCCACTCTTCTTGAAGGGCCCTCAGGTCTTTGAGGTTCGGGGGTAACAAGTTACGAGCCTCTACACAGGGACTCAGCGGATCCTATAGGTTTTCTATGGGATTTAGGTCTAGAGAAAATGTAGGCCCCTCCATGTGAGGTCCCCCAGCTGTCCCCTAATGATGCTACACTAGCGATCCTTATTGCTCTCTTTGTAAATTTCTGTTTCCCTGTCCTTTGATTTGTTCCCTGACCTCTGCTTCCTTTTGTGATTTTGTACTTCACTACGGTCTGTGTTCCCGAACTCGGCTTGGCTTACGGTATACCTTCTGGTTACTAATTTTCTAGTATACCGCGATCTCGGTATTGACCCCTGTCTTATGTTCTAGTTTTCCTATCGTATACTGATTTGGAGCCTGACATATCTGTAGCATGTTTGACCCGGACTGTTTGACTTTTGCCACCAACGGACGGCCCCAGCACTTAAAGGGGTATTCCAGAAAAGATTAACTTTCCCCCTATCCGCAGGATAGGGAAAAAGTAGGAGATCGTGGAGAGTTCCAGCTCTGTACCCCCCACCAGGGCAGTATTTACCACTAGGCACCCGTGGTCCGGTGCCTAGGGCAGCACCTTGCAGGGGGGCAGCACCAAGGAGCAGGGGGACCGAAAAAACAAATGTTTTTGTTTTTATTTTTAAGTTTCCCTTCTCCCGTTCAGACTTGCCAGTAAATCTGGTGTCTTTTCCAGGGGGGTGGGGGGTATGGTGGTATTGGTCAGGTCTGGTATCGCCAATAGGTGCGTGTTGATGGGGCGTCTTCAGGTTTAGTGCCTAGGGCAGCAGCAGCTGTTAATACAGCCCTGCCCCCCACCAATCTCTGTATTGGCCCTGGCATCTGTATTATGAATAGAGCCGAGGGTACGGCACATGACCCACAGCTCTATTCATTCCTATGGAGCCTACAGAAAGAGCTGAGTATACCAGAACAGCGCTGTACTCGGCTCTTTCGAGCCATAGGAATGAGTAGAGCTGCGGATCACATGCCATAGCCGCGGCTCTATTCATAATACAGATGCCGGGCCCAATAAGGAGATTTTTCCTGGAACACCTCTTTAGGGCCCATTCACACTACAGAATTGGTGCCAAAATTCCTTGAATGGAGAGGTGCGGAGAGCAGAGGCATGCAAGCCCTTCCATTCAAACAGATAGAAGGCAGGATTCCGCACGGAATTTTGATGCCGATTCCATAGTGTGAACGGGCCCTTAACAGTGTAGGGACTGGCATCTAGTTGGCACATGGGGCCTAGTGCAAGACCGGCAAGTAGTCAGGGACAGAGGCTGTGGGTCAGATCAGGGCTCATGCATACAGCTCTCCTTCTACGCTGAATGAGGGACCAGAGGCCTCCATGCTGTTCACTGATGAAAGTCGATTCCCGGTAAGCAGAAATGATGGCCGCCAACAATGTTGGAGACATCAAGGAGAGCGTTAAGAATTATACAGTATTAGTTGATAGATGACAACACATGGCAAAGGCAGAATCAGATAATGATCCTATAGATGTTGATGGTCTCATTATTACTTGTCAGGTTTGTTTTCAGGCCATATATTGTACGGTATTGATCCAGTTACTTTATGCTTATGTAGCTCGCAAGATCTAACCATGATATATTTTTATCAACATGTAAACATCCTTTCTGTCCAATATTCCCTGTAGACAATGGAAGCAGTCTTCTGATTTACTGCACTTTGAAGAGCCTATTGTGATGGAAAATGGTGGTATTGTACAGACCATGAATCAGGTTCTATATGTTTGTGGCTAGAGCTATGATTTCACTATTATGTCTCATGATTTTAATGCTGATAGGAAATGTTACATTTGTTCTCCGGCTTCGGGGGACAGACATGGCATTATCACACAAGTGGCTTAGCATTGCCATTGTATGGTTATTCATCATCTCATATGCTACATCCTGTTTGCAAAGAGAAGTAGCTCTGAGAATCATTGAAATATAAATCCATTAATCTCACCACAATACTTATGTTTAATATATATATATATATATATATATATATATATGTGATCTATCAACAGCAATTCCTTAAAGGGAATCTGTCAGCGCTATATCATGCTCAGCACTGCAGACATGGACTTTAGCCGATAGGGAGATGAAAGTCGTGATACCTGTCTCTTATCTGATGGCTGTTTAAAGTTATAAAATCCTGTTTTCCTTCCGAGATCAGTGTCATAAAGGACATAATGAACTACAACATGCACGCCTCCTCTCTCCCTGCCCTCCCTGCTTTGCACGATCGACCTACAGGGTTTGGTTTCCAGCACTGAGCCTTCTGTTTAGTTTTTTTTAGATGGAGGCTTTCAAAATCACAACATGCTTGGACCATAGCATTGCCCCCAGTTGTAAAGGCTTAGCCCCAGTGTTTTTTAGAGGCCAATCTTTTAGGAAAATGTATCAATTTAAAGTTGAATGAGATAATGGATGCTGATGTCATCCACCCAAGAGTTCTGTGATTCCTGCTCTCCTAACTGATTTGTATACCTAGTCCTTCTAACAACAGATGTCCCTGGTTATTGGAGAATGGCCAATGTTTTACCTATCCACAAGAAGGGAAGTAGAGAAGAGCCTAGTAACTACAGTCCAGTTAGCTTGACATCTGCAATAGTAATGCTAATGGATACCACCTAAAAACCTACAACATAATGAACCCAAACCAGCATGGCTCTACTGCAGGTAGATCATGTCAGACTAATCTCATTGATTTCTTTAACTATGTCTGAAAGTGCTGGATGAAGGTGATGCCGGGGATATCGCCTATCTGGGCTACAGCAAACCTTTCAGACAGTTTCCCATAAAGAACTGAGAAGTTAGTGGAAATTGGACTTAATCACTGGATTTGTGGTTGGCTGAAGGATAGATATCAGAGGGTTGTTGTTAATGGTGTATATTCCGAGCAGAGACCGGTTACAAGTGGTGACCACATGGGTCTGTTCTGGGTCCTGTTCTTTTTAATATGTTTGTAAGTAACATAGGAGAGGGTTTAGTAGGTAAGGATAGTGATATAGGAGAAGGTTTGGTAGGTAAGGATAGTGACATAGGAGATGGGTTGGTAGGTAAGGATAGTGACATAGGAGGTGGTTTGGTAGGTAAGGATAATGACATAGGAGAAGGTTTGGTAGGTAGGGATAGTGACATAGGAGAAGGTTTGGTAGGTAAGGATAGTGACATAGGAGAAGGCTTGGTAGGTAAGGATAGTGACATAGGAGAAGGTTTAGTAGGTAAAGTTAGTGACATAGGAGAATGTTTGGTAGGTAAGAATAGTGACATAGGAGAAGGGTTGGTAGGTAAGGATAGTGACATAGGAGAATGTTTGGTAGGTAAGAATAGTGACATAGGAGAAGGTTTGGTAGGTAAGGATGGTGACATAGGAGAAGGGTTGGTAGGTAAGGATAGTGACATAGGAGAAGGATTGGTAGGTAAGGATAGTGACATAGGAGAAGGTTTGGTAGGTAAGTATAGTAACATAGGAGAAGGTTTGGTAGGTAAGGATAGTAACATAGGAGAAGTTTTGGTAGGTAAGGATAGTAACATAGGAGAAGGTTTGGTAGGTAAGGATAGTAACATAGGAGAAGGTTTGGCAGGTAAGTATAGTAACATAGGAAAAGGTTTGGTAGGTAAGGATAGTAACATAGGAGAAGGTTTGGTAGGTAAGTATAGTAACATAGGAAAAGGTTTAGTAGGTAAGGATAGTGACATAGGAGAAGGTTTGGTAGGTAAGGACAGTGACATAGGAGAAGGTTTGGTAGGTAAGGATAGTGACATAGGAGAAGGTTTGGTAGGTAAGGATGGTGACATAGGAGAAGGTTTGGTAGGTAAGGATGGTGACATAGGAGAAGGTTTGGTAGGTAAGGATAGTGACATAGGAGAAGGTTTGGTAGGTAAGGATAGTGACATAGGAGAAGGTTTGGTAGGTAAGTATAGTAACATAAGAGAAGGTTTGGTAGGTAAGGATAGTAACATAGGAGAAGGTTTGGTAGGTAAGTATAGTAACATAGGAGAAAGTTTGGTAGGTAAGGATAGTGACATAGGAGAAGGTTTGGTAGGTAAGGATGGTGACATAGGAGAAGGGTTGGTAGGTAAGGATAGTGACATAGGAGAAGGTTTGGTAGGTCAGAATAGTGACATAGGAGAAGGTTTGGTAGGTAAGGATAGTAACATAGGAGAAGGTTTGGTAGGTAAGGATAGTAACATAGGAGAAGGTTTGGTAGGTAAGTATAGTAACATAGGAAAAGGTTTGGTAGGTAAGGATAGTAATATAGGAGAAGGTTTGGTAGGTAAGGATAGTAACATAGGAGAAGGTTTGATAGGTAAGTATAGTAACATAGGAGAAGGTTTGGTAGGTAAGGATAGTGACATAGGAGAAGGTTTGGTAGGTAAGGATAGTGACATAGGAGAAGGTTTGGTAGGTAAGGATAGTGACATAGGAGAAGGTTTGGTAGGTAAGGATAGTGACATAGGAGAAGGTTTGGTAGGTAAGGATAGTGACATAGGAGAAGGTTTGGTAGGTAAGGATAGTGACATAGGAGAAGGTTTGGTAGGTAAGGATAGTAACATAGGAGAAGGTTTGGTAGGTAAGTATAGTAACATAGGAGAAGGTTTGGTAGGTAAGTATAGTAACATAGGAGAAGGTTTGGTAGGTAAGGTTTGTCTGTTTCCCAATGACACAAAAGTGTACAATAGGGTTGATATCCCAGGAGGTGTCAGCAATATGGAAAATTATTTAGCATTACTAGATAAGTGGTCCATACAATGGAAACTGCAGTTCAATGTTTCCAAATGTAAAATAATGCACTTGCAAAGAAGGAATCCTCTATCCTAGTATCATATAGGAGGTAGAGCGGAGGATCACACTGCTGGTGTCTCCATGGGGAGAGGGGGCGGGGTTATGGGTATCTGTGAGTCGGGAGACGCTGTGGGGGGCGGGGCCAGGCTGCAGTCACATGTACGGGGGAGAAGGGCTTCTTCCTTCCTGTCTCTCAGCAAGGCTACTGTGCAGAGGCAGGGCCGGATTTATGGGCTCAGGGGGACGCAGGTGGCGCCCCCTTCCTGCTGGGAGTGGACAGTGCTCTGTGCGGCCGCACTGCTCGCACACCCCTAAGGCCGGCCCTGTCTGCCCATGTCTGCAGCTCTGAGCATTATATACAGCTGACAGACTACCTATAATTCAGTAATATACAGATAAACATAATAATAACAACCTAAAAGACTTCAAGGAATTTCTTATTTCCGGTCATTGCCTTGCAGATTTATATGGCTATAGTCAACCAGCTTTTGAAGGCTCATGTACATGACAGAGCTGCAAACCACCACCCTATATCACTAAACACAGAGCCCATGAAGGACAATGTTACAGACCCATGAGCACTCCACATCCCTCTCTACAACAGAATAAGATCTATAATATTGCCTGGTGTATTTACATGAGGGAGGCATAGAGTTATGGTAGGAGCCTGGATCAGGCGGTAAATGACGATCCATAATGCAATGTCTAGGGTATCAGTATTTTGCTATTATAATACCACATATATAGCTTCTTTTTTCTATGAGAATCTAAAGAATATCAGAATTTTTTCTATAAAGGGTATAACAAGAATCCCCAAGGCCTACAATGCAAGCTAACAATGCCCAGGACGTCCTCCCTCCTTCTTATTTTCTCATTCATGGTCAATAATGAATTGAACAGTACAATGCTGGCAGGTCTATATCTACAAACCAAAAAGGCAAAGAAAGCATTGATGATCATCAGATGTGACTGCTGTCTGGCATCAAACAGTTGTCTACTATGTGTAACACACATCACCAGCAGTAACGCATTCTGTCCCGTGGGCTTTGTACAATGTGACAAATTGGAATGCGATTTATATATGTTTTTATCTTTCGGGTGAGTAGAGTTTAGTTCCATTAGACTGGACACCTTTGACATAGAACATAGGATACTAGTTATCTTCAGTTAATAACAAGTTGCACTATGTTTCAGGATGCAAGCTCCATTGCTTTATTCATTTTCAGCAATGTAGTTATGTGTGCAGCATATGATTAAAGGAGAATTCCATGACATTATAAAAGCAGAAAGGCGGGGGGTTGCGGGAACATAACAAAGTATACTTACAGTATCTATCCCCGTGCCCCGTAGATCGAGCTTCCTGTGGTTCTTCCAGCTGCAACGTCACATACCCGGCTGAGTGATCGCCTGCTCAGCCAATCAGGAATACCGCCCAACTTACTGGATGAGCAGGCAATCACTAAGCCGGGCCGTCATGTTGCAGCTGGAAGTGCTGGGTACGTAACTTACCCGGATTCCAGCAGAAAATTATAGCCGGTGGCTCTCAGTGGTACCTGGGAGTGTTGTTATAGAGGCACAAGGATTGTTTACTAAGGGGGTAATCCAGCGAAAATCTTTTTTTCTTTGTTTCAAATCAACTGGCTTCAGAAAGTTATATAGATTTGTAATTTACTTCTATTTAAAAATCTCAAGTCTTCCCATACTTATCATCTGCTGTATGTCCTGCAGGAAGTGGTGTATTCTTATCAGTATGACACAGTGCTCTCTGCTGCCACCCCTGACTGAGACAGGAACTGTCCAAAGCAAGAAAGGTTTTCTATGGGAATTTGCTACTGCTGTGGACAGTTCCTGTCTCGGTCAGGGGTGGCAGCAGAGAGCACTGTGTCAGACTGAGCCTAAATCCTGACTGTCTGTAGTATTGTATGCAGAGTCTGGTCTCAAGTTACCATGGTCCAGAAAGCAACATTGTATATTGAAAATATTGTATACTGAGGCCATTGTAAGTTGAGGGACTACTCTACTTCCCTATTCTGTAAAAAAGATGGCCGAACCATTGCAAAAACAAGCACTTTTACCTGTAATGCCACCCATACATAGATTGTAAGCTCTTGTGAATAAGGCTTCCACTCCCATTGTTTTCATAGTTGATCGGTTACTATGTAACGCTCAATTTTCTTTGATACAGTAAGTACCATCCGTATTGTAAATTGTTGCGTATTATTCCTTCTATAATAGTTCTTTAAGATATGCCATGTAATAGCATTACACAGCATACACATTACAGTATATCAGTGTTTCCCAACCGGGGTGCCGCAGCACACCGGTGTGCCGGGAGAACCCGCCAGGGGTGCCGCGGGATCCCGGTGGGAAATGTGCGCTGTCTCTTTAAGCATCCCGAGAAGCTGCGGCCGCGCAGATTCTCGGGATGCACGAATCACTTTCATGTTCCGCCCGCACTGTGAGCGGGCGGAACATTAAAGTAAGATGAATATAGGAGCAGGAAGTGTCAGCGTCCTGCTCCTATATTCACTCCCATAGGCCGCCGGCACTTCATGCCAGCAGCCTATGGGAGGCCGGGACGTGACCTCTCCGGCAGGCGTGATGATGTGATGTCATCACGCCTGCCGGAAGTCCCGTCCCCGCGGCTCGCAAGATGGAGCCCGAACAGGAGGAGGAGACCTGCTTTTTTTTAAGGGGCAGAGCAGGGGGCATTATTAGTTCATGGGGGGCACCTCGGGGGCATTATTAGTATATGGGGGCACCTCTGGGGGCATTATTAGCTTATGGGGGCACCTCTGGGGGCATTGTTAGTATATGGGGGCACCTCTGGGGGCATTATTAGTTCATGGGGGCACCTCTGGGGGCATTGTTAGTATATGGGGGCACCTCTGGGGGCATTATTAGCTTATGGGGGCACCTCTGGGGGCATTATTAGTGCAGGGGGGCACCTCTGGGGGCATTATTAGCTTATGGGGGCACCTCTGGGGGCATTATTAGTGCAGGGGGGCACCTCTGGGGGCATTATTAGTATATGGGGCACCTCTGGGGGCATTATTAGTTCATGGGGGCACCTCTGGGGGCATTATTAGTATATGAAGGCCACCCCTGGGGCATTAGTAGTATATGGGGGCACCTCTGGGGGCATTATTAGTATATGGGGGCACCTCTGGGGGCATTATTAGTATATGGGGGCACCTCTGGGGGCATTATTAGTATATGGGGGCACCTCTGGGGGCATTATTAGCTTATGGGGGCACCTCTGGGGGCATTGTTAGTATATGGGGGCACCTCTGGGGGCATTATTAGTTCATGGGGGCACCTCTGGGGGCATTGTTAGTATATGGGGGCACCTCTGGGGGCATTATTAGTATATGGGGGCACCTCGGGGACATTATTAGTATATGGGGGCACCTCTGGCGGCATTATTAGTATATGGGGGCACCTCTGGGGGCATTATTAGTTCATGGGGGCACCTCTGGGGGAATTATTAGTATATGGGGGCACCTCTGGGGGCATTTTTAGTTCATGGGGGCACCTCTGGGGGCATTATTAGTGCAGGGGGGCACCTCTGGGGGCATTATTAGAATATGGGGGCACCTCTGGGGGCATTATTAGTTCATGGGGGCACCTCTGGGGGCATTATTAGTATATGGAGGCCACCCCTGGGGCATTATTAGTATATGGGGGCACCTCTGGGGGCATTATTAGCTTATGGGGGCACCTCTGGGGGCATTATTAGTGCAGGGGGGCACATCTGGGGGCATTATTAGCTTATGGGGGAACCTCTGGGGACATTATTAGTTCATGGGGGCACAGCGGGGGATCCTACATACAGGGGGCATCCCACATTCCTACTAGCTTTACTGCACATAACACTAGACAGCGTAGTTACTTTGGGAGCCTACAGGAGGGAGAAAGGAAAGGAAGCTGCTAGAAATGTGCGGAGCCTAAATTGTTTGTCTCGCAGGTTCTGAAGAGGTGAAAAGTAGCTGGAAGAAATCATCATGGCGGATGGAGAGGAAAAGGGAAAGTGACTCCTCAGATCAAAGAAGACGTCACCTGTGAGTCACTCTATGACGGTTTTCTTATTTTGTAGAACATTATTTAGTAGGGGTTCCCCTGAGGAAAAAATTTTTTCCAAGGTGTGCCCCGAGGTGGAAAAGGTTGGGAAGCACTGCAGTATATTGTTACATAGTAGTGCAAATGCAATAATGTTACCACCCAGATGGACAGGGAGCCCCTAAAAAGTTCTGTGTGTTATCAAAAGCAATGAAGCATCTAACATTATTAAAGCAAACAATTACCGAACTCTAAATCACATAAAAGAGCAAGAATGAGATTACGACTTTTAATGCTCCCGGAATCACAATCAGGAATTAGAAGAAGTAAATGAGAATCTAATGGGAAATCCATACGGCTGCACTCCACTATGCAGCCATTGCTTCAGTAAGTCACAGAGGGCATTGTTCAAAAATAATCTGGTTTAGCCATAATATCTGCCTGTATACATCAATTATTGGACCCGAGTGTCCGAGACAAAAAAAGAGAAGAGACCTGGGTGATCGGCACTATACTTATATAGTACACTGTTGTGCCAACTGGAATTTATCCCAAGCCACAGAATAGGTTAAGCAGTGGGGTAGCGTGGGTTGGCAGAAGCTGAAGAGCATGCGCACACATGGAGTGTCCACTACAAAGCAACAAAAAATAAGTTAGAAAAACTATTTTTTTTATCTTCTTAAAGTAGTTCGGTTCTTCTTCCAGGGAAAAGTAGGAAAAAATTATAATAAAGGAAAAAAAACCTCTCCAGTGTTTCCCCAGTTTACTGCCATGGGGTTTCACCGGTAGAAGAGTTTGGTGCAGTGTGAGACAAAACTTTCGGCTTCTGCCTGGGAAACCCTGTGGCAGTAAGCAGTTGATAGCAAGCCAACAATGTATACCAGGGGTCCCCAAACTTTTCACACAGGGGGCCAGTTCACTGTCCCTAAGACCGTCGGAGGGCCGGACTATAAAAAAAAAAACTATAATCAAATCCCAGTGCAAAATGCCACAACACCCCCCCCCCCCCCCAAAAGTAAAAGCATCCCTCTTTCGTTCCACCCCTCACCAAGCCCCCACTCAACCCCCTCACTCCCCCCTCAACCAGCCTCCCCTAACTCCCCCTTCACACCCTCAACCAGCCCCCTCGCCCCATATACTAATAATGTGTCCCTGCATTGTCCCCCATATAGTAATAATGCTCCCTGTTGTGCTCTCTATATAGTAATATTGTCCCCCTGCAATGCCCCCATATAGTAATATTGTCCCCCTGCAATGTCCCCCGTATAGTTATATTGTCCACCTGCAAAGTCCCCCATATAGTTATATTGTCCCCCTGCAGTGTCCCCCATATAGTTATATTGTCCACCTGCAATGTCCCCCATATAGTAATATTGTCCCCCTGCAATGTCCCCCGTATAGTTATATTGTCCACCTGCAAAGTCCCCCATATAGTTATATTGTCCCCCTGCAGTGTCCCCCATATAGTTATATTGTCCACCTGCAATGTCCCCCATATAGTTATATTGTCCCCCTGCAGTGTCCCCCGTATAGTTATACTGTCCACCTGCAATGTCCCCCATATAGATATATTGTCCCCCTGCAATGTCCCCCATATAGTTATAATGTCCCCCATATAATTATATTGTCCCCCTGCAGTGTCCCCCATATAGTTATATTGTCCCCCTGCAATGTCCCCCATATAGCTATATTGTCTCCCTGCAATGTCTCCCATATAGTTATATTGTCCCCCTGCAATGTCCCCCATATAGTTATGTCCCCATATAGTTATATTGTCCCCCTGCAGTGTCCCCCGTATAGTTATATTGTCCACCTGCAATGTCCCCCATATAGTTATATTGTCCCCCTGCAGTGTCCCCCATATAGTTATATTGTCCACCTGCAATGTCCCCCATATAGTAATATTGTCCCCCTGCAATGTCCCCCGTATAGTTATACTGTCCACCTGCAATGTCCCCCATATAGTAATATTGTCCCCCTGCAATGTCCCCCATATAGTTATAATGTCCCCCATATAATTATATTGTCCCCCTACAGTGTCCCCCATATAGTTATATTGTCCCCCTGCAATGTCCCCCATATAGCTATATTGTCCCCCTGCAATGTCCCCCATATAGTTATATTGTCCCCCTGCAATGTCCCCCATATAGTTATGTCACCATATAGTTATATTGTCCCCCTGCAGTGTCCCCCATATAGTTATATTGTCCCCCTGCAATGTCCCCCATATAGTAATATTGTCCCCCTGCAATGTCCCCTATATAGATATAGTGTCCCCCTGCAGTGTCCCCCATATAGTTATAATGTCCCCCATATAGTCATATTGTCCCCCTGCAATGTCCCCCATATAGTTATATTGTCCCCCTGCAGTGTCCCCCATATAGCTATATTGTCTCCCTGCAATGTCCCCCATATAGTTATATTGTCCCCCTGCAATGTCCTCCATATAGTTATAATGTCCCCTATTTAGTTATATTGTCTCCCTGCAGTGTCCCCCATATAGTTATATTGCCCCCCTGCAATGTCCCCCATATAGTAATATTGTCCCCCTGCAATGTCCCCCATATAGTTATATTGTCCCCCTGCAATGTCCCCCATATAGATATATTGTCCCCCTGCAATGTCCCCCATATAGTTATAATGTCCCCCATATAGTTATATTGTCCTCTTGCAGTGTCCCCCATATAGTTATATTGTCCCCCTGCAATGTCCCCCATATAGCTATATTGTCCCCCTGCAATGTGCCCCATATAGTTATATTGTCCCCCTGCAATGTCCCCCATATATTATAATGCCAACCTGCATTGCTACAAAAAAAAAAAAAAATTATACTCACCTAATAGTGCCTTTCCTCTCCTCTTCAGCCGGTCAGTCGCCGGAGGGATCCCCCAGCAGGTGCAGCGACGTCATCACTGCCCCTGCCAGAGGATCCCTCAGAGATCATTTCCAGGTTACATCGGGGGCGGGAGGTTGGTGGTCCGTGCGGCACGGAGGAGGCAGGCGGCAGGGCCGACATCTCACACTGCTCCGGGATCCGCGGTCCGTTGCACATGGCCCGCAGATTCCGGACCGCAGATCACGGACCGCAGATCCCGGAGCAGTGTGAGATGTCGGCGCTGCCGCCTGCCTCCTCCACGCCGCACGGACCACCAACCTCCCGTACCGGATGTACCTGGAAACGACCTGGAAACGTACCTGGAAACGATCTCTGAGGGATCCTCCGGCAGGGGCAGTGATGACGTTGCTGCACCTGCTGGGGGATCCCTCCAGCGGGGATGTCGGCGGCAGTGTGGATGCGGGGCAGGGGGTGGCGTGATCTGGAAGGGGTAGCTCTTTTATTGGTGGTCAGTGAGAGCAGTCTTCTCACTGACCACCAATGAAAGAGTTGTCCCTTCCGGAAGTGCGGCGGGGGCCGGATAAATGGCCTTGGGGGGGCCGCATGAGGCCCGTGGGCCGTAGTTTGGGGACCCCTGATGTATACCATTAGATTCCCCCAGTACTTAGTTAACCTTCTAATAAGGTAGATACCCTCAGTCAGTAGTTACACCCCCCCCCCCCCCAAATGAAATAGACGCACATGGGAGATGCAGACACCAGTTTCTTGAAAGCAGCACTTTTACTCACTATGCAGTGTTAATCTACTTGGGAGAGGACAAGTCAGAGAGCACCCCAACCCACACCATGAACACTTCTAAAGGAGAAACTGATCCGGATAGAGCAAAGTTGCTAGAAGCCTGTGTACTCTATCTTGCAGCACAGGTGTAACCAGGTAAACTTGGCCACCTTGCTCAACTCAGGTAACAAGGTCTGGGGCTTGTGTCACCCTAATAGAACCAGTCACCCGACACTGTAGGGCAACAGGTGGTATCACGACAGCAAAGGTTGAAGCACAGGCACAAGTATACTTCTACTTTCAAGTATTCTTAAGTATTCTACTTCTTCTAAAGTTCCATCAGAGCACATTTCTACCCTGGGTTGGGACTCTCAGCACAAACTCCTCTCCACTACTCTGAACTTGCAGCACAAACTCCTCTCTACTGTTCTCAGCTCACTCTACTTCTCTGCATGCAACCAAGTCAGCTCAACTAATCTACTCTAAAGGCTCTTAGCGCAGATTCTGTTCTGTCACGCCTACAGTCTATGGTCTGCTATTGTACAAAGTATTTTCACAGTAAGGAAGATTCTATTTATGACAACAGGATTCAGTGATTATTGTTCCGGCACCTACACAGTCACTTCTCCATTCTTGGGTCATCTCACCTTTCTGTGGGTGGCAGCACCGATATTCCGGGTTGGTCACAGCTCCACTCCGGACCACCGTGATAAGTACCCAAGGGACCCACTTACAGTCCGGCAGGTCACCGACCACAGGGGAAAGGGTATAGCTTGCCACCTTAAACTAAAAGCAGGTGTGCCTCCATACCTGTGTGCCCAACTGGCACTGGTGTCACAACAGTACAATCACTGGCTGAGCTATACTCTGACCAACCACCACAGAAGTGGCATCACATGGTACCATTTAACAAGTGACCGGTCGAGCACATACCACACTTTAAGGCTATGTTCACACTACATATATTTGAGACTGTATTTGGTCCTCAAGTCAGATCCTCATAGCAACCAAAACCAGGAGTGGATTGAAAACTCAGAAAGGATCTGTTCACATAATGTTGTAATTGAGTGGATGGCCGTCATTTAATGGCAAATATTTGCTGTTATTTTAAAACAACGGCTGTTATATTGCAATAATGGCAATTACCGTTATATGGCGGCCATCCACTCAATTTCAACATTGTGTGAACATAGCCTTTCTGTGTTTTCAATCCACTCCTGGTTTTGGTTGCTATGAGGCCTGAAATATACAGCCTCAAATATACGTAGTGTGAACCCAGCCTTGCAATACTGCACGCCAAGTGAACTAGTCATCTGGGCTCTTTGTCCAGTCAGTGCGCTCTGCGGGGTGATTGACAGGAAAGGAGGCCTGATAACGGCCCATTAGACCCCATTAGAGACCAGCTGTGAAGTGCGTGCAGCCATTCTGGAAGTCCAATAAGCACAAATGTTCCCTTTAACTAGGAACGACCTAGGTAAGATGCAGAGAGCGAGCAGTGAACGTTTCTGGAAAATTGAATTAACAACCAACCAATGCAAACCTCTCTCTCTCTCTCTTTATCTGTCTATCGTCGTCCATGATTTCCCAGTGCTCTCAATCTAATTTGTAGAACAGAGATTCCCCTACTTGTCATGCATCTGCACATTTATTAGAAGCTGCCTCTTCTTCACAGGCCTGGCAGGGGTTAATAGCTTGTATGGCCGGCAGTGGGTGCTCACTCTCCTGTGGAGGGCACCTTGCCAAGCGAGAGATTCATTTGGTTGTAGGATGTGGGGAGTAAACAGCTCAGTCTCCATGGAAACGTAATCGCCCCCAGAGGCTAATACTGCGCAGGGTTTCTGCCAACTTGCTCCCTACAGTGCTGCATGTGCACCTTACTGCTTCTTATAGCTCCCTTGGTTATTTCTGTTCCTTTCCCTTCCCCCAGAGATAGTGGTATGACACCCAGACTGGAATCGTACTAGGCCGGCCCATTAAAGGCCTAGGATAATGAACGCTTTAGGATGATTGTGTATGTAAAGTGGTTGTCATGGATATAATAGGAAAGCCAACATGTTGCACGTCATGTGGAAGCCCCCTTTCAGCATTAGGGCCAGTTCACACTGAGGAACCAGCGCCAAATCAGCCAGGAAAGTGTTCTCGTGGAGAACTTACATGTCAATTCTTTGCCCGAAGAATGGTGGGAGAGGAGGCGCGCGAGCCCTCCCATGGACAAACAATGGGACACTGAGGCAGGTGGGATTCTGCCACATTTACTCAGTGTGAACATACCCTTAGAGCTGAATATTAAGCAATTAGTTCTCCTAAATCAAGCTTCAACAAGGATATGCATTGGCATGTCGTGGCCCCCACACTATGGACCCTCAAGCACGGCACAGACCCCTGTATGGTCGTCCAGCTTCTGTCCTTGTATACACATTAACCAACATATCTGCCCATCTATGTGATCCATATAACTTCCCTGTGACTCACAGTATATGAATTACCATCACCTTCTTTTTAATTTGAATAGTCTACAGCTGTTTGTAAACTCCCATCGGCCCATCCATCCACCTTTCCGGCCTACATCACGTAATAAGATTCGGTAAGACTTTAACAATGAACAGAAACCAAGCAAAGGAATGGCTTCTTCTTTAATGTCACATACAGCAGCTCGGCTCTCTGGCCCAGCGGAGCCGCACACAACATAAGCCTCCATGATTTACATTCAGGGGAAAGTCAGCTAATTCCATTATTGAAGAATCTTTAAGGAAAAGCTGAGGTTTGTTCGAAAGTGATGTGCAAGTCGTTTCATCTCTAGGTAAAACACCAAAGAGAAATTGGATTGCTGGTATTGTGTCAGCAAGGAGCTCGTATCACTAATGAAAACGCTGGCCTGGGGGTCATTGGGCCACACAGTGATAACGCAGCATGGAAAGACTTCATCAGGAGCCTAGAACATATTCCCTTTCCAATGGCCTTATGAATTTCAGACATTTATGACAGTGGATGGGGAGGGGGGGCTCTACCTCTGGGAGCCGCTTCTTCATCTTTGGGAAAACAAGGTTACCTCAAAGTAAAAAAAAAAATGGAGGAAGGCAGGGGGTTACGGGTTAATACTAAATAACCTAAACTCACCCGTCCCGCTGTGCCGCTTCTGCTCACGGCCGCCGGAAATGGATGCAATGTCACAGTCCAATTGAGTGATTGCCTGCTCAGCCAGTCATTGACTGGGGCAGTGTCCCACCCCAGTCACTGATTGGCTGAGCGGGCAATCACTCAGCCCGGCCGCAACATTGTATCCATTTCCCGCCGAAAATGATCAGAAGTATTGTGAACATTTTTTTGTGTGATATTTTCCACCGCAGAAAAGATTAGTGCTTCTTTGCACTGGGTTCACACTGCGTTCTTGTTTCCATTTAACGTATACATTAAGGTTATGTCCACACATGGCAAGAATGGCGGCCATTGTGTGACATGCCTGTGTCAAGCAATGGTTTCTGTCTCATGTAGTCACTGGAGTATCGGCCGGATGAACATTATTTGATTTCAATTGGAATGTGGGCACATTCAGGTGTGCCCGCGCTTCAATTAAACCATAGATCTATAAGGGAGCCGTACTTTACATTGAGTGCACTGTCTATCTTTTACAGCTGCTGTTCACTGAATATTGGCCGCACAAAATAGACCTGTCAGTTACTTTTTGCGGCCGCAGAGAACACTGGCCGTAGTGTATATAGAGTGTATACACACTACGGCCGTTGTTCCATACACACTAATGCGATTCCATGCAGTAACGGACGTTGTTGATTGTAAAAAATAGATTCCATAACGGATGGTAAAAATGGATACTGCTGCATATGCTGCCATAATACGGAATCCGTTTCCCATCAAGTTACCTTATAAAAAATAACGGATTGAAAGGGATCAGTTGTTGGCCCGGCATGAAGCACTGGGACGGCCCCGACGGCCCCCAGTGTGACGATTGCCCCTCCCCTCTGTGATGCTGTAGACTGCTCCTATGTAGCCTTGTATACTCATCAAGTTTCTACGTAAGAATGTGACGTCTACACCCATAATATTTACCAAAATGTCAATGGAAAGTTTCCATTGACACATATTAAATGTATTATTCTGTTTTCCCACAGCTCCAGCATGTTCCACAGCACAGTATTCAGTCACATCCTAGCAAACCAATTAGTGTAAGTATATATAGTAATATGATGAGGTGACATAGTAATATATACATTAGCTGACCTTGGAATTGCCGGTGTTAGTTCTTACTGTCAGTCATTGCGTTTCTCTAACCTATTGTAACCTGGACACTTAATTGACTGTGGCAGAGAAATCAGAGCAGAATTAGTGAGGTCAGCTGGAGAGGCCGATGTGGGGGGACGGTAGCGGCCGCAATGCTTTCTGCTAGTCGCCAGGAGCGGCATTAATATAGATTACAGCAAACATTTCCCAGGGAGGAATTTCACCTCGACAATGCCGGAAAACGATAGTGGAAGCTCTGAATGCTGCCAGATTGAGGGGGGATGTCGTTTTGTGTAGAACATTCCGTCCAGCCGGAGAAATCCTGTGTAACATTGAGGCCGGGAGATAAGAACGGCCGCTCTTCAATCCTTACACAGTAGCTGCTTTATATAGCAGAGCTATGAGGAGCTGTCCACAGCCTGAGCGGTGCTGAATTCCACAATTCTCAATTTATCGCGTTGACCGGAGAATTTTCTCCGCATATTATTTCCGTAGGATTGTTAAATCCTAAATGTCACATTTATGCTTAAAACTCATTAAGGGCCATGTTAGTGTCTAATGGAGGGCCATGCGTGGGTTAATTGTACATCTACGGTTGGGCAAACACTGGGGAAGTTTATAGCTCCGGTTATGGATTATAACCGTTCATAATGCATTAGTACGCTATTACATTACATTCATTTTCATTGACAAATTTGTAAAGTTGTTATTTCATTTACTTGATGATTTATTTGAGCGGAATCAATGGGACAGGCGGATTTTTAAGCAGGTTCCACGGTGCGGACTCCGCTTAAAGATCCGCCTGTCCCATTGATTCAATAGGACATCCGCCATCCGCCCAAAGAATTGACATGTAACTTCTTCAGGCAGAGTGTACGTGAGACATCCTATTAAATCAATGGGACAGGGGGAACTTAATTCTGCCCAAATTCTGTAGTGTGAACGGACCCAGGGTCTACATATGATGGATTTTTCCACTTGAAATTCTGTCTAAATTCTATAGTCTGTATGGCCCCTTACCCCTATAATTTAGAGAAAACTTTATGCCCTTCCGGCTTTACTGGTAGGTACCCAGGAGGTGGAGTCTTCTTGTTTGGTGCACGAACATCCTTGTATTGAGAGCTTTTCAATGTTTGACAGCTCTAGTGGTTTGCTGATTGAATGATAGAGCTGTCAATCATAACTCAGAGGAGGTGCTGGAAATACTCTCAATGCACAGAGCTCTATGCACCAAAAAAAGTACCAACCGTGCTATTCCCAAGGTGGTGGTCAGGGTATAAACAGTCTTTTGCTCATGCAAGTTTCATCACCAAGACCTCAAGTATGATTCCACTCTGTAACCCTATGTATTTTGTTGGACTGTCAGTAGTTTTGATGGCTCAAAAAACCTCAACTATTGCATATATGTTCTTTGGTTCCAATAACAAATAATGAAGAAACTTTTCAAATATGGATTTGAAATATCTTAGTGTTGTGTCTCCATGGTAACAGACTACAAACAAAGTTGGTGTAGTCTGACCTTGCAGTTGTACTCTGTTTTATCTATCCTTCACCTCCACCATCTTTTAAACCTACCGAGGCAGATCGGAAGACTAGAAAATCAGTAGCTTTATACAGCGCTCCTGCCCATTAGGACTTCTAGAAAGTCAGATGCAGTTGTTTAAGCTGACAACAATTTTTAAGAAGGAACTGTCAGGGCAATGCTTTTCGAGGGTCCTACAATGCCCTCTTAATAATGGACCCTTGAAATGCGTTGTCCAAACAGTTCTTCCCAAAAATAATCAGGTGCTACAACTGTGGCTAGTTTCTTAAAAGGATTTAATCACACATTAAAGCACATTTAGTTTTATATTTTTTCCTATTTTTCATATATTTTAACTTACCTAGTACATCTTGCTAGAATTAGTAGTGGAAGACAATCCACAGCGACATAGGAAGAGAATTTCAGACTCTGAATTCTACGCAGGAGTGCTCAAGAACAGAAACAACCGTATACACAGAAGTGTGTAGAAGGATTTATAAATAATGCTGTATGAACCAGTCAGATACAAGTATCTGTGCCAACTCACATAGAAAGACCAACGTGGCCTGATGGGAGGAGGGAAAGTAAAGCATAGGGGAGCTGATTAAAGAAGTGTTTGCTAAGCAGGTTAGATATGGTGGTGTTCAGGCTGGGGCCACAATAATAAGTAATATGTAATAATGAGAGATGGATGTAGGAAACTAAAAAGAATGGATGATTTTAATCTTATAAAGGACTTGTCACCTCTTTTGGGCTGGGTTCACACTACGTATATTTCAGTCAGTATTGTGGTCCTCATATTGCAACCAAAACCAGGAGTGGATTAAAAACACAGAAAGGATCTGTTCTGTTGAAATTGAGTGGATGGCCGCCATTTAATGGCAAATATTTGCTCTTATTTTAAAACAACTGTTGTTGTATTGAAATAATGGCCGTTATTTACTGTTATATGACGGCCATCCACTGAGTTTCAACATTGTGTGAACAGATCCTTTCTGTGTTTTTAATCCACTCCTGGTTTTGGTTGCAATATGAGGACCACAATACTGACTGAAATATACGTAGTGTGAACATAGCCGGGCGTATTTCATAGTAAACACAGTACTTGTATTCCTTATAACATTTCTAGCGCAGGCTTTCTCGGGATCTTGCACTTTGCCGTTCCTCTCTTATCCCCCTTCCCCTAGAAATTCATAAATAATTTAACAGCAGGCTATTACCAGGTGGATTGTATGTGTTTGTGGGGGGGGGGGGGACCCTATACCTCCTAATTTAAAGATCGTTCACCTGATCATTTTTGCGTTAATATAGTTCAATCTCTTGACGATAATTGGTTTACACAAAAAGACCATCCACGATGGATAAACGACAAACGGTTATTTGAGAACATGCTGAAAGACCATGACCAACGATTTATTGCTAGCTATTTTATGGCTATGAGAGTTTACACGGACAGATAATCGCTATCGATTCGGTCATTATCGTGAATTTCTTAACGGTAATCACTTCCAACACTGTCCAATTAATCCTAAAGGTCCATGGTACTCCGTAACTGAAGAAATTAGAGTGTTATGGAGAAATTCAGGTGTTATTTATTTTGACACACAAAGGGGCACTTTTCCATGGTGTACACAGCCATAAGCCCCATCTGTCTGATGGATTAGGCTGCCCCCATGCCAAAGTTTTCACGGTTTACACCTGAAATGGTGTAAACCATGGCAGAAATCTACACCTGAGCCACAAGCAAGTGCTGGTCCTGTCAGATTTACTATAAAAGCGTGCGCCTCTTAGTAAGTAATTGGGGATGGGGGGTAATTGGGGACGGGGCTTTATTTAAGACCGGCACACGAGTACATATGCCCCGCCCCCCCCAAATGTCTTTTTCACCAGCCAGAGTCATTATGTCAGTGTCCAAGGAGGGCAAATAACATTTAACTTTTATTTCTGCATGTTAAAATCACAGCAACCTTTTGACTAGCATATAATCTTTTTCAAGTATAAAATAAGTAGTCAAAGTAGAGAAAGATTACACGGTGGTCAGAACGTTGCTGAGATCTAAACATGGTGGAATAAACGCTAAGTATAAGTTAACCTACCAGACCCTGACATCATTTCTCTATTGGAGGAGACTACATCCATACGATTTCCTTGTGCACTGTTGACTAGGTTGTATTTTTACAATATTGATCTTTGTCACTCAGAAAAAATTTTCTTGCTCGGAATTCATATTTAATATTATTTTGTGACACAGAATAGGATTTTTTAAAGGGCAACTATAAAAATCTAACCTGTTGATAACCATCTATAGCGCCTGGGACATTGAGGAGGATGTTAGGTGTCTTACCTTCTTCCTCGGTTCCGGTCCCGCGCTGTTGGGGTAAACTCCGCTCCGGAGCACCGTTAGGAGCACTGCCACGTCTTTCGGCCCGCCCCCTCTATTGATTATCATTAGAAGGGGCTGGCCAGATGACAAAACAGTGCTCCTAATGCTTTGGAGAAGAGTTTACCTCAACAGCGTGAGACCAGTGCAGAGGAGGAAGGTAACACATATACCTACCTCCTCAGAGTCTCCTGTGCAATAGGGACTTATCAGCAGGTTAGATTTGTTCCTCTTTAACATAATGCATTTTGTAAAGCTAGTAATACAAAATACATGGGGGAGGGGGTTTATGAAGGTTGTAGCTGGGCACAGTGTGAATGAACGCTACTCCATAGTATACAGTACACAATCCAAACGAATCATACATAAAGGTAGCATTAGAAATTCTGTGGTACTCACCTACTGGAACTATAATCTTTTATTAAAACGTTAGGTCAGGATACAGGCATTCTAATAAAAGAACATTTCTCCAGTTACAGAGTACTATGGACGTTGTGCTCTTACCTCTATGATTGATTGGACGGTGTTCGGAGGTATAGGGTCTCACCCCCCACAATCCACCTGGTAATAGCCTGCGATTAATTTATTTATGAATTTCTGGGGGGGGGGGGGAGATAAGAGAAGAATGGCATAGTGCAAGATCCTAAGAAAACCTGCACTAGAAATGTTATGTTCTAGGGAACACAGGTATTTACTAAGAAAGACGCTCTTTATAAGGTGGTTGATTGAGATTGGAATCATCCATTCTTTCCAGTTTTATACAACCTCCACGTCTCATTATTACACATTACTTATTATTGACACCCCTGCTTTTACTTATTATTGACACCCCTGCATAAAAGCTATCTTCTGCTCCCCCAACAACCCTGTATTTGGATTATTCTTCTTTACGCCATTGGGAACTGTTTATAAAATATTTATTAGGGTTGGACGACTCCAAGAGGATTAAGAGGCAGCTAGAACTGACTGGCCAGTCTGACTAGATACATGTAACTGAGGCTGTAACTGTAGGGTAATAAAGTACAATGGTGGAGGTCAGAGTCGGGGCCAGCACTCAGCATACTGATGCAAGTGCTGAGGTCCACAGTGTCTCTAGGGGCCCAACAGTGGTGGATTATAATGTAGGTGGCTTGGGCAGCTGACCGGTGCCTCAGGCTCCTAGGGGGGGGACCCATTGCCATCCAAACTGCCCCCATCTGATCTCACTGCAGCTGCAGACCCCTTGGGGGCCCACTGGATCATTCATGGACCTTCAAGTTTTGTGCAGCTGTAGTGTCGATAAGCACACTAAAAACTAAAGTCACCTCCCGCACACGTTCTCCCATCTCTGTAGGTCTCCCGACACTTCTGTCCCCTGTTCTCACATCCGGCACAGGGAAATGTGTGTTACAGACACTGCCTGTGCCGGAAGTCCCTGCAGTGATGGGGGCATGTGTGGGAGGTGAGTTTTGTTTTTTAATTTTTTTTTTTTTAAAGATATCTTATTGGTGGTCCCTGCAGCGCCTCTCTCCCCGCCTCCATCCAGGAGCATGCTGATAAAAAAGAGAGATGCTCCAGGTCTAGAGAACGGATGCTCTAGGCCCCGCCTCCAAAATTAGTTTTCTAACCATAATACTTCCCCCGGGAAGAAGGATGACCTGTGGACCAGACATGGCACGGTGATGACTAAAGAACGATACTGGTGGTTTGGGATGGGTGGTGTTCTGTACAAGTTATATAGAAAAGTTATATAGATTTGTAATTTGCTTCTATTTAAAGTGACACTGTCGGCCCCTTTTTGCATTCTGACTTCTCTACTCAGGTGTAAAGGGTAAATCTTGCAGTTTTCATACCTTATTTTATATCATACGTCATGGTGCTTGTTCCAGTAAAAAGTGATCTTTCATCATCTGCGGATTGTGCTACCTGGACGGGGCTTCGTGGGAGCAGCGCCACTATGCCCCGCTCACATCGCTATTGTAGCCCTGCTCCTCTGATGCATCATTGTGGCATAGGCACCGCCCCCTCAGCGGTCATTGGAAGGGCTGGCCTAAAGGTTGGGGCTATGGTGGTGATGTGGGCGGGGCTAAGTGGTGCTGCACCCATGAAGCCCCGCCCAGGTAGCACAATCCGCAGATGATAAAAGATCACTTTAAACTGGAACAAGCACCATGATGTATGATATAAAATAAGGTACGAAAACTGCTAAATTTACCCATTACACCTGTGTAGAGAAGGCATAATGCAAAAAGGGGGTGACTGTCACTTTAAATCTCAAGTATTACTATACTTATAATCTGCTGTATGTCCTGCAGAAAGTGGTGTATTCTCTCCAGTCTGACACAGTGCTCTCTGCTGCCACCCCTGTCCGAGAAAGGAACTGTCCAGAGCAGCAGCAAATTCCCATAGAAAACCTCTTCTACTCTGGAAAGTTCCTGTCTCGTACAGAGAAGGCAGCAGAGAGCACTGTGTCAGACTGAAAAAACAACATTTCCTGCAGGACATACAGCAGCTGATACGTATGGGAAGACTTGAGATTTTTAAATAGAAATAAATTACAAATAAATATGACTTTCTGAAACCAGTTGATTTAAAAGAAAAAGGTTTTCACTGAATAACCCCTTTAAGTGACCCCTTTCAGTCGATATCCAACTCAGTTTATGAGTTTAAGGATATCACAAGGAAAATTCCAAAGCCAGGTATCTATCTACAGACAGCTGTTTCAGGGTGTTGCACCTCATCAGTGCGGAGTAGGATTCTAGCTAGGCAGGAGCAATGTCTAGTAGACCACCATGGTACAAGGATCACTGACCTTAGGGAGACCAGCTAAAGAAGACACTGTATGCCGCTAGTAAAAACATTGTGAAATCCTTGGTGTAATACCATCTGGGAAATACAAAGAGGCAAAAAGAGTCTGTGGAGCCTCATTCAAGAGTCTTGAAATGGAGCTAGCCAGATATCCCTCCAGGGAAGGACCTAGCTAAGGGGTGGCTCCTGTTAGGGTCCTATTAGATGAAGCGATTTTTACAGATTAACGATAAACGATTTCAAACTAGATTGTTTATCGTTAAGCTTAAATTGTTCACCATAGTAATGATTGTCGTTAGTTACGATCGTTACTTTGATCGTTTATTCCATCTGATCTCATCAAAAGGAGGAAGATGTGCAATTACACTGAACGATTAGTGAATAATGATAATTTTAGCGTTAGATCTAAATCAACGATCAACGATACATGAACAATTTTTCTATCGTTGCCTGCAATTACACAGAACGATTATCATTTAAATTCGAATGATATACCATATTTTCTGGCGTATAAGACGACCCCTAACTTTTAATCAGATTGTCAGGGGTTCGCCTTATATGCCGAAAAATGTTAACCCCTGCCTGACCGCAGCCCTGCTGCAGTCAGGCAGAGGTTAACTGCAGCTAAATTAATGAAAAAAACAAACAGTTAACTCACCCGGGCCCGTTCCCAGCATTAGCGCATCTTCTCCGCTCCCATTCCCGGCGCAGCCCGGGTGAGTTAACTGTTTTTTGTTTTTTTAATGGACCATACCCGGCGTATAAGACGACCCCCGACTTCTGACAAGATTTTTCGGGGTTAAAAAGTGATCTTATACGCGGGAAAATATGGTAATGATTTTACGCACGATAATCGTCCTGTGAAATATTTACATTTTTGGGGCATCAGTGGAGACTCTTGAGTGAGTACTCCATTGGAATTTTTTCACTGGTCTCCTTGAGTTCAGTGATTACTGTGTTTTGTTGGTTGATTTGTCATTGCCCCAACTAGCAGGAATCCTGTTCCACACTGATGAGGGGCAAATACCCCGAAACAGCTGTCTGTGGATGGATGCCTGCCTTGGCAAGCCCTTGTCATGTCACAATACTCGCACCTTCAGTTAGACTTTGACACAAAAGGGGCCACCCTGTTGTTTCCCTATTTATGTTCCAATACTCGCAACCGAGTGGGACTTAACCTCTTAAGGACATAGGACGTACCGGTATGTCCTATGTCCTCACTTGCACTTCAAAGCGGGGCCGCGCGGCGGCCCCGCTTTGAAGTGCCGCGATCCCGGGTGCCGCGAGTAGCCCGGGACCGCTGCTATTAGCGGGCACGGTCTGATCGCCGTGCCCGCTAATTAGCTAATCGGAGGCAGCTGTCAAAGTTGACAGCTGCCTCCGATTACCGGAGGCAACGTTTCCCTGGTGTCTAGTGGGGGAGATCGCTCCTCTGGGACCTTGTCCCGGAGGAGCGATCTCCGTTACTGATGCCGGCCGGGGACGCGTCCAAGATGGCGCCGTCCTCGGCTCGGCACTCGTTCGTTTTCGGCTGCAGCAGCCGAAAGCAAACGAGTGCCGATCTCATGGATCTCTGCAGCATATCTATGCTGCAGAGATCTCTATGAGAGATCAAAGTGGATATACTAGAAGTCCCCCAGGGGGGCTTCTAGTATATGTGTAAAAAAAAAAAAAAAGTGTTGTTAATAGTAAAAAGCCCCCTCCCCTAATAAAAGTCTGAATCACCCCCCTTTTCCCAGGTTTTAAATAAAAGTAAACAAATAAATAAATAAATAAACATGTTTGCTATCGCCGTGTGCGTAATCGCCCGAACTATTAATTAATCACATTCCTGATCTCGTACGGTAAACGGCGTCAGCGCAAAAAAATCCCAAAGTGCAAAATTGCGCATTTTTGGTCGCATCAAATCCAGAAAAAATGTAATAAAAAGCGATCAAAAAGACGTATATGGGCAATCAAGGTACCGATAGAAAGATCACATCATGGCGCAAAAAATGACACCTCGCACAGCCCCATAGACCAAAGGTTAAAAGCGCTATAAGCCTGGGAATGGAGCGATTTTAAGGAACGTATATTGGTTAACAACGGTTTGAATTTTTTACAGGCCATCAGATACAATATAAGTTATACATGTTATATATCGTTTTAATCGTAACGACTTGAGGAACATGCATAACAAGTCAGTTTTACCACAGGGCGAATGGCGTAAAAACACAGTTCCCCCAAATAAAAGAAATGCGTTTTTTTTTTCAATTTCACCACACTTTGAATTTTTTTCTGGTTTCGCAGTGTACTTTATGCAAAAATTCAGCCTGTAATTGCAAAGTACAATTAGTGACGCAAAAAATAAGGGGTCATGTGGGTTTCTAGGTGGAAAAATGCAAGTGCTATGACCTTTTAAACACAAGGAGGAAAAACCGAAAACGTAAAAACAAAAATGGGCCATGTCCTTAAAGGGTTAAGGGGCTACCTATCAGGGTGATGTTGGGCTCTCCCCATCTGGAGGCACCACGTGGCAACAGGCTAGAGATATCTGGCTATGCCGTGTTTTGAGACTCGCAACCGAGGCTCCACTGACTCCTTTTTTGCATATTTAAATTCTGGGCGGCATCAGTGGAGACTCTTGATTGAGTACTTCATTGGAATTTTTGCACTGATCTCCTAAAGCTCAGTGATTACTGTATTTTGTTGCCCTAAGCAGACCACCAAAATCTCTTTATGATCACAGACAGGAGCACTGTGAAGCGTGACACCAGTATATAGATAATTTAGGATTTTGCACCATTTACAATAGCTGACAATGCCTAGCGGTATCTCATACAAGTCAATATTTTCTCCAGACCACTGGGCCTACAGTATGTCCATGGGGCTTGCTGTAAAGCATCTCTAAATGCTGTTAGGGTACAAACCCACACACCGTATACACAGCAGATACGCAACAAATACGCAGCAAATACGCAGCAGATTTGATGGTACAGATTTGATGCTGTGTTCAGTTATTTAGATATAATCTTCTGCGTATTTGCTGCGTATTTGCTGCGTATTTGCTGCGTATTTGCTGCGTATCGCAGCAGTAAATACGCTGCTTATACGGTGTGTGGGTTTATACCCTTAAAAACAAAAAAGATGCCCGCATAAAGTACAAAGAAGATGAAATAAAAAAAAAATTAGAAAACAGAAACAGAGTAGAAAAAATAATGTTTCGGTATAAGTTAGAATATCAGTAAACACAGCCTTATATGACGTTGAAATGTGCCGTACATCACTATAACATGTACATTAGTTTCTATAGACACATCACAGTATATTAAGGGTCCAAACACATCAAAGCTGAAAGGCATGGGGAACCCTTAGAAACCATTTTAAATCTGTCATATACTTCATTAACCTTTTTTTGATCTATTGTTTGTATTGTTACCAATCTCCAACAAGAAAAGACGGGCCGTGCGTAAATCGTGGCAGGCTGGCTTGTCTCGGAGGAATCTGAATTCACTGTGAGGACTCCTTATGACAGGCAAAGTATTAAAATCAATAGGTGCAATAAATTGAAGAGTCCTCCCGATACAGAGGGATTCCAGGGAGAGAGCAGATTTACACTCACTGCTTCCCTAAAGCTAAAGGAATTGCCAAATCTATCTAAGCTAAGAGAGTACAAAAGGTTAATGAATTATACAGCAAATGTACCCTGTAAATAAGATCTAGCTGCTAACAGTATGCAAAATGGCTCTTTCCCAAAAGAAGGATCATTTTCTTTACAATGACACCTGGGTGGTCAACCTGAAAGTCAATGTCTGGCCCCTTAAAGGGGTACTCTAGGAAAGGGCCTTTTTTATAATGTCTGGATGGGAGTTTTAGAAATAATAAAGCATACTTACCTCCCTGGCTACTGCAGTGCCGCTGGTATCTCCCCCACTCCATCCCGCTGTGTGGTTGCTTACAGGACTTGTGACATGTTGCAGGCCCACCCAGCCAATCAGATGCTGAGGCAAGACACCACTGCAGCTGCCAATTGGCCTGCAAAGGTACAACAACATGTCATGGTAGCACAGCAGGACAGAAAAGGGGTGAGATACCGCAAGAGACAGGGAGGTAAGTGTTCTTTATTATTTTTAAACACCCCATCCCTGGGCATATATTAAAAAAGACCCTTGCCTGGATCACCACTTTAAAGGGCCATAATACACGACTTAAAGGGCAACTATCGTTGTAAACAACTTTGTATAAGATAAAAGGAAAAGTGAATATAAGAATCTTTGTAATAAAACTTAGCAGAAAAATATGCTTCCTTCTTTACTTACAAGGCTTCTCTTTCCTACACTTACACCCCTCACCCTGTTCTTTCAATTGTGGGGAGTTTCAGAACTGGAGCCCACCTTGATCAGACTCTTAAGCCATGTCATGCAACACCCCTTTAAGTGGGTGAACCATTATAGAGACCTGACAATGTAGATGAGTAGAGGTGACCACACGCATGGGACACCATAACCAATCAATGGCCCTCATGGGTCATGTGAAGGTGCAAGAGACATGGACCCAGGTAGTAATAATAAGAAACCAATGTCTGCAGAAGGCTGCACCAAAGTTATAAAGTTAGACGATCAATACCTGTTCAGCCATTCATTCCAGCACAATACAGTTTAATAACCCTTCCTTACCAGAAAATAGCATCTTAGGCCCTTTAAGTGCCCGTGTACCCCCCTACTTACCTCTGCTTCCCATTGTTTAAGAATCTGCCTTGTATCTGCAGTGTCTGCCATATCCATCAGCTACTCATAGAACGCAGAAACAATGTATGTCAGTGGGGAATGTATAGCGATTTGACAGGCTTTAAACAGCTCTGTTTTCAAGGGAACTTGTAAAGATAAAAACATAGTCCAATCGTGTTATAGGGCAGAAGGTGCTGAGCAGATTGAGATATATATATATATATATATATATATATATATATATATATATAGTTTTATGAGTACTGAATCTTCTGTTCATACTGGTTTTAGAAGTCCAGTGGGCGGTCCTTCTCAGTTATTGACAGTTATCTTTGTGGTGTAAGCCCCCGGTGATGATGCTACTATGTCGGAGGATTGGCTGGTCTCTTGCTAGGTGGTTAGGTGTGACTCCCCGCCGGAGGTGGTTGGCCGAGATACAGCCGGACCTTGGGGTGTTACTTTGTGACGCCAGTGCCGGGTAGGCACACACACCTGCTTTTATTTGACAAGACCGGTTGTACCTTTTCCCCCTGTGGTCAGTGTCCTGCCGGGTTGCTACGAGGTCCCTTGGGTTAGAGTGATCACGGATGGCCAGAGTGGTTTAATGATCTTCCCGGACTATAGGAACTGCCACCCACATAAAGGGGAAGTGTCCCAAGGCTGCGGTGTGTGCGCTGTGTCGGTGGATAGCGAGTAATCACAGAGTCTCTTTAACGTGAAGAAGGTTCATTTAGTTAAAGTTGCAAATGTGCAGCAGGTCATACAGAATGATCAGTATGAAGTTTCTCTGGATAAAGCACTTGGTAAAACACTTGACAATAGTTCCAAATAAATACTTGAATACAGCAACCTGATCTGTAGTAGAAGTGCAGTGTATGATATAGTAGTACTGTGCTCTGCCAGAAGGTTGGAGGATGAGGTAGAATACTTAGAAAAAGAAGAACACCTGTGTATTGACCTTTAATTAGTCTTCACACCACCTTATGCCCACTAGACTCAGCTGAACCTTCCTAGAGGGTGACACAGTCCCCAGACCTTGTTACCTGGGATGAGCGGAATGCTGAGGGTTCCCTGCTGACACCTGCGCTGCAAGATAGAGTTCATAGGCTTACTGCAACTTTGCTCTTTCTAGATCAGTTCCTAGCTCTTTGGCTTTAGTGGATACTGTCCTCTCTGTGAAAATCCTTGTCCTCTGCGTGGATTGAGGTTTGTTTCTGGCTTGTCCTCTCCTAAGAGGGGTTTAACAGTGCATAGTTCTGTGTAGCGTTACTGAGAAGAACTGAGTACTGTCTTGCGTCCTACCCATGGGAGGTTCTGACTAAAACTGACTCTTGAGGGTATGGGACCTGGCAGAGGGCCAGGGCCCAGATAGGACCACTGTGGAGAGCTATCTAGCTTGCGTCCTTTCTCCACAATGCCTAACACGAAAGACCTTTGCTCCTCCTCCACCCATGTGACTTACTTCCATAGCGTAACTAGCGTGCGCTTCGAGTGGGTGAAGAGTGCAATAGAGGAAATAAGGAGAGAGTTGATAGGAGAGAAAAATACGGGTTCCTACTGGTCTGCAGATTCAGGTGACACATAAACAAACAATAACCCTTTACATCCTTTAGCAAAACAGTGACATCTAGTGGCGAACTTTAGTACTGCTTTCATCACCACACAAGTACAATAAGTATAGACTTTTGCGAGGGGTGTATCTAACTGTAACACCCGTGGTAGGAAACCACATGTTTGCAATTCACCACCCACTGGACTCCCAAACTCAAAACAGAGGTTGAATTGAAGATAACACAAGTTTTACTGACTCTTTTCCCATAAAACTATATATCAATCCGCTCAGCTCTTCCCGCTCTATAACATGATGCTGGTAGATTACACTGCATTCTCATTTTGACAGGTTCCCTTTTGAAAACGTAGCTGTCAAATCTCTCTGTAAATCCATTAAACTGAAGGTATATATATATTTTTTTTATCCTCCTACATGATGTCATCTCTATGATAAGCTCTTAACTATTTTCCTCAGCAATGTAGTTTAGTAGATTTTCTATAATTTTTTTTTTTTTTACTGCCCTTTTACATTTTCTCCTTTTCCGCCCATTCTGTTCATTGCACATTACCGTCTATTAATACACAAATGCCTTTGCTTTTTACCAGATATATACTTATCTCTCATTTCTTCACATCTTCTTCTAAGTCCCCTTTTTCCTACTCCCAATTATTATGGAAATGGTAACAGGGAAGATGACATATGGTGAGATGCAAATAAACATTAATGAGTAGATAGCTGTAACTATAGCCACATTGCTGTCATTTACATATGTCTGAGTAGAGATCATTGACATAACACTGAGCGCCGGAGATAGGATTAACAGCCGCCGCCACGGAATAATCTTAGGATCAGGAGCTGTTATGAGCTATATGGATGTAACAGACAGTAAAGCTTCTCTACATGCTGAGAATTCTGTAGCTATGTAATAAGGAGACATCATACATACATCATACGTGACCCTCTTTACTGTGATAGGATTGGTCAAGGCTTAATTAAAGAGTCTATGGAATCCCTTGGTGTTCATCTTCCCACAAAAGGAGGCAGCGGGCGTAAGAGCCAGGAATATGCAAACAGTCAGTATCGTGGAGCCATTATGGAAAAGAGAAAGAAGAAGAAAGAGAAGATACCTAAAGATAATAATTAGAGATGAGAAAACCAGGTTCGGGTTCGAGTCCATCCGAACCCGATCGTTCGGTATTTGATTAGCGGGGGCTGCTGAACTTGGATGAAGCTCTAAGGTTGTCTGGAAAACATGGATACAGCCAATGACTATATCCATGTTTTCCACATAGCCTTAGGGCTTTATCCAAGTTCAGCAGCCACCGCTAATCAAATGCCGAAAGTTCGGGTTCGGATGGACTCGAGCATGCTCAAGGTTCGCTCATTTCTAATAATAATAGAACTAGGATGAGTAGGAACATCAAAAGTCCAAACCATCAAAGAAACTGGTTGGAGACCACTGCTAAGTCTTTGATCAGGGATGGGGAACCTTCGGAATCACCATCTAAGGCAGGGATGGGGAACCTTCGACCCTCTAGGTGTTGCAAAACCACAATTTCCATCATGGCTGCCCAGGCATGATGGGAATTGTAGTTTTGCAACAGTTGGAGGGCCGATGGTTCCCCATCCCTGCCTTAGATGGTGATTCCCTGAACAGGCCAGTAACCTGGACCTGATGATGTCATTTGGTGTGCATATCGCCATAGAAACACAAGGAGTGCTTCCCGAAATCATTAGATAATGCATGCAAGAAATGGGGGGTGGTTGTCATAGGAACGGCTAAAAAAATAACAGAACTGAATTGTAGCGCTAGACACAGCCAATGGATAAGGATGGCGCTGTTCTTAAAGGTATTTACTGATTCTGATACAGAAACTTATTCTATTTGTCTAATCTGTTTCTGTTTCCCATTGTAATTTTGATTATTTTATTTTTTTGTACATTGGTATGGAGGCTGCCATCTTGTTTGAGCTGGTTTTTAACAGCATTTAGTGACATGCTTTATGGTAACCCTAATGGACATGGGAGCTGCTATTGTTTTATACCAGTGCTATCTATGTACTGGTGTCACCTGTCGCGGCAATGCTGTGCTGATCACTTTACAGCAGCCTCCTCTTATCACAGCAGACAGAACTGGAAGTCTCAGCTTGAAACTTAAAACTCAGCAGGTTAGACGAATGTAACCGGCTGATAGCCCCCTATTATGCATGGGGCACCAAGAAGAAAGATATACCTCTTGCCTTCCTCCTCGGTGGCATTCCCGTGCTGTTAGCAGTGCAATCCCTGGTCCGTAGCACCGTTAGAAGCACTGCCCCCCCCCCCTCATAGTGCCGAGCCAGCCCGCACCTTCTAATGATAATCGATAGATTATAGCTCGTGCTCTGGCGGTGGGGCAGTGCTCCTAATGGTGCTACGGACCAAGGATTACACTGCTAACAGCAGAGGAACGGCGCCAAGGATGAAGGTAAGAGACATATTGTCCTCCTCTGTGCCCCGTGCGCACTAGGGAGCTATCAGCAGGTTACGACTTGTCTCACCTGCTGATAGTTCTCCTTTAAAGGCTGGATTACATGGAATGCTATGAGGGGGAAGCGAGCGCCACTTGCCCCTTGTTCCCCACTCGCTGGCCTATGCTATTACACGCACAGACAGTCAGCGGGGAACAAAGGAAGGGGCCTTACACCAAACAATTATCGCCAGTACTTAGCCGTCTACTGGCCTTTCTGGCCAATAATTGATTGGTGTAATAGACCACAGTCAGCCAACATGCACCACGTTGGCTAATCTTAGTCCTTCAACATGTTGGAAAATCCCGATCACGTCAGAGACGGTCTGTTGCTCCTTGTTTCGTGTAATAGGAGACTGCCTCTAAATTCAATTTGCAGCCCAGACTATGAAAGGCATGGGTCTCCAAACTACGGCCCTCCAGCTGTTGCAATACTACATTTCCCATCATGCCTTGACAGCCAAATACAAAGCTTTAGATGTCCAGGCATGATGGAAATTGTGGTTTTACAACAGCTGGAGGGCCGCAGTTTGGAGACCAATGATGTAAGGATTGTCCGGGCAGCCCCTCCCACTGGTCCCCGCGTCCCCTTCCACTGTTCCGCACTCGTTGTCTGTGTGTGTAATACCACCAGCAGCAAGCAGGCAACTAGGGCCAAGCAAACGCTAATCTGACAGGTCAGCGCTCGCTCCCCCTAGTATTATGCCATGTAACACGGTTTTTAGTTTTTGACCTAGTGGTAAGAATGAAAACTGAAAGATTTCAGGATTCTTTTAGAATGTACAAGGTAAAATGGAAACTTAAAAAAAAAAAAAAAAAAAAACTTTTTTGAAATTTTTTTCAAATATGATAATACAAAAATATGATTTAAACAAATGATAGGTAATTCTCCAATGACACATTCCCTTTAAGGAAAGCTGCCAAATCTTCTAATCTCCTATAATTGCTTTAAACAGCGGCCATCAACACGCAGTTACATTAAGCCAACCAGATACAGTAAAAGTGACATTTCTTACTATTTTTATGGCGGTCTAAGACATGGAACTCCCGGTAATATTGTGCACAGAGTACGGAACAAATGAGTCAAATGAAGCAATGGCAGCGGCGTACAGAAGTCAGATGTTTGCCCTTTCTGTGCTTGGAAGATGGAAATAATTTTAAAGTAGTGAATTCAGGTGTGTAATAGAAATGACCGGGTTATATAGCAAAGGTTTCCTGGGCCTTGTGGCCTCTTTAATCTTATTGTAGCGTGTAACATTGTCCTTATTGATCCCAAAGCAAAAATGCAGCTGCAATTTCCAGCCTGGATTCTGTATACATTCCTTTATTAAATGTACACAGTAGCTGATCATTAATGTGGACTATAAATACATGACATAGCCAAAAGTATATTGAATTTAAAACATACAAGAACTTTCAAAAGAATATTAAAACTCTGTTAGATTAACCCTATCTTATTCAGCCCCCGCCATGTTGCATAGCTATTTCTCATTCTCTACATGTCAGGGAGCATGACCAGAGCTTGACTGTTTCCCAGCAGTACTAACACATGGACTTTCTTTCCCTTACTTCTCTGGCCAGTTACAGAAGTGCTTTTCTTCTATTAGGCCTTTTTAGCTTTGGCAGGGGAAAGTAATTGTGTACCCATAGTGCTGGAGACAAGTTTAACACTTGGTGTGGATAGGCTGGCGCTGTGTTGGGTTTGGTTTATAGTCCATACTATAGATGGCACCTAGGAGGGTATTGCTGATACTGGCTTTGCAAGATGTGAGATAAAAGGAAACAAAGTCATGGAGAGAATAACAGCAAGTAAGGGGTAACATCACAAAAGTACCCCTGGTTTACGCATTAATCTGATTTTAATAATAAGGACCAAATTGAGGGGGGCATTACTGTGTAAATAGTAGGAAAAGTGCTTTCTCAAGCTACAGCTAGACAGAAGTTTATAGATAGAAAAGAATCATTGATTTACTTCGCAGGCTCTCTGCCTTAGGATGCACTCTGCCTCTCTGTCTTAGGATGCATGCACACATTGTTTAACAGGAGAGAACCTGCACTATTTCGTCTGTGCATTCACATCCCATATTCTGTTTTAGGCCTCTCTGCTGCTAGAGACAGAATTCCCTTAACAACAAACAGTGGACAGCAATTTGCACAAAAGTAATAGAAATGTCCCAGTACAGATGGTTCCACTAAGTTTTATTCCACCTGGGCAAAGTATCTCTGTCAGGTATCGCACAAAGTCGATGACGGAAATGTTGATATGTATTTTCCCCACTAAGTGTCCCTTTCTCTATAATTGTGTGTTATGTATGAGCACAGCTGAAGGAGGCTATGGGTTAAGTTTGTATGTCACATGGTTTTGCCTTATCCTATCACAGGTGCAGATGCTTTCCCTCACTTTTCTCACCAATCCTACTTCTTCTTTCTCCTCTTTTCACAGCCCCACCAATCACAACACAGTTTAGATACCCGTATAAAAGGGATTTTAGTTCCTGGTGGGAGGTATTTTGTCAGTAGAAGTCAGGGGGGACTGAGACACTTGAGCAAGCACATTTCTTTTCTTTGGCTGTCTATTTCCAGTATGCAGTGCTAAAGCCTTGGGAGGGGTAGCCGTCCTCTAAAGAAACCTTTCCCATGCCTGGGATCCCTTTTCCCTAGTTTAAGGGCAGTAACCACATCTAGGTACTTACCCCAGTAGGACAAATAGTGGAAAGCTGACGTATCCTACTGTCTGTACATGGCTCTTCTGGGGAGTCCCGGAAAGTCTGCTACATTCAGTTGTAAAGGCCTGGGGCTTGTACTAACCAACCTCACATTCTCTGAACAGGTTAAAGCAGAAAGCGGTCAGATAGCACACTATCTAAACTTGAGTACAAGTACTCTCAACACTCCTACCATACCTTCCAACTTTTGCTGAGAGCAAAGAGGGACATGTGTGCCACTCCCCCCAGCTCATAATCACCCCCCCCCCCATCTCGTCCCATCCCCATAGCTATGTCCCATAACCACATATTGCCCCACAATGTAACAATGCCTATCTTGTGCCACGTATAGTATCCAGGACCTTCTCTGTGCCTCCATATAGTAGCCATATCCCCTCCTCTGTACATCCATATAGTAGCCAGACCCCCTCCTCTGTGCATCCATATAATAGTCAGACCCCCTCCTCTGTACATCCATATAATAGTCAGACCCCCTCCTCTGTGCATCCATATAGTAGCCAGACCCCCTCCTCTGTGCATCCATATAGTAGCCATACACCCTCCTCTGTACATCCATATAGTAGCCAGACCCCCTCCTCTGTACATCCATATAGTAGCCAGACCCCCACCTCTGTGCATCCATATAGTAGCCAAAACCCCTCCTCTGTACATCCATATAGTAGCCAAACCCCCTCCTCTGTACATCCATATAGTAGCCAGACCCCTTCCTCTGTACATCCATATAGTAGCCAGACCCCCTCCTCTGTGCATCCATATAGTAGCCAGACCCCCTCCTCTGTGCATCCATATAGTAGCCAGACCCCCTCCTCTGTGCATCCATATAGTAGCCAGACCCCCTCCTCTGTGCATCCATATAGTAGCCAGACCCCCTCCTCTGTGCATCCATATAGTAGCCAGGCCCCCTCCTCTGTGCATCCATATAGTAGCCAGACCCCCTCCTCTGTGCATCCATATAGTAGCAAGGCCCCCTCCTCTGTGCATCTATATAGTAGCCAGACACCTTCCTCTGTGCATCCATATAGTAGCCAGACCCCCTTCTCTGTGCATCCATATAGTAGCCAGACCCCCTCCTCTGTGCATCCATATAGTAGCCAGGCCATATAGTAGCCAGACCCCCTCCTCTGTGCATCTATATAGTAGCCAGACCCCCTCCTCTGTGCATCTATATAGTAGCCAGGCCTCCTCCTCTGTGCATCCATATAGTAGCCAGACCCCCTCCTCTGTGCATCCATATAGTAGCCAGGCCATATAGTAGCCAGTAGCCAGGCCCCTCCTTGTATTGCACTGAAGTTCTTCCAGTAAGGAAAGTTACCCTGGTTAAGTCACTGGACTATGTCCTATATTTGTCGCACCTACACCTATACTTGGGCTATCCTCTCTATCAAACACAGTGCCCGGGGGTGGGTTCCAACACCACTCCTGGCCACTGTGACAAGTGCCCAAGTGACCCAACACCCACCTAGCAGCCACAACACCGCATGGCCATGGCAGTAAGACATGTAGCGAACAAGACTTTTTTCTGGGATAAGCTATTATCCAAAGAAGTGATCTACACATACTGTATATTAGACATCACACAAGCTATGAAATGACACCTAGTTGTTTGAAACGCCATTGACCATCTAACTATTCCCATTCCTAACAGAACAGATATTCAAACATAAAGCTATTTTTCCAAGAAGTAACATCTAGTTCTTCATCACAAAGCGGAAACTCCCACACGAGGTTAAAAAGGGCCACCAGATCAGCAGTTGTTCTGTAGATGTTTCCAAATTGTGAGCAGGACTCTGGAAGGTCACAGGCATAAGTGTACGGCACAGGAAAAAGCACAATAAGAGCTGCAGATAGTGCTCTGTGTAAGAACGTCCATGTCACCGGCAGCATACAGACTCCTGCACAGAGGGGCAGAAATGACTAGTCCACAATAGCCGCACATCATCTTTATGAAGTGGATTCAACAAGATTCAGTGACAACAAATACACAGGGGAGATAGTAGTGGATATGATACGGCCTGTTATTCTGGACTCTTTATATGCCTTTGTCTGCCTCAGAATGGCTGCCAGTAAGGGCCCTATTACATGGAAAGATTATTGTGTGAAAAATCGTTATATCGTTCGGATTTAAGCCATAATCTTTCCCTGTGTATGCAGCCAACGGTCAAACCACTAACCAAAATTTGTTCACAATTGTTCACAAATGTTTCGGTACAGGTAACACATTGTTCGTTCGTCGTTGTGCGATGCCCGGGCCTCTAGGGGCCACTTCGCTGATAGTATGTTGTTACGGGCAGGAATTTGGCACGAGGGCAACACAGCTGAGAGCCGGGCTCCTGACCATGCGGGAATACTGGGCATGCGATTCTTTGTTGTCCTTAGTCAGGGCACCAATTATCACACCAATGCCAAGGTTCAGAAACAACGGCAGTTGTATATTTATTGTAACGGTGGTAACTAGTAGCAACAGTCTCTCCGGATGCAACCGGGTATAAGGCAGACTTGAGTAAAGCGGAATAATGGGTGATGCTGCAATAGACTGTGCTGATAGCATGCTGAATGATGGGAGTAGTAGTGATACTGAGGATAAGATGCTGGGTGGAATGAGACTGAGATGAATACTTGCTGTTGATGATCAGAGAAGATGATGAGAGGAATGACTGAAGACAGCACCCAGATCTGGAGAATAGATGAGAATCTTGAGGACTTGAGAATAACACACAGCCAAAAATACTTCTTGTGGAACTGGAGCAGCAGAGCACACGTATCTCTCTCCTGACAGGGGAGAGAGGACACACACAGAACCTGTCCCCCTGATGGTGGAGGACCAGACTGAGGCAGAGAGGAAGTCACATGGTATTCCCCAGCCAAAGGTTGATGGCCATTGGAGTTACCATGGAAGCAGGGGCACTCACGTGACATCCAGCCATTGCATCATCACACCATTAGGCATATACAGTGAAATATACATGAGAAGTACCATACTTGAACACTGGGGGGGGCGACATAATACCCTTAGGCACTGATACCTGAATATGCATACAAGAAATGAATGGAATAGCAGACCTGAACACTGAGAGGGGTGACACAATACACACAGTTTGCAGTGAACCATAGCTTTCCATAACAGGACTGGTCATAATAAAAGTGTGAGGATAAGTGGACCTGTTCTGGGACACTGCAGTTGCAATCGGAACTAACGACTATCGTTCCATGTATTATGGTGAATGATTTCAGATCGTTCACAAAACAGCTTGTTTGCAATCCTTTATCGTTAATTGTTGCAAGCGAAAAATCGTTTAAGCCCCTATTACACGGGGTGATCAGCAGGAGTGCCATTACACGCACCAACAGCGTGCGAGTAAGTGCGGGGGGGGGGGGGCGGCTGCAAGGAGTTGCAGGGGGGGGGTGGGGGTGGGCTTGCTGCCCAGGCAATTGTTAAAGTGGATATCCAGCTATACAAAAATATGGCCACTTTTCCCTCTCTCTTGTCTCCAGATTGGGTGGGGTTTCAAACTCATTTCCATTGAAGTAAATGGAGCTTAATTGCAAACCACACCTGAACTGAAGACAAGAGAGGGGGAAAAGTGGCCATGTTTTTGTAGTGCTGGATAACCCCTTTAAAACATCCAGGGAGCCCATAGAAGATAGCGGCGGTCTGCTGCTCCTGTTGCGTGGAGTGATGGCAGCAGATCATTGCTATTTGGATCGTTGGTCCTTCACCATGTTGAAAGACGTTGAAAGACAACGATCAGCTGACATTGTTCATGTTGGCTGATCGTTGGCTGATCGTTGCCATGTTGCCATGCCATGTCTATTTGCACTTTATTAATGTAGCTATCTTCTCTGTACACTGCTCTTTTAACAGGTTGAAACTGCTGGAAGAAACAAGAAGAAAATGGGTTTGCCTGTTGCCTGAGCTCACAGCTACCACACGGCCTACCCTGTTATGCTATGTGCACACTGAGGAAAAGGCGAGGAATTCAGCTTCAAATTCAGCTTCAAATTCAGCTTCAAATTCCTCCTGTAAAATATGTACAGAGCAAAGTCCCATTGTGTTCAATGGGTTTTCTGCTCTGTTGTTCACACTGCAGAATTTTCGAGTAGAATTTTCTGCTGTAGATCTGCTAGAGGAATCCTATAGAAGTCAATGGGGAGCTTAAATTCTGCTTGAATTCTGCCTGAAAACTTTCTGCTTCAATTCCTCGAGAATTGCTCAGTGTGCACATAGCCTTATAGAGGAGGTTATAACTGGTTCTGCTGGCAACCATAGGCTATGGAAAGTGATCATCTGATTGGGAGGATGCTCCTGTTTGCACCCAGACTTTTTAAAGGTGTTATCCAGTGTTAGAAAAACATGGCCACTCTCTGCCAGACACAGCACCACTCTTCTCTCCAGTTTTGGGGCAGGTTATGCAACCCAGTTTCATTGAAGTAAACTCAGCTTAAAGGGATACTCCAGCGAAAATCTATTTCTTTCAAATCAACTGGTTTCAAAAAGTTATATAGATTTGTAATTTACTTTTATTTAGAAATCTCAAGTCTTTTCATATTTATCAACTGCTGTATGTCCTGCAGGAAGTGGTGTATTCTTTCCAGTCTGACACAGTGCTCTCTGCTGCCACCTCTGTCCGTGTCAGGAGATGTTTTCTATAGGGATTTGCTACTGCTCTGGACAGTTTCTGACATGGACAGAGGTGGTAGCAGAAAGCACTGGGAAGAATACACCACTTCCTGCAGGACATACAGCAGCTGATAAGTACTGGAAGACTGGAGATTTTTTTAAATAGAAGTAAATAATAAATCTGTATAACTTTCTGAAAGAAGAAGATATCCCCCCAGCAGTATACAATATCTTGTGAGTATCCAGATAACCCCTTTAATCATGTACTTCATATACCTACCCATTTGGCTCAGCCAATATTGCATGTGTTCTGAATGGAGACAGGGGAGATAAGCGGCTTGTTTTCTCTCTTCTTCCACAGCTCTCCTATAATTACTTTCAGTGGCAAATCTAAAAGAGAGGTTGACCTTGGATGGATGTTTGATTTTCTTACTGTTTATCTAGAGCATTTTAACATTTTCACCCATCTTTGAGAGTTTATGCAGACGACATGATCATAATATTCTGGGATCATAAGGTTCTAGTAACATAAAATAAATGCGATACCAAAATACATTTATTACAGGAAGTTAAAGGTCAGCTCTCTCTATAATCTAATTACCATTTCCATTACTTTGTTCTTAGGAGGAATCTCTACACTTTATGTATTAGGCTGATACGCTTGGTGAAATTATTTTATGAAGTCACCTTTCATTAAAAATGAGCAGGAGCAGGAGGAAAAAATACACTAAAACACAGGCTGATCTGGACTTCACCTAGAGCAGACACCTTTCCTGGGTCCCAACAGCGGCTCCTAGTACTCAGATGCCCCTTATACAGTAGAGCTGAATAATATAATAATCTATTACAGGGGTACTCAACAACTTTTAGTGAAGGTCCACTTACCAGGGTCTGTTGTCAGGTGAAGCTGAAAATCATTAGTAAACGTATTGCACTCCCCCAGTAGTATGTAGTCACCCTGATGCTCCCCCAGTAGTATATAGACCCCTGTGCGCTCCCCCAGTAATATATAGCCCCCCCTGTGTGCTCTCCCAGTAGTATATACCCCCCGTATGCTCCCCCAGTAGTATAAAGTCCCCCTGTGCACTCCCCAAGTAGTATATAGCCCCCTGTGCGCTCCCCCAGTAGTATATAGCCCCCTGTGCACTCCCCCAGTAGTATATAGCCCCCTGTGCACTCACCAGTAGTATATAGCCCCCCTGTGCGCTCCCTCAGTAGTATATAGACTCCCACTTTGTGCTCCCCAGTAGTATATAGCCCCCTGTGCACTCCCCCAGTAGTATATAGCCCCCCTGTGCTATACTGAGCTGCAGCTGGGGTCCAGACAGCTGACCTCCGCAGTCCGCGGTCAGACCACCGTCTGCCAGTTGAGGACCCCTGATCTATTACAATATATGAAAACACACACCAATGGATGCAAGAATAGAAACTTGCCAAAGGATGAGAGAAACTGTATGATGATTGGCAGTGGTGGTCTTTGGCACCAAGCACCCCAAGCGATCGCTTGGGGTCCCCAACATTCAGGGGGGCCCCCACGCCCCGCTCTTGTGCTCAATACCGCTGGACAGGGCCGCTGCCCCGCTCGCTGCTGCCATCTGAACTGTAACTATGAGCGCTCATAGTTACATGCTGCAGCACTGACAGGGCAGGAGACATTGGCCCCCTTCCTGTCAGACACTCTTGTGGCCGCAGGAAGGGTTTTCCCTGTGGTCACAAGTGGCAGCTTTGTCCTTGTGGTGCCGGTGCTCCAGTGACATCACTGGAGCATCGGCGCCAGGACAAGGGGAGTGCAGCCTCTTGTGATCGCAGGGAAAACCCTTGCCACCACAAGAGTGAAGAGAAGAGGAGACGCCCGGACCCAGGTGAGTATAAGTGTTTGTTTTATTGTGTTATATACTATATGAGAGGGGGAGCACCCAGGGGTCTGTTTAACTGGGGGAGCGCACATTGGGGGTCTATATAAATGGGGGGAGCACCCAGGGGGGCTATATAACAGGGGGAGCACACAGGGGGGGCTATAGACTACTGGGGCTTCACAGAGGGGTCTATATACTACTGGGGGCAGCACACAGGGGGTCTATATACTACTTGGGGCAGCAGAATGGGGTCTATATACAACTTGGAGAGCACACATGAGGACTATATCCAAGTGGGGGAGCACACAGGGGGGCTATATACTACTGGGGGAGCACACAGGGGTCTATATACTACTGGTGGGGAACACAGGGGGTCTATATACTACTGGGGGAACATACAGGGGATCTATATACTACTTGTGAGGCATACAGGTGGTCTATATATAACTGGGGGAGCACACAAGGGGTCTATATAATACTGGTGGGGCACACAGGGGGTCTTTATACTACTGGGGGAACCACACAGGGGGTTTATATACTACTGGAGGAGCACACAGGGGTCTATATCCAAGTGGGGGAGCACACAGGAGGTCTATATCTAAGTGGGGAAGCACACAGGGGGCCTAAATACCCCTGAGGGAGCACACAGGGGGCCTATATACTAGTGGGGGATCACACAGCGGGTATATACAACTGGGGGCAGCACACATGGGGTCTATATACAACTGGGGCAGCACACAGGAAGTCTATATACTTCTGGGGGAGCACACGGGGGGCTATATATAACTGGGGGAACACACAGGGGTCTATATACTACTGGGGGAAGCAAACAAGGTCTATATACTACTGGGGGCAGCACACAAGGAGTATATATTACTGGCGGTAGCGCACAAGGGGTATATACTACTGGGGGCAACACACAGCAGTCTATTGTTTTGGAACGCGTGTCGAGGGGGGGGGGGCCCCAGAAATGCCAAGACCGCCCCTGATGATTGGGTGGGTGATGGGTCAAATGAATGACAAAGATGGCAGTAAGGAATTAAAGCGATACTATAGGCAGGTTCTGCCCAATGAGCCTGCTAATATGCCCCAGAAGCTTTTTACCTTCTGACGTGATCGCTAGTAATAATGTTCTTGTTCTCTTTTGCATTGTCTTTCAATTTGCCAATCCGGGGCTTAGAAGCATTTGGGGTCTTGCCCTCCGGCCCAGAGCACCAACTCGGCCCTCCCAGCCCACCCCCTTGTGTCCTGCTCACTATGCATATTCATATATGCATAGTGGCCTCTATTTACCATGCATGTGAAGGGAAGATGTCCCGTCGGAGGCTGATTGATAGGCAAGGAGGTCCGGACGTTGGTTGTGCGGACGTCAAAATAATGGTCACGACAAATATTCTCGGACTCCTTATCAAAAAATGGACGTTATTTTTTTAGCTAACACACTTTTTTTTTTTTTCATCGTCCTTTCACCACCTTTACTATAAAATTCAATGGAATTAAAGACACAGTCCACCCAAGCTAGAATACTGTACCAATTGTAATGACGGGCGTCCAAAACGTGACGTCATTTTGAACTCGTCATTTAAAAAAAAAAACGGAAAGAAAAAACATTGTGTTTTATGGCTGCAGGGGCGACCCATATCCTGGGCAACCGCCACACCTGCTCTCCCTGCCGGCACTCTAGCAGATGCTGGAGCCCATGTGCAGGGGCCCGGCGCTGCTTTCTCTTTGCCCCCCCTGGGCGTCTCACCTGGTCCGTTCCTGCTGTGTCCAGCTCTGGCCGGCATGCGCGTCCTCACCTCCTAGGGCGTGCCGGCTCGTGCAGATTTGAAGGAACAGTATGCCCCTAATTGGTTAAGTGCGCCCAACACTCCCCTATAAATCCCATGTTGGAGCCTCTGCATGCTTCCTAGCGTGTGGTCCCAGCTAGCCCGTGGTTCCTGCCTGTGACTTCTATCCCAGTTGTAGCCGTGAGTCCTCCTGTGTCCTCTATGACTCGTCCGTTACAATGTGAACATGAGCCTACAGGTGTAAGATGTTTTCCAGGTTTCCCTAGGACTGGATCCAACTTCTCCAGCCACCTAAAGTCAGACAAACCTGAGCGTTCGGCAAGTTCCTTCATCACAACTGACAGGAGATGAGATAAGAGAAGGATCCTTGCTTTTCACAACAATTAACATTTTTGTAATTTTTTTTTGTTTACAAATATGGGTCCTCCAAATCTCGGACACTAATGGATAGTGGCAGTAGCTCTGATGATCTGGCTTTAATACACACAGAGTCAATAGTCAACAGACTTACTGATTTCTACAGACTTCTATGTAAGCCTTAAAGGGGTTATCCAGCGCTACAAAAACATGGCCACTTTCCCCCCTGTCTTGTCTCCAGATTGGGTGGGGTTTTAAACTCAGTTCCATTGAAGTAAATGGAGCTTAATTGCAAACCACACCTGAACTGGAGACAAGAGAGGGGGAAAAGTGGCCATGTTTTTGTAGGGCTGAATAACCCCTTTAAGGCTTACATAGCAGTCTGTAGAACTCAGTAAGTCTGTTGACTATTGACTCTGTGTGTATTAAAGCCAGATCATTTGGGACCTGCATAAGTAACCTACTATATATTATTTATTTGGAACACATGGATGTATCTATAATAAGAAGTAATGATAGTTACATACAATTAGGTAGAAAGATATAGAATATGGCATAGTGGGAATGCCTTGTGTTTTAAATGTTAGTTCTATTAATTAGATATAATTCCATGTGAATAACTGAACATGATTTGTTAAATCTATAGTTAGAGCCGGCTATCCGTCTAGGCACGGCGCCTCATGCCAGCTTTGACTCACAGTTGCTGGAAATGTCAGTTCTGGTTTGCTGCCGCTCTTTAGCAGCCGGCTTCATGCTGGTGAGACGTGTCTATCTACCTGCCGGATGCGTGTTATTTCTCTGGTCCTCTGAGGCATCTCCACATACTGGAGGGGATGAAGGTTTACTTGTCAGGAGAAAAATAGGACAGTGCATAGCACACAAGATATTGCATGCTGCATGTCAGCTTGAGGATTTAATACTCTTATTCTGAACTTCTGGACAGTGTGTTCTTCTCAATCGAAGTACTGGGGCTTCAATACAAAATCTGCAACATACTTGGTATCATACCGGTATCACAAAGAGCAGAAGAATCTAATTCCAGCATAACAGGTTGGTCTCCAGGTTCTAACCAAAGAATTCTCCAGTCTATAGAAGAGCAATAACATCCACAATACTGTGTACTAACAACTGTCCAAGTTTTCCCCTATCACTTTAATCAATAGATGTGACTGTGTAGTGTCCCGATATGGGTGGACCATTAGGTCTTTATTCCACCTCTCAATCTATACCAGGTATCTCATTGAGGGGATGAAGGTGTTATTTGTGTTTTCCCCACTAGATGTCTCACTCTTTTGTACAACTTTTTGTATAAGCACAGCTGAAGGTAATGGGTTAAGTGTTGTACTGTTTGTTTACTGTTCTGTCCAATCCCCAGTACAGGTGCTTCACACAGCTTCCAGCCACTCACACTTCCTCTTTCTTAAACAGTCCCACCAATGGGAGTTGGACCTGGTCACTCCTTTTTAAGCACAGTTAGTTCCTGGTGGGAGGGCTTCAGTTAGTTGATGGTGGAAGGAGGCACAGACAAGAGAGAGAGAGAGCTCCTGCTGCAGTAAAGCCGGGCCTGGCCCAGGCCAGGGCCCATGTCAGGAGATAGAGACTTAGAGAAAATAAGAATGAGTATGAGTATTCTCCTTTTTCTACGCTAATCCTGGCAGAGTGAAGGTCTACATTGGACAAGACTTGGTCCCTATACCTACACTTGGTTTTGGTGCTGGACTCTATCCTATTTTTGTGTCGTCAAACCCACACCTACACCTTGTTCTCCCCTTTGAAATGCCAGTGCCCATGCATCCTGGGGTAGGTATCACTACTCCTGGTCACCATAACAAGTGAACCAGAAAGAAACACCAAGCCCACCTGCTATTTAACACCACCTGGATGCTAGGATCTAGAGGGCACCAAACTTACGAAAGTCTATGGCAATGACAGTGTAGCCTGCAATTCTATTCTGGATGTCAAAAATATGTGCACCCTAACAAATTCCATTATAGTTGATGGAGTCAGTCAAGGTTCCATTTGAAAACCACTCCATCATAGCTGTCATGGCTTCATCGGGAACATAAAACATGATGCTAAAGTGAACAGAGACTTATTTAGAGAATAATATTTTTAAAGGGTCTCATTTTCAATCTAAACCATAGATTTATTAAATAACATTTACGTAGCCAATACATAATCCCTTTCCTGGGTTAGATGTATGGTTATAAAACGTTTCCTATGAAGGCCAGATGCTTTTTTATAGCTATGAAGCTGTACATAGCAATCCTGGAGGGCCTCTTAAAGTGTTACTCACTGCCGAGACTGTATTGCGATGGCCACTGCTTCTAGGAAGATGAGGGCCACTTTGTAAAGCACTGAATTTGCTCACGTAATCTCCTACCCCATCCTACAAATATCACATTTTATACCTTCCTATATACACAGACCTTAAGGCCTTGCTGAGAATACAGAGCATATGTGTTTATGTGTTTACGATGCCACCTGCCACTGGCGGAGTCGAGTCGAGTGTTCAGAAGCTGCTGCATCTCTATAAGGTGCTCAAGCGTGACTGTGTATAATTAGATCTTGACTTAATAATTGTGTGTTTCCATGTACTGTATAATGAAGTATGCGTAAAAATGGAAAAGTGACAAATATTTCCACATTTATATTCCATGGACATGAGAACGTTCATTTTATTATATGGTAAGTGACAATTTTATTTGCCCTTTCTAATAACAATGCAAAAACTGCATGAGCTTATACATGTTCTAATTTATTTTACTGTTGTTATTGTGTTATTGAGTTATTTTGCTCAGTTTTGCACTTTCTCAGTACAAGTGTGCCACTATGTCTTGTCTATCACCTGTTCACAGGGAATTCTGTCTGGTGCCACACTCTGGGATCACCACTTGGTGTCTCACTCTCCCCTGTTTGATCCTATGTACAGCTGAAGGAAAAGGGTTAACTTTGCCTTGTTCACTGTTCTGCTCTGACCAATCACTGGTGCAGGTACCACACACACCACAACCTATTACACTTTCCTTCCCTCTCCTCTTTCCAGTATGTTCCCCACCGATAGGAGGTTAGACCCGGTCACCCCAATATAACAGAGTTAGTTCCTGGTGGGAGGGTCTTCTTTAGTGGATGGTGGAGATAGCAAGACACAGACAGAGAGTTCCTGCCGCAGCATATACTGGGGCCTGGCCCTAGGCCAGAACCCTTGTCAGGAACCACAGCTACTGTACTTTCAAGCCAAGATGCCCTACTAAGCCCAATGGTGGGGTAACTGTCACCTAGGAACCTTCTAAACAAGTCAAGATAATCTACAAAGTCAAGGATTGATCCTCAGTGGAAACAATGGTCTAAGCTGGAGTATTCCACTGGTACCTACTCGTCCAGCTATTGAGATGCTAGTTTCACCCAGTACTTCAAGTCTGGGACTCATGCTATCAAACCTGACAGTCTCTGGACTCTTTGGTAAAAGATGGTCTTCTTAATCAGTTTACTTATTCTAACCATGAGTACAAGGATTTCTTCTTCCTTAACACTAAGTCGCTTTTCACACTATCCTGGCATAGTGCTGCTCTTCCTCGGCAAAGTCCCCAAGACAGTCCCTGAACTTCTCTCAAGCAACACTTCTTCTACTTCTACCTTCTACTCTCAGTTACTACCTCAAGCACTCAAGCTCCTGCACCTGCACCTACCAAGCTTTTAACTTGTATTGCAATGAAGTTCCTAAGTAAAGTCTTCTTCTGTTTAAGTGCTGGACTCCATCCACACATTGTGCTACCCTTTATAAATCCTATTGCCAGTGTGTCCCGTAGGTGGGTAACACCACTCCTGGCCAATTTGACAAGTGCCCCAGAGAAAGTACCAGAGCCCTTTTGCTGTTGCCATCTAAGCACCCCAGGCCATGGAGTATTGTTTATTTTATTTTACCCCTGGAACCCCTGGTGGACGTCATTTTGGGGTGTCTTCCTGCAGGAGGAGGAGGTGCAAGTCTGAAAGGGAGCAAAAGAAAGCCAGAAGAGTAACTGAAGCCTGAGTGGGGCTTGTCAAACCACTGTGGGATAGTGAGTGAGACTATGCCACTATGGGGCACAATGGTTATTCGGGGCAAACTTGGTTATTATTACTATTGAGTCACTGCTTGAAACTATTATTTTGGGGCACTATGTATCTATTTCCTTCCTTGGACCTGATGGATCGAACATCGGGATTTTGCAGGTTCGAGCAAGCTCGAACCATCTCGAACCTGCGGCATTTGATTCCCGATGCCTTCCCGTTCCGTGGGGAAGGAGGAGAAAGCCCGGGAACCGCCTGGAATTCCGGGATACAGCCTAGGTAATAGGCTGCATCCCTGTTTTCCAGGCGGTACCCGGGCTGTCTCCTCCTTCCCCACGGAACGGGAAGGCATCGGGAATCAAATGCCGCAGGTATGAGAGGGTTCGGATTCGATCAAACCTGCAAAATCCTGATGTTCGATCATCTCTACTCTGTTGTATGCACAACTTGCACAGGTGAGAGTTACCTGCCCTTGTTTTTCTCTTACCCAGTACACACTGATCCTCGCCCTAGAGTGCTGTCCTTTTGTTTCTGTCTTGACACTACTTTTGGTCTGTATAGTAATATAATTTGTGGGTGAAAATAATTATGCCACCATTATTTATGCAGTAATGTATTTGCACCAGCAGGTAGATACTAAGAGTACCATGATGGGGAGTTTGTATCAAAGGGGTGGATAGGGGACAAGAAAAAGATCGCAGGGGATCTAACCTCCGTGCCGACCGGCGATCTCCAGATCGGCCCCCAGTTCCTTTTCTTTGAATAGAGCCGAAGGTACAGCACGTGACCTGTGAATCAATTGATTCTCTAAGGAGCCACCAGAGAGAGCCAAGTACTGCAGTCTTTCCGGCGGTCACATTGAGAATGAATAGAGCTGTGGGTCATGTGCCAATGGGTGGCTCTATTCAAAACAAAAGAGCCGGAGTGCATGGAGGTCGGACCCCCGCAATCTCTTACTTGTCCTCCATCTTGTAGGAGGAGGAGGATGATCGAAAATTGAGTCCACTATATTTGGACAGACAACTCTGTAGAGACCACTGGGGCTGAAGGATCAAGAGTTGAAGGGTTGGATCACAATAATTTTGACAATCAGAGGAAGGAGCATGTTGGTGTCTACAGCAAAACTTGTCATAATAGTTGTTTGAAATAAGGAAACTCATTGCTTCTTAGTAAAGTTATTACATATAGATTTATGGTATCGATCAAATGTGTCTCCAGTAATCACGGATAAAGAACTTGGCTTACCCAGTTATATAAAAGCAATGACAGCGAAGCACCACATTGTTCCTCTACACTGCCGGTTACTGATGGAGTGGAAATTACATCCACACATAGTATGGAGGAGAAAAATACATATGTCCTTGAAGTGGAGAGGAGGGAGATGATAAAAAGAGGTGCCAATCCAGAACTTTGTGTCCCCTATCGATTCAGGGGGAAAAAAGAAACAAACATAAAGCATGAGCCAATTTGCTGTAAAAAGGAAATATATTTCCGATGTTTCTTGATGATCAAACCTGTTATCGGTAGCTGATAGTAGGTGACTAGTCCAGGGATTCACAGCCCGTATGGTAAGGAAGACTATGGGGACCGAATCTATTATTTACCAGATGGAGGCGTATGTAGTCTAATATCTACAAGTACACCAAGATCCTTCTCTAGAACTCTCCAAGCTTTGCTAATCATAGGACATATGCTGTGTGCAGATTATTAGTACTCAGACGCATAACTTTACATTTATTCACATGTGCCAAGTGAATGCTCAAATGCTCAATGTGGCCAAGTCAGATTGTAATGTAGAAACATCTTCCATAGGCCGTGTTACATTACACAGCTTGGAGTCATTTGCAAACAGAGAAACACAGCTACGTATCCTATTCTGGTCTGGAACTGATTTCTTGGCTCCCAGAAAATCATAGAAAATTGGGGTCTGGTTAGGCTAGGTTCACACTGCGTTTTCAGCATTCGTTTAACGGATCCGTTTTTTTTAACGTCCAGAAAAATAGGGTCAGCAACGTTTTTTGGTCCGTTTTGGTCCGCCAAAAAAAACGGATCCGTTTTTTTTTATAATGGAAGTCAATGGAAAAACGGATGCACACAAATGAATCCGTTTTTTGCAATCCGTTTTTCATGCGTTTTTTGAAAAAACGGATGCGTTAAACGGATGCTGAAAACGCAGTGTGAACCTAGCCTTAAGGAGAAATTTAATTTCACTTCAGTCCGTCATATATCCTCATATATCTCTACCTTAACGCCAACAAACCTTAAGACCACATACTAACACCACACTGCTACTGAGTAAAATTCAGTGTAAAGAGACCAGTATCACTTCATAAGTGACTGTATAGGAGATAGATATCAGCTCCACACAGGTTCTGCAAATCATAGAAGTGATTATAGTGCAGTTACATCCAGTGTCTTATAGCGGACATCTTCTTTGACACAATCACAGGGGGTGTTTTCTCTGTTTGGAGTCTCTCGCTTTTCTTCTCTACCTGGCTCAAGCATGAGGATTTTACATTTTAAGCTTCTCAGTCTCACACCATCCTCATCTCTTTACAACTTCCACATCGGTACTGCACCCTCTGTGTCCTCATATAGAGGTTGGACCCAACTGTGGACCCTATATAGCATTAGACCTTGTATAGTAAGAGGCTTTTCTGTACAGCTCTTATATAGTTTTAGGCCCCTCTGTGCAGCCCTCATATAGTAGATGGCCCCTACTTGTATTTCCCATATAGTAATAGGCCCCTCTGTCCAGCTCCCATATAGTAAATGGCTCTCTGTGCATCCCCTATTTAGTAATAGGTCCCTGAAAGCTGAAATCTGATATGTTTCTATGTTCATTTGCACATGATCTGATGTATCTCCCCCATAGTCTTCATTATGTCACTATACATATGAGCTACGTTTCAACCCCTAAGGGTCTCGACAAAGGAAACGTAACATGTATTTGAGAATCTAAATAAACCTTGAAGATTTTTTTTCTACTGGATGCTGTTTGACTATCTTCAAAATTTTCAGAGCCTTCATCTGGGCTGGTTAGCTAACTGGCATGCATCCAACCTTCTATGAGAACTCACAGACTTTTAAACAATTGTGTTATTGGACGTCTTATATTTGGACGTCTCTGTTTTCCTTCTCTGCTTTCCACTTGTCTCCTTGTTTCCTCCTCTAATTTTAGTAGCTATCATGCCAGTACCTTTACAATCTCCTAATTATTTCCTAGCCAAGCACAGCCCATACACCAAAGCCAATCTCTGATGTCACCATAACAATGACACTACTACCTGGTATAGTATATTCTTTATTCAAGACAATGAAACTGCTAAAATAGCAAATTGGGGGAGCGGAACTTGAAGCTTTGAGATTACTGATACAATTGTGGAGTTAGAAACTTTGAGGTCAAGAACTAGTCTGGGAAATTCGGATAGACTCTGGCACCAGACACTGAGCATTGCATCATGGTCACAATACCAGTCGTTAAATCATAGGACCTTCTGGATCTCATAAATAGAAAGGAGAGGGGAGCCATATTTCATCGTGAAAGGGAGCGATGCATGTTCTCCGCAGCTGGACATTACTCTGCAGATCTATAGCTAAAGTCACAATACGGGCAAACTCGTCGGAGACGATTAATATAACAAAGTAAAAGAGTCGAAGCAACTGAAGAGCCGTATGGAGGGTTTTTTCAATGAATACAATTTCTCATGTTCTTTTTCATAACATCAAAAGGGCGTGTGACCGATAAACTCGAGAAAGCAATTTAGATCTCAGATAAGGTAGGAAGCACGGAGATATAAATGACTGTGATTTCCTTTTTCCACTCAGAGATGGTAGCGAATGGAGAGATATTCTAACATTTGCCGAGACTGATCAGTCCATTACAGGCAGGTACATTGTAGAGGCTTTGGGGAGAGATAACCTGAGGATTAGTTAAAAAACAGAGCACAATGCAAGGAAAACAACACAAAAACCATAGCTAATATATGTGTGTGTCTCCCTTTTATCTCATATGCCTATGTCAGGTCTATGTGGGTGTATTTAGAGCCCTGTCTGTCTGTGCGCTTGAATATTTATAGCTGTGTGGGTGTCTGTCCTTCTGCTTTAGCGCCCAAGTGTGACGAAGTCTAATTAGATTTTTGCTTATTAATATGTGATTTCTCCTTCAACTGTGTAAGGGAATGCAACCTGGACCAAAGCATGAAAAAAAAAAATCACCATGACGTCTTCTCCTCCTTCGAGTTTTAAAAAGTAATTCTCACATATTGTGAGTAGGCCCAGATGAAGTCACTGAGGAGCATGGATGGGCCTAAGGGCCCTATTACATTTGGCGGATTATTATAAACACAACGATCAGCTGATTAAACGATCATTGTCTGATCATTGTCGTTTATTCCAGCCTAAAAATTATCGGCCGTCGGGCACACATAGATATGTGTAAAAGCGATGTGCGGCCGATGGCTGTGGACTATGTAAACAAAAATGAAAAAAAAATCTACCTTATACATACCTGTCCACGCTCCACTGTGTCCTTCTTGCTCCTGCCCGCTCCCCGCAGCTGCCGCTGGAACTTCAGAGACGGTCTCTGAAGTAACAGACCACTCAGCCAATCAATGGCTGTTGCACTGTTCCATCTCAGCCAGTGATTGGCTGAGCAGTCTATTACTTCAGAGATCAGCTCTGAAGTTTCAGTGGTGGCTGCGGAGAGTAGGCAGAAGCGAGAAGGACAACGAAAGTGCAGAGAGGTAACACATATTCTTAATTATGTACTATATACAGCAAGGGCTGCACGGACATTATTAATGAGATAGATAGATATATACAGTGATACCTTGGTTTAAGAGTAACTTGGTTTAAGAGTGTTTTGGTTTAAGAGCTCACAGTTTTTCAAAATTGTGACTTGGTTTAAGAGCATTGTTTTGGCTTAAGAGCTCCTTGTACTGGGTGGGAGGGGGAGTGAGGGAGGGGCATGGTCTGCATAGCGGGGTCTACAGCACTCTATTCTGACCCAGGAAGTCTCCCTCACCTTCCAAATCATAGCAGATCGACGTCAGGCTGGGGCTTACATCAGGGGACAGGACTGTGGAGGTAATCTCTCCATAGCTGTAACTCCTCTCTCCCCGGACAGAGAGCACTGCATGTATGTGCCCACATCTGTCCTGCTCATTCCTTCATGCTCCCTGCAGTCTCTGTCAGCCCTTGTGTTTCCCATCCTCTCCATTACTGTACATATACATATGTGCATATATATACATATGTATTACCGTACATATACATATGTACAGATATATATATATATATATACACTACCGTTCAAAAGTTTGGGGTCACATTGAAATGTCCTTATTTTTGAAGGAAAAGCACTGTACTTTTCAATGAAGATAACTTTAAACTAGTCCTAACTTTAAACAAATACACTCTATACATTGCTAATGTGGTAAATGACTATTCTAGCTGCACATGTCTGGTTTTTGGTGCAATATCTACATAGGTGTATAGAGGCCCATTTCCAGCAACTATCACTCCAGTGTTCTAATGGTACAATGTGTTTGCTCATTGGCTCAGAAGGCTAATTGATGATTAGAAAACCCTTGTGCAATCATGTTCACACATCTGAAAACAGTCTAGCTCGTTACAGAAGCTACAAAACTGACCTTCCTTTGAGCAGATTGTGTTTCTGGAGCATCACATTTGTGGGGTCAATTAAACACTCAAAATGGCCAGAAAAAGAGAACTTTCATCTGAAACTCGACAGTCTATTCTTGTTCTTAGAAATGAAGGCTATTCCATGCAAGAAATTGCTAAGAAATTGAAGATTTCCTACAACGGTGTGTACTACTCCCTTCAGAGGACAGCACAAACAGGCTCTAACCAGAGTAGAAAAAGAAGTGGGAGGCCGCATTGCACAACTAAGCAAGAAGATAAGCACATTAGAGTCTCTAGTTTGAGAAACAGACGCCTCACAGGTCCCCAACTGGCATCTTCATTAAATAGTACCCGCAAAACACCAGTGTCAACATCTACAGTGAAGAGGCGGCTGCGGGATTTTGGGCTTCAGGGCAGACTGGCAAAGAAAGACATATCTGAGACTGGCCAATAAAAGAAAAAGATTAAGATGGGCAAAAGAACACAGACATTGGACAGAGGAAGACTGGAAAAAAGTATTGTGGACGGATGAATCCAAGTTTGAGGTGTTTGGATCACAAAGAAGAACGTTTGTGAGACGCAGAACAAATAAAAAGATGCTGGAAGAATGCCTGACGCCATCTGTTAAGCATGGTGGAGGTAATGTGATGGTCTGGGGTTGCTTTGGTGCTGGTAAGGTGGGAGATTTGTACAGGGTAAAAGGGATTCTGAATAAGGAAGGCTATCACTCAATTTTGCACCGCCATGCCATACCCAGTGGACAGCGCTTGATTGGAGCCAATTTCATCCTACAACAGGACAATGACCCTAAACACACCTCCAAATTGTGCAAGAACTATTTACAGCAGAAGCGGCAGCTGGTATTCTATCATAGGTAATGGAGTGCCCAGCGCAGTCACCAGATCTGAAACCTATTGGGCTGTTGTGGGAGCAGCTTGACCGTATGGTACGCCAGAAGTGCCCATCCAACCAATCCAACTTGTGGGAGCTGCTTCTAGAAGTGTGGGGTGCAGTTTCTCTAGCTTACCTCAACAGATTAATAGCTAGAATGCCAAAGGTGCCAAATTGCTGCACAATTACCAAGCCATGTAATAGGCTCGTAGATCAGGGCTTGTTTACATTGGTGATCGGGCCGTGTAATACGTCCCTAAGGTTGTAAGTTGGAAGGACAGTCAAACTGTGAGCTGGTAAAGAATAAAATTGGTGATGTCTAGTACAAGTTGTGAGACACTTTTTGGGCCTAAGAGGCGTTAGTTAAGGGCTAGAGAGGCGTGGAGAGTTTAGGAAAGGTTGGCTATGAACCAGTGGATATGCAAAATTACCAACAAAAATGGCTGGAAAAAGTAAACTGCACCTCCTGATAGTGTATATAATCTTTATTATTTATTCACATATATGCAAGGGACAAACATTTAAAAGCATTTAAAAACATACAAAATACTATTCACTGATTCCAATCCAACACGGCAAAAACTGACCTATCATAGGCAAATGCAAGGAGGAGAAGGATAGATGAAAGAGAAATAACCCAAATGAAATACAACTCAAACCATAAGTACCAATACCCCAATATCCAAAGGAAATATAAGGTGTTAAATACAAATGACCAAATGATACAAAATAATCGTGCAGAGTATAAAGTGATGGCTGCCACCCCAGATATGGTCAGACCAGAACACCCCACGCGTTCCTTCACCAGGACTTTCTCAAGGGTGAGGTTGGGAGGGGGGCTGGGGCGGGCTGGGGCGGATGGGTGGGTGGATGTATTTTTGGTGGGGGAGGAACATGGGCAAGGTCAATTCTGCCTTATTCATTATTTAATACTTGGAATTAAATGCATTTGTTATTTTTTCTAGGCATATCTTTTTGTTATTCTTTTTGCCCCTTTTTTTGTATGATGATTGACGCTTGTGGGGACCCGTGTAACCTTTGACCTTCTACTGTCCGGAGTAATGGGATAATTACTCATAGGGGAGAGCTTTTTCGTTGGACCTGTGTGAATTATGGATGTGTCAGAAGCAAGTGCATAGCTGAAGAGATATATAAAGAGCCCACCCAGAAATGGGACTACTTCTGCACTCCTTCACTTCTACGGAAGAATATGGACTTTTATGAACTTGGTCTGATAGATAACTATCTTTTTGCACAAAATATAGCTTCACAATTATCATATTTTGCCAATCAAGCAGTAATTGTTAATCATATTAACATGATTTTTGCATTATGTATTATGTATTGTATCTCTTATCAGACTTGGGGCACATGGACATATGGTGGTGGCTGCACATTAGTTTAAAAGACATTTACTGTGTGAGTCAGGTTTATACCACACACATGCGTTTTCTATTCTGACTCTTATGCACTCTCTATTATGAGAACGCATGTTCCAATAGGAGCCTACATGTTCCTTATTTTTTGGTTGGAATACAAGGAATACCTGGGGTGTTCTCTTACGAATCTATTATCTAATATTTCGCTGCATTAGGATACCCCACTTTAGCTATTGCAATACCAGTAGTGGCCACTACTAACACAACAATGCCATCAGCATTGTGTGTGTTAACTATTGCGCATGTGCACAGGATCGCAGCTTGTGTTATCATCATGTGTTCATTGTGCGATCACGTGACTACACACATGAGCAGGGTGTAATGGCGCAGTCGCCGCGCCGGCGTGGGATGCTTGATTCAGAGCCTCCTCTCCTGTGTGAGTAATCCTTTTGAACACCACACATTTGATTTTCATTACCAGTTAATTAACAATATAAATACTTGCAAAGAGGGACCTTAACCTCAGCCTTGAGAAAGTCCTAGTGACGGAACGCGTGGGGTGTTCAGGTCTGACCGTATCTGGGGTGGCAGCCATCACTTTATACTCTGCACGATTATTTTGTATCATTTGGTCATTTGTATTTAACACCTTATATTTCCTTTGGATATTGGGGTATTGGTACTTATGGTTTGAGTTGTATTTCATTTGGGTTATTTCTCTTTCATCTATGCTGCTGCTCCTTGCATTTGCCTATGATAGGTCAGTTTTTGCCGTGTTGGATTGGAACAGGTGAATAGTATTTTGTATGTTTTTAAATGGTTTTAAATGTTTGTCCCTTGCATATATGTGAATAAATAATAAAGATTGTATATACTATCAGGAGGTGCAGTTTACTTTTTCCAGCTATTTTTGTTGGTAATTTTGCATGTTGTTAAGGTTGTGGAAACTAGCACTCCTTCTATCACTGTTTGAGGTGCCAGCCTAGTTTGTGTACATAAACCAGTGGATATTGAAAGACTGGCAGCTCTACTGGATTGGCTTTCGGCCACTCTGAAGGGAACTATCCAGGTAGCATTGTTTATGATTTAACCTCGGTATGGGCATGTGGATTTCACTGCTAGGGACTACCAGGTGGTTGCCTCTGATCCAGTGTGGGTGGAAGCTAGCCCAGGAGACATTGGTGGTAGGCACCAAGATGTCAGGCAGAAGCAAGTCTGGTCCTGGCCAAAGTTCAAAGGCTGGTAGGATAGTAGCATTGTTGGAATCAAGTAAAATAGTCGTGGGGGGCAGTTCAGATTTGTAGTCAACAATCTAGATTATATACTAGAAAGGCAACAAGTTACAAAGGATCAGGCAGAGGCTGAATCAGGAACACAGGCAGCGGTCAACTGGACATTGCACAGGAACACCTTCACTATGGAAGACCAGGAAACTAATTTTTAAGGCAAAGGTGTGGCTGCTTTAAATGAGTGAGGAGAGAGTAGAGCATGGGTCTCCAAACTGCGGCCCTCCAGCTGTTTCAATACTACATTTCCCATCATGCCTGGACTGCCAAATCCAAAGCTGCAGCTGTCTGGGCATGATGGGAATTCTGGTTTTGCAACAGCTGGAGGACCGCAGTTTGGAGACCCATGGAATAGAGTCCAGAAGAAGGAGGCTTAGGCTGTGCCATGGTGATGAGAGGTAAGCCAACAACCAGGTAGAATATCAAGAACTACATATCCCTGTTAGGCTGGGTTCACACTGCGTTTGGATCCGTTTAATGGAAAAAATAGATCTATTTGTGTGCGTTCTATGGATCCGTTTTTCCAGTGACTTCCATTATAGAAATGAACAGATCAAAATGCATCCATTTTTTTAGTGGTTGACCACGTTTTTGTGCCAGTTTTTTCAACCATTTTTTTAATAAAACTGATCCGTTAAACGAACAGCCAAAACGCACCCTTACCCTCTCCTATTCTCCGCCTCATCTATGGTATCCCCAAGTATAAAGAGGTTCCGCCATATCCCAGCTCCTTCCCTCACATCTGCTTTCCCGATGGTACTATTTCCTTTCCTCTTGTACTCTCACCTAGCCGATCATGACTAATTCAGCTGCTTTCCAACCATTTCTCTTAATTAATCCAATAGGAATTCAGCTGAAGGGATGTGGATATTGCTAATGGAACATTCCACACATTATAATCTCCTGCTCTGTGTGTTAGCGCGGGATGTAATGTTTATAATGCATGCTCGTGGGGTATCTCTGAGGACCAGATGTAGGAAAATAATAATAATGAACTAATTAAAAAAAATAATATTAAGTTTGCTAAATTAATTTATTTGCAAAAATATTTAACTTGACGAGTCCTACTATATTAGTTAAGATGTGACAAACCCTTTAAAGGGGGAATGATCAGCAGGTTAGACAAATCTAAACTGCCCCCTATTGCACAGGAGACGCCGAGGAGGAAGGTATGTCTCTTACCTTCACTGTCGGCGATGTTCTGGTGCAGTTAGTCGTGTTAGTCAGTATGGTAAGATCGTTAGGAGCACTGGGGCACTTGTTTCGAGCACTGCCCGCCCCCATAGCGAAAATCCACCCCCGGCCGTCCCACCTCTTTCTAATGTTAATAAATGGAGCGCCATTTAAAAGTGTCAGTGCTCGGCCTCACATCTCCATGTGTAAACAGGGGATGTCCATCCCATAGTCATATATTTAAATGGCCACACAAATGATGCAGAGATCATTTGTGTGGGCCAACACTGCAAGTTGGTACTTATCTGCATCATATTGGGCTGTATCAAAGGATGTATAGTCCAATATTCCCCTAATGGGGGACAAATGGGAGTATTTTTAGTCCCCACCAGTTCTTTTGGTCACCACCAGGTTGCTATGCATTGCCATTCCTTTTTGTTACCACAAAGGAAATACAGTGAACAAAAAATAAACTATAAAAAAAAACATATTTTTTTTTCAACATTGCAGCCAATGAGTGATGCATCACACACTATGGTTGTACAATGGGCCTTCAGTCTAGGATATACATGAGGAATAAGGTGTATACGGCTCTGACAAAATGTGAACAGAGTCTTAGTGCTATGTAGTGTTGTTTCAGAGGAAGGTAAAACTGAACTTTTGCGAGTTGCCAATTTGTCTTCATGTAAAGGGACAAGTCATTCTTGACAGCAGGAATAAATCTATGAACCAATTACCCCCATGGAAACAATCCAATATACAGATGTAAAGTATTTGCAAACAGAATATGAATAGAACTGTGCTCCATAGTGCATAAAAGCCACACATGTCACACGGTGCTGCATGTAATTCATCCTGATCATTGGATGACAAGATGTGGATGATGGCAGCGGCTTTTAAGAACAGGCGTGAGTTACATTGATTTTCCAGCTATGCCTGAATAAAAGACTATAGAAGAGGAAAAGCTTTCGGCCTGATCAGTAGGCTGGCCGCCGGGCCCTAATGCATGGGGGGAACACAATCATTTTAAGCAAAGCTCTTGACATAATTGTTCAAGGTGACTGGATTTATATGTGAAGGTGGTGAAGCGGAAAATATAGGTGTAAGAGCAGGTACGTCCCATCCATTACACAGCGAATGTACAGATATCCAGGATGCTGAGATAGAGGTAGCTATCCCCGCATTGTAGACTTAATGGCCTAACTAATAAAGCACTTCTATTGGTCTACAATCTAAGACAATGTTCACATTACATTTTATCTCCACTTTGTCGCTATGTAAGTTATATTTTTATATAAAACAGCCAGATCACTGCTTTTAGAGTAGAGTGGTGGTCTGTAACCTAGACCAGGGCCGGTTTCAGCACAGGGCTTACCCAGGGCTCACAGCACCTCTATGGGCCAAGAGAGGGAGAGGGGCCCGGTGTTCTAATGTTCAGCCTGCTCATTATAGTGAGAAGACACAGCAAACGAAACGGGACCTGCACAGAGAGAAAAGGATGAAGGACCTAATGACATGACCCGAAGGTCCTCAACCTCACAGTGTGGAGATCAGCCCAACAGAGAGGAAGAGGAAGAAGACTGAGCTCTAAGTGATGTTTGTCAGTGTCTGAGTGTGTCAGTGTCAGGCAGTGTCAGTCAGTCAGTGTCAGGCAGTAAGTGTTCATGTCATGTCAGTCAGTGTCTGTGTTAGTGTGTCAGTCAGTGTCTGTGCGAGTCAATCAGTGTCAGTCAGTGTCAGTAATGTGTGTTTGTGTATGTTAGTGGTGTTTTAAGGGATTTTGCATAGTGTGTGGATGATGGGTGCATAGTGGATGGATGAGGGGCCCGCTGAGGCTCTGTCACCCGAGGGCCTGCAAAAATCTGGAGCCGTCCCTGACCTGTGAGCTGTCAACAATGGGAGGAAAAGAGCGGCATATCAGTACAAGGAGGCAAGTTTGCTAAATAAATTTGCAAAAATATATAACTTGATGAGTCCAACGAGAGACTATATTAGTTGAGGCCTTAAGTACATGGAAACTATGGGGGAGTTTTATCAAACATGGTGTAAAGTAAAACTGGCTCAGTTGCCCCTAGCAACCAATCAGATTCCACCTTTCATTCCTCACAGACTCTTTAGAAAATGGAAGGCGGAATCTGATTGGTTGCTAGGGGCAACTGAGCCAGTTTCACTTTACACCATGTTTGATAAATCTCCCCCTATGTCTCAAAGACGGGTCGGTAGAAGGGTTGTTGGCTTGGACCATTGATACTGATAGAATTTTTTGGTCCTCTTTTAACCTTCTTAGTTAATTCCCCAACCATTGAGCTTCCGTCCTGACATCAGATCATCATGATTGTTCCCATCACCAAACATTGTTCTATTAGAAGAATATAATTGGGCTGCGTCTTACATCTCATCAGTACTAAGAAATGGCAGATGGATAAAAATCTCAACAAGCTGTGTCAATAATCTGTCCACTGTCATGTACTTACAGCCTTTGTGACAGTCATGCTGCCATGCTGACAAGGGCTTATGCTACATTTACCCTTCCATGTATGCTGGGAATGGTCAGACATAACTGGAAAGTCATGACGTCAAGTATTGTATATAGCACTGCAGCTTTAATGGCATTGGCCTGCATTACTAGACCCAGTTATGGTGGAAACATTCCTGGGAAACCCTTGCCTTGTGTGGGCAGCATTATCCTGCTGAAAAATACCAGCTGGACTGTATGAGAGGCAACACATGTGGCTGCAGGATGTCCTGTATATATCACTGAGCTGTTAGTGCCCCTCGTATCACTACTAGGGGTCACTGACTGTATACAATGGCTACCCAGATCCTCACACCAGCAGGGGACAGTGTGTCCCTCCACAGCAAAGGTAGGATACAGCTATAGGCCATGTTCACACTATGTATAACATCGACCATTCTGTGATCTGCAGTACTGGCCGTTCTGTGACTGCAGTAGCGGCCGGGATGATCTTCAGTAACACTGACCGATGATCTTCACTTCTGCTGAATTCAGATGCGATCCCGGCCGGAGCATATTCTATGTGTATACACTCCGGCCGTGATTCCATAGACAGCAGCACAATGTAATTTTCATATTAATCACGGCCGTTGTTGCAGATCGGCAACAATGGCCATGATTAATATAAAAATCTTACGTAGTGTGAACATAGTCATAGGCTGTATCCATGTTTTCCTGGAAGTCCCAGGGCTGCATCCAACTTTTCCAGCCGCCAGAAGTCAAATGCTGAGCATTTGGGTTTGGAGAACGTTGCCAAACCCAAACAGTTCGGAAAGTTCCCTCAACACTACTTAAGACCACTCTGGAGCCAAAGCCTCATTAGAGTATCAGTAGCTTAGAGGAGTATACTTTCTAGCCACCTAGCTGAAAGACCTAGAGATCTACAGTCAGTAAAGTAAGTTATACCAATGTCTCATTGCATTTTAGGACCTATTAGGCTCCAGTTCGGTCCTAGTCATCCCAGTAGTAGTATCCCAGATGGGGTAGGTGGGAAAAAACAACCAGCACTTACCTCCCTGGCTCCAGTGCTTGGTGTCCAATGTGCTCTGGTCATATCCTCGGCCACGTCCTGGGCAGAGTGGGGACCTGAGAAGTCATGAGTCAGGCCCGCTCAGCCAGTAAGCGGCAGATAGCCGCTGAATGTCTAAGCAGGCTTGAAATGTCAATTCCCAAGTCCCCTCTCTAGACCAGGAAGCAGTTAGAGACCGGGGAACCATAATGGAGGACAGCAGACACCAAGCGCTGGAGCCGGGGAGGTAAATATTGGTTGTTTTTTTCACTCACCCCCTCTCCGGCAGTTTTGAGAAGAATGTTCCTGCCCGGAATTCTCTTTTAAATCAAGATCATCGCAGTCCCCATAATCTGTCCCAGATCCTATGCTGTTTTCATTTAGATTGTTTAAAAATTATTGGAATTTGGTAACCATGGGTACAACAATATGAGTCACCTACTTCAGCCTGAAGGCCAAGCAATGCATAAGATTATGCATAAGATGTTTCTTATTAAAGCGACTCTGTACCCACAATCTGACCTCCCCAAACCACTTGTACCTTCGGATAGCTGCTTTTAATCCCAGATTTGTCCTGGGGTCCGTTCAGCAGGTGATGCAGTTATTGTCCTAAAAAACAACTTTTAAACTGGCAGCCCCATGCCCTTTGGTCGTGACTTAGTTTGTGTATGCATTAGGCTAGCACAACCTCTCCGTCCCTCCTCCTTGCCCTCTTCACCATTTTTCCTATTCCTCTGCAGTGAAAACTACACAGGTGCCTTAACGACCCAGCCCATGTCCCGGGCTGACACAGCTGATGAATAGGAGGCAATCTGCCTGGAGCATTCCTAATGATGAGGAGGGTGGGGAGGAGGGACAGAGAGGTTGTGCTAGCCTAATGCATACACAATGTAAGCCACGGCTAAAGGGCACGGGGCTGCCAGTTTAAAAGTTGTTTTTTATGACATTAACTGCATCACCTGCTAAACGGACCCCAGGACAGATCTTGGATTAAAAGCAGCTATCTGAAGGTACAAGCGGTTTGGGGGGGTCAGATTGTGGGTACAGAGTCACTTTAAAAGCTAGTAAGTCAGTTGAGCCTCCCGGAAACATTGCAAACCGTTTCTCTTTAGAATCTAATCTTTTTAGGCCCTCTGGGTTTTCTATGGTGTCGTCACAATTCCGGTGATAGTGTCCATTTTTGTTTTTTTCTTCCCTTAAGCCTGTGAGGCATAACTGTATAGACAGTATAAGATAAAGCTTGGTGTCTTGTCAGAATAGACTGGATATATACAGAATATATTTTTTCCGTATCCTTAAAAGAACTCTCTGATTAGAATGGTTGATCTCGGTCTCTCCTGCTCGCATTAATCTTTGTGATAGTGAAGACAAGCATGACCGCTGGGACAGAGAGGAGAGGAGGTACACTAAACCATCGAATGTGTATATGGTTGGCTAGAGGAGGAAAACACAACCATTCCGTCTCCTTTGTGCTGAGATATACTCATCCTTAAAGTATTTCTGCAGAGACTTCCGTCTCCTTGTACCTGCTGCGGGTTGCAGAAATGATGGTCCTTGTTTCCACAGTAACAGAGTCAAAAACTGCATTGCCGGCTCTTCTGACAACATAAACCATTCTTGCTATTTTCTTGCAGATATTCCGTGCACGTGAATAGGTGACAGTTGTTTGATTTGTACATAAGCCTTCAGAGCTGGCGTTCAGGCCTAAAAGAAAGTTTATAGCTTTGTTGTGATGGTGCAGTTTTTTGATGATGAATATTGGGGTCATACAGTCAGCAATGGACATTATATCGGGCACGGTTCATGATCACCACATAGAATATATATTTGAGGTAAGTTATTTATCTTGCCAGGCTGGAAACATCTCTATGTCTAAAATAAACTTATGTGGTATATGGGATGCAAAGGCTCAGAACAGTCATCAGTATTGTCGGCAAACACAAATGTCTTCCTATTCATTTTATCTCCCCGGAAAGAATAAAGCGGCCAAGGAAACCAAAGTAAAACATGTTTTTAAGTATAGAAATCTGGGAAACCAATGCCGTGTCCTCCAATCTGGCCATCCCTAAACATGATCTGGACGTGTTACAAGTACAGTGTTTCCCCCAAAATAAGACATTCTCCTAAAAAAAACACCCCAACTAGCCCTAAAGTAAGGCTTTCACTGAAAATAAGGCACTCCTCTGAAAATAAGGCTGCCCGCCGACTGCCACTCACCACCACCCACTGGGACTTACACAGCTGGCACCGCAGGCATACTGGTCTATGGCCCCCACATCCTGCTGCATGTTAAGACGCACACTGGAGGTCACCTGCCGCATGTCCCGCAGCACGCTGCTGTCACACTGAGGATGTTGGTGAGTATGCTGGCTGGGGGGGTTGGGGGCTGGGGGGAGAGAGAAATAAGACATCCCTCGAAAATAAGACATAGTGCCTTTTTGTGAGCAAAAATTAATATAAGCCACTGTCTTATTTTTGGAGAAACATGGTAGTATTGAGTGGGCTTACAGAACTGTTCGGGTTCGGCAACGTTTTCCAAACCCAAAGGCGTCCGCTTAAAAAAAAAAAGTCTGTTGTTACCAATTTATAATTGAAAATGGAATGCACTGAAGTCAATGGAATGACAGCCGCCCAATACACATGGGGGCAGGTGGGGAGGGGGCGTAATGGGGGACACGGGCTCTGGGTCCGCTGAATTCATAATTTTTTCATCTGAAAAATAAGGAAACCTCAGAGCTGGCGTAGGTTTCCCTCAGTGCGCACACTGCGCACAGGATTTATGTAGAGGCACTGCGCCTCTACATAAATCTGCGTACCAACATTTTTAAGCCCGGTGTAAAAAACGACGGGCTTAATAAATAACCCCAATAGTGTATTAAATTATGGACGTTGTTTGCGCAGACGTAAAATTAATATTCATGACAATTATTTGCTGAAGTTTTTTTCAGTTGTTCACAAGCATTTCTTTATTTCTAAATTCAATAGACCATCAAAAAAGAACTACACTCGAAAGGGCCTGAACTAGAATAATGTACAAACAGCCATCATTGTAATGACGGACATCTTTTTGAGAAAAAAAGAGCAAAGAGTGCCTCTTTAAGGCAACTTTAAAGCCTATGTTCCACTTGGTACAACGTTTTGTGTTTTTCACATATACAGACCGGCACTGACATGAGTTTTTTTGAACCGCCGCCCGGTTCCCGCACACGGTAATTGTCCATTCCTGAGCACCAGCCTAGCATGAAGCACTGGGGGCGGGCCCACCACCCCCAAGTATGATGAAACCCACCAATGGAGTCAATGGAGCCACGTCACAGAGGGAAAGGGAGATCGTCACACTGGGGTCCAGCGGGCCTGCCTCCAGTGCTTGGGCCGGTGCTCGGGAATAGACCAGTGCTGTATGCAGAAACCAAGAGGTGGTTCAAACAAAGAACCGTGCCACTGGCAACCCCACTCTGGTGCCAGTCTGTCAATGGTAAAAATACAAAGCAATGTACCTGGTGGTACATTCGCTTTAAGAAGAGATGGAAAGTCTGGTACCAATGCATTAGTCTGAATACGTCCTGGTTATATTTTCTTAGGTGTCATCCTTTCTTGTCACATGACCTTTCCTCTCTTTTTGTTTTTTATAAAAAACTATAGGGCATACTTCTAGGTAAAGTATTGCAAATGTGGCTCCAGTCTACCGGAATGGATACTTTCCTCCTTTTCTAATCACTGCAGTTGCTCGGTTTCATGTAATACCTAACACTGTAGTCAAATCATTTATAGTATAGGTTAAACTAGTGATGGAAATAACAGTCTCGTGACAGTCTCCTGAGATGGACAAATGCAAAATCATTCTGGGAATGACCTTTGGTTCATGAAATAAAGTCCCTCCACCCAGAACTGACACAATGATAGACAGTCTGGATGGAAAGACCCACCAACGGAAGGGGAAAGGGACATACGTTACAATGACTTTGTCCTTTTTATAAACAGAATAGACACAAAATCAATCAACGACGTGTCTCCGAATGCCGGGTGACAACCTGACATATGGACGGTCGGCCATTAAATCCAGCCGCACGAGTACAAACCAGGACGGGAAAAAGACATGTTGCCCAGCAGAACCTCTCTGTCAGTCTAGATTAACCAACCACCTAGTAGATCTATTTAATTCTCCCGCACGTCTTTCAGGTTCTTCGGCGGCATCGCTGTCACTCGCTGAAGGGGGGGGGCAGCTTTTCTTTCCGACTCCTTGAGTGTTTTATAACAATTAGCATAATCCTTAGCAACAACATGAATCAAGCCACCGCTAGTTAACATTGATCGCTAAAGAGAATCGTTGACTCCGAACAAAGACTCCAGGAAACGAGATATATTGATAACATTCTTCATCGGATGCTCTTAATAATTAAAATCTCCCCAGCAATGGAGGCAAAGATAAGTCGACTCCAGACATACATGTAATTGGGGAATAAAAAGTGCGCCGTTTCTTATACAATGTGAATAAACATGCCTATTGATCTGAGAGCACGCTCCGTAAGCTTTATATCAGAGGGATAGGAGGAACCCTCACAGCGGGGTCAATACCACCCTCGGCAGCACCCATGATTTGTGGCTATGTTAGCTACCTTTGTTCTACTTTACATGAGAGAATATATTGGTTTTACCATTTATTGTAGCGTTTATTTTCCTCTTATACAGGCAATAAATAGATATGAGGGCAGTTTATAGCGTGGAAAGTGTATTTATTGCCTATAGATGAGCACTTACCCATATGTATATGTGCCTTGAGGGAGCAGTCGGCTTAAAGGCTTGTCTCCATCAAATCTTTAATATAGTAGGAAAGAGAAATTAATCTGGATATATAGAAAACTATTTCCTGCTTTATGTTTGTATTCAAATATTTATACCTCCCGGTAGACTCGGCGTTGTAAGTCGAGAGGGTTCATAAATTGGTTATGTAAAGCCGATCAGCAAGGGGTGGTAGCTATAGGGGGTGCAGAAGTGCAGAGCAGTCGAAAAGTCTTCACAACCGTTCCTATTTTTTATTTTACGTTGCGTCCCTGTGCTAAAATAATAAATAACAAATTAAGATTTCCCCCATCAATCTGCACTTAAAGGGGTACGCCAGCAAAATGTTTTTTTTTCTCTTTCAAATCAACTGTTTTCAGAAAATTATATTGATTTGTAAATTACTTCTATTAAAAAAATCTCAATTCTTCCAGTACTTAGCAGCTGCTGTGTGTTCTGCAGAAAGTGGTGGATTTTTCCCAGTGTGACACAGTGCTCTCTACTGACACCTCTGTCCATGTCAGGAACTGTCCAGAGCAGTAGCAAATCCTCATAGAAAACCTCTCCTTCTGTGGACAGTTCCTGACATGAAAAGAGGCGTCAGCAGAGAGCACTGTGTCAGAGTGGAAAGAATACAGTTGCAGGACATACATCAGCTGATACGTACTGGAAGACGAGATTCTTAAGAAGAAGTAGTGGCTCTACTCCTTGGCGGGGGGGGGGGGGGGGTTGGGAGCTGCCTTTAGAGGTCTAGGACAGGATTTTGTGCAGGCTGCATAGGTCTTTGGTAGGTGTCACGGCCGCGGCGGCGTCCCATGTTCCGGGCCGCCGCCGCAACCTCCTCCTGCCCCATGCAGCCGCCGGGGTCCTTGTGCTGCTGCTAGTTCGGCCCCTGGGGGCGCCTCACCTCTCCTCCGCTCCTGTCTCTCACTGTGCCGGCCGGCGCGCGCGTCCCCGCCTCCTAGGGCGCGCGCGCGCCGGCTGTCTCAGATTTAAAGGGGCAGTGCCCTCCTAATTGGTCTGGTTGTCAATCACTCCCCTATAAGTTCCAGCCCTGCCCCCTTCCAGGTGTTGGAGCCTCTACATGCTTCCCATAGCGTTTGGCCCAGCTCCCTGTTGTTCCTGATTCCTATCCGCTACCTGGTCCCAAGTCCTTGTTCCTGGTTCCTGCTCCCCTGTCACACCATTGCTCCTGTGTTCAGCCTGTCACCTGCAGTTACGTCTATAGACCTCTGCCAGCACCATCTCCTGCCTACTGCTCCTTGCGGCGGGCTCTGGTGAAAACCAGCGGCCCCTTAGACTCCGCTCCCTGGTGAGGTTAGTGCCATCGCTGGTGACAGCCCAGTGGATCCACTACTCCAGGCATTACAGTAGGCTCCAACCATGGATCCCGGCGAGGTGCCTGATATCTGCGAAGTAGCCCGAGTGGTCGCCCTACAGGCGTAACAAATCCAGAAACAGTCGCAGCAGATCCAGCAACTCACTGCCGCCTTACAGCAGCATACTACAGCCCAGCGCACACCACCTCCTGCTGCTTTTTCTACACTTCGACTGGCTCGAAGCAAATACTCTGGTGACTCCAAGTTGTGCAGAGGATTCCTGACTCAGTGCACCATGCATATTGAACTTTTAAGTAGTCAGTTTCCCACCGAGCGCTCTAAAGTGGCTTTCATCATCAGCCTATTGGAGGGTAGAGCTCTGGCCTGGGCCACGCCGCTGTGGGACCGAGATGATCCTGTTGCTGCCAATCTCCGAACCTTCCTAGTCGAGTTTCGCTCCGTCTTTGAGGAACCTGCCCGTGCCTCTTCAGCTGAAACTGCTCTCCTCAACCTCTCTCAAGGGAGCTTATCTGTTGGTGACTACGCCATCCAGTTCCGCATTCTGGCGGCAGAATTAGACTGGAATGAAGCCGCTCTAATAGCCACTTTCAAGAGGGGCCTGTCCAGTCGGATGAGAGACGTGCTTTCCGCACGAGACCTACCTACCTCCCTGAACGGACTCATCCTACTGGCCACCAGGGTCGATACTCGTTTTTCTGAGAGAGAGGAGGAGGTCTGGCATGAACGGCGACTAAGCCTGTCCAGTCGCCATCACCAGCTGGCGCCGGTCTTCCAGAATCCTGACGTTCCGGTGTCCCAGTCGACTCCTGAGATTCCTATGCAGGTGGAACGGGTTCACCTGACGCCTGATGAAAGAATTCGTCATCTGGAGCTGAATCTCTGCCTCTACTGCGGTGGTTCGGATCACTTTCGGCTGAGATGTCCCCAACGTCCGGGAAACGCCAGCACCTAGGCCCGGTGGGAGAGGTCTCCCTAAGTGTGAATGCCACCTCTCCAAGATTGTCTGTGCCAGTTTCCATCCAGACACCCTCAGGACAAACTCACCAGACTACTGCCTTTCTTGATTCTGGGTCAGCAGGCAATTTTATTGCAGCTACATTGGTCCAGAGATGGCGGCTACCCGTGACCCCACTAGCCAAACCCCTGACTATCTCCTCGGTCACGGGCGAGATTCTTACCGACCATGTGCACTACCAGACCGCACCTCTAGTCCTCCAGGTGGGCACTTCACATCTGGAAAAGATCTCCTTCTACGTCCTGCCCCATTCTTCTTCCACCATCCTCCTGGGACTCCCTTGGCTGCAATTACATGCCCCTAAGCTGGACTGGAGAACCGGGAAGATGCTTAGTTGGGGTCAGGACTGTTCCAACCAGTGTCTGAGGTCACCTCAGCCCAAGTACTCTATGTTGTCACCCGAGCCCGCCAAGCCTTTATCCGGCCTACCGGCGGAATACCAAGACTTGCCTGATGCCTCCATCTGCAGGCAAGAAAGAGGGGGAGGCCAAAGGGGGGGGGGTGCTGTCACAGCCGCGGCGGCGTCCCGTGTTCCGTGCCGCCGCCGCGACCTCCTCCTGCCCCATGCAGCCGCCGGGGTCCTTGTGCAGGGACCCGGCGCTGCTGCTAGTTCGGCCCCTGGGGGCGCCTCACCTCTCCTCCGCTCCTGTCCCTCACTGTGCCGGCCGGCGCGCGCGTCCCCGCCTCCTAGGGCGCGCGCACGCCGGCTGTCTCAGATTTAAAGGGGCAGTGCGCTTCTAATTGGTCTGGTTGTCAATCACTCCCCTATAAGTTCCAGCCCTGCCCCCTTCCAGGTGTTGGAGCCTCTACATGCTTCCCATAGCGTTTGGCCCAGCTCCCTGTTGTTCCTGATTCCTATCCGCTACCTGGTCCCTAGTCCTTGTTCCTGGTTCCTGCTCCCCTGTCTCTTCATTGCTCCTGTGTTCAGCCTGTCACCTGCAGTTACGTCTACAGACCGCTGCCAGCACCATCTCCTGCCTACTGCTCCTGCCATGCCTCGCCTGCCGTCACTAGCAACCAAGCCAGGGGTAGCGACCTGGGGGTCACCTGCCGCAGCAAGTCCATCCCGCCTTGCGGCGGGCTCTGGTGAAAAACAGCGGCCCCTTAGACTCCGCTCCCTGGTGAGGTTAGTGCCATCGCTGGTGACGGCCCAGTGGATCCACTACTCCAGGCGTTACAGTAGGGGACAAAAAATTCTGTTCTGAAAATTCCCAAGAGGAGAGGCCTCCATAATTGTAAAATGGAAGAAGTTTGGAACAACCAAGGCTCTTCCTAGAACCCCACCAAATTAAGTAAATGGGGGAGAAGGGCTAAGAGAAGTTACTAAAAACCCAATGGTCACCCTGGATCAACTCCAAAGATCCTGTATGCAGATGGGAGAAACTTCCAGAAGGTCAACCATCACTGGAGCCTTCACCAATCTGGGCTTTTAGGCCAGAAAGAAGCTCAGGGAAAGTCATCATGGGCCAGAAAGTGAACAACATGATTTTATCTGTAGCCACTGGATGTAACTGCACTATAATCACTTACATATACTGTAGGGATACTATTGGTCTTTGCACAGATTTTTTTTTTATTATTAAGTATCAGTATGGGACATTATTTAGTCAATACATGGAGGTTATTATAGTGGTCAGTGGTAATGGTATGTGCAATGTTATTTGGCTCTTGTATTAGTGGTATTACAGCATCAGTAATGTTAGTCTTCGTATACTCGCTTCTGATTAAAATAGTACAGTGATAATGTTTATTTTGTATAGAAAATGGTTGTAGCTATGTTGTTTTTAGTAATGTCTCTTGTATGGTCTCCAAGTTGTAGCTTAACGTAAGGAGATTGAGTGTGTTTTTTTGCTTTTGCTGTAATATCATAAGAACATGACCAATACTTCTGCTGTGTCTATAAAAGATTAAAAGATATCCAAGCTATTAGGAAATTGCATAAATCGGTCCCAAGTACAGCAGTGAAGTACATTACCTTCTTTTCTATCTGCCAGCCATTGATCATTGACTGTTTTACGACATCTTATAGTCCAAATTGCAGACTATATTCTTACATAAATGGTCATTTATATAATTAAGGACGATGACATCTATTCATATTTCGGATAAGTCAGACTATTTATTTTGGTCCAAGAGAAGACAATCAGTGAACCAGAGACAGGGTCATCAGGACTGATGCATGGGGGGAGTATGTGCTATCCCGTCTGGTCTGATTTTAGTCGGAATATAATAATAAAATTTCTACGTACGATGCAGGCAGGACATGGTGACTGACGTCATGTTGCGAGCGCCTGTACTTTTCCCAAGATGGAAAAGAGCTGTCAGACTATTCGCAGTCACTTACACAAAACAGCAGCACAATACTGAGTCAGTTGCACGTGAGGTGAAATGCTCATCTTGCCTCATGGCACATGCAGTTCTACATTTAGTCCTGAGAACCTAGATCCCAAGGCTGCTCATCTGCTACTGTATAGAGCTTTAGGGCCTGTTCACACTACAGAAAACAGGTGGAAACTCTGAGCGGAACTCCTGCCTATGGACTCCGCTCAGAATCCAACCTGCTATCTGTTTCAATGGAGTGCCTTGTGCCTCTCCGCTCTCCACGCCCCTCCGATTAAACAATTGACATGTTCGCGGACGGGGGTTCCGCTCAGAATTTCCGCCTGTTTTCCATAGTGTGAACAAGCCCATAGAGTGGAACCTCAATAGTGCAGCACGATGGCAGAATTTATGGAACAAAGATCTTATATGTGACTATAGGGGAGATTTATCAAACATGGTGTAAAGTGAAACTGGCTCAGTTGCTCCTAGCAACCAATCAGATTCCACCTTTCATTTTCCAAAGAGTCTGTGAGGAATGAAAGGTGGAATCTGATTGGTTGCTAGGGGCAACTGACCATGTTTGATAAATCTCCCCCTATGTGTATAAGATAAAGTAAAGTGGGGGTCCCAGAATTGTATGGGTCCGGTGTTTCATGCCCTTACTGTGGCTCATGTGCTTATAATTTTACTTGAATAAAATGAATTGGCACGGCAATACATTTGTCCTATATCATCTGATATGTAGTGAGTGACAGAACCAGGACTAAGCTGAGAGAAGTCAAATGGAGCTAAACAGATGGAACAAGGCAAAGACACAACAGATGGACTGAACAAGGAACGCAGACAAAGTACAAATTTGCCAGTAGTCTTGTGTCCACATACTGGTACATCACAAAAGTTCTGACCTGAAAGAAATGCAGAACATGCATTTGTCTGCTTTTAAAGTGAAAGTACCATCAGTACATTCACCTTAAAGGGGTTATGCAGTGCTACAAAAACATGGCCACTTTCTTTCAGAAACAACACGACTCTTGTCTTCAGTTCAGGTGCGGTTTGCAATTAAGCTCCATTCACTTCAATAGAACTGAGCAGCAAAACCTGCACCCAAACTGGAAACAAGAGTGGTGCTGTCTCTGGAAGAAAGTGGCCATGTTTTTGTAGCGTTGGATAACCTTTTTAAGTGTTGCACATGAATAGAACGGTGCTGGTGCGGGGAAGCCAGTGCCATGGTCCTTTTTTTGAACCACGGCCCAGTTCCCACATATGGCACCATTCTATTTCCGGGCACCGGCCGTGGGTGGAGCGTGGAGGCGGGCCAGCCCACCCCAAGTGGGAGGAAACCCTCACCCCTCTATGACGCGGCTCCATTAGATTCAATGTTGTTTTTTCAGGTCATTTTTGTTAAGCATTTTCTGACTGTTTTTTCAGATATTTATATTCTTCCACAGAAAATGCGTCTATGAAATTTGCAAAATTGGACCAAAAAAACAGCCATAAATATTGCAGAAAAACCCTGGCAACTTTAGATATGTAAATGGATGGGGGGAAAAAGAAGGTCCTTGTATTTCCTTTACGACTATGGCCTCCTGCTGCCATGGAAACAGACTGGCACCCCCTGAACACTGCAGGGTGCTGATCAGAACACTGACAGCCGCGGCACCTGTCACTGAACCTTCTAAGTGTCATGATCATTTTTTATCACGGCACCTAAAAAATTAAAAAATGGACATCAGCATGATCGCTAATGTCCACCCATAGCAGATGGTAGTAACCATCTATGAAGCAAGCTCAGCTCCTCAGCTTACTTTATATTGCTTCACAGAACCATGACGTACGTGTATGTGATGTTTTGTTAGGGCCAATGCAGCCATGACATATCTGTACTATATTATATATTGTTGAGAGGTTAAAGGGGTACTCCAGGCTAGGTGTATTTTCAGTGTATGGCCGGAGGAGTGGGTGGATATAGAGGCCGCCGGTCACTTACCACCCTGGTTTCTAGCGCCGGGTCCCGATCGCGCCGCCCCGTTCTCCTGTCCGGCTGCCGCTTCCTGGTCTGAGCTGCGGCTTGAGACATGACATCTCAAGGCAGCTCAGCCATTCAGCGGTTGGAGCGGAGTCCCGCCTCGGCCGCTGAATCGCTGAGCAGCCTTGAGACACCAGCCTTGAGCCTTGAGAAACGGGTAGGTAAGTGACCGGCGGCATCTATATCCACCCCCTCCCGGCCATACACTGAAAATACACATAGTCCAGAGTACCTCTTTAAGTTCAATGTAACTCTATATTTAAAGGGGTAGTTCACACAAAAAATCTTTCAAATCAACTGGTCCCAGCAAGTGGAAGAGATTTGTAATTTACTTCTATTAAAAAATCTCAAGTCTTCCAGTACTTATCAGCTTTATGTCCTGCAGGAAGTGATGTATTCTTTTCAATCTGACAGTGCTCTCTGCTGCCCACTCTGTCCATGTCAAGAACTGTCCAGAGCAGTAGCAAATCCCCATAGAAAACCTTCCTTGCTCTCCAAACTGGAAAGAATACATCACTTCCTGCAGGACATACAGCAGCTGATAAGTAATGGAAGACTTGAGATTTTTTTTTATTAGAAGTAAATTATAAATCTCTGGCACTAAATTTGAAAGAAAATTTTTTGAGTGAACAACGCCTTTAAGGAAACAGACTTTTTGCTTATCTTTTTGAAGTGGAGAGCGATTACAGCCACAAGTCCCGATGACCTGAACTGACAGCTGACGGCCCCTTTCAATAACAATAACCGTATTTATGCTCTTTTCCTTCCTTTTTTTCAAAGCCTAGAAAATATTCCGTGCTCCTCGCCCACCGTAGGAGGTGGAAATGACAAAATCAATAGCAGAAAAAAAAATAGGACAATAGTTTTTTCCCGGTGGTGTATGGGGTTATTACGTATGCAGACACGCTGTACGCTTTTCTTCTGGCAGTTTCTTTTTGTGCACTATGTATTCAGGTTAGATGAAGCAATACTTCTGCCGGGGCTGTTCTTATAAAGGCAGCTCTCAGGGGCAACCTTCAGACTTGCTAGTCTTTCTAATACTTTCCATTTATGTTCCCATATATTCATAGTGTGGTAGCCGTGCAGGGTATTGCTACGGCTGAGTACAATAACGGTATTAGCTAACGTTCCAGTGAAATCAACCATTATTGTGTGATATGAATATGCTTTTGGAGTCATGGAGCAGCTTTGCACTATGGAGCTTGTAACGTTGCTTTCTTTTTTCTTCTCAAGTGGTTCTTCTTCAATAGAAGACAATTGCGAGCCAATGTCAGTCATTTAAACAGTTCGGATATACTTAACACTTCTTCACATAGAATGGTGCCACAACCTTGATGGTCATAGTCTTCACCTGAGGCACAAACGCTTACTGGTTACATTCACGCTAGGTGGCACTGTTACTTCTATAATATACCATACCTCTTGCCAGTCTTAGTAATATGGTATCCACCTCTCCCAGATGCATAGTGATAGGCGACTATTTAAGGGATACCGTTCCTGTAAAGAAAAACATACAATTGACCCCATTACATATCCTTGTACATATGGGGGCAACACAAGCTCAGAGGAACAGTGCCTGGGCTTCATAGTAAAGGTAAAAGTGAGACCAGATTAAGGTGACACAATTTCTTTTAGGGATTCAAGGTAGTTCCTCAAAATTGCTACATCCAGTAGGTCAAGACCAGTGGTGGATTAAATGTACCCTGGGCCCTGGGCTGTACACCCCCATGATGGCCCCCTGTGTAGTCCCTCTATATCAGATGGCCCCCTGTGTAGGCCGCCTTTAGTATTTTTAGTATATGGCCCTCTGTGTAGGTCACCCTATAGTAGATAGGCGTGTGTCACATTAGAGTGGCCTGTTTGTGCCCTAGACCTGCGACGCCTCTCCGTCCCTCCTCCCCACCCTCTTCACCATTAGGACTGCCCCTAGAAGGTTTTCTTCTATTCATCACTTGTCTGAATACTGCACATGTGTTGGATCGTTAAGGCACATGTGCAGTGTTCGAATAGGAGACGAGTAGGAGAAAACCTGCCTGGGGAATTCCTAATGGTGAAGAGGGTGGGGAGGAGGAACAGAGAGCCGACAGAGGCTTGGGCACAGACACAGGGCTGCAAGTTTAAAAATTGCTTTTTAGGACAATAACTGCATCACCTATGGAGCGGACCCCAGGACAGATCTTGGATTAAAAGCAGCAGTATGGGGGGGGGGGGGGAGATTGTGGGTACAGAGTCGCTTTAATCCACCACTGTTTGTTACATAGCGCTCACAGCTCTACAGATCAGTATATAGGAAGAATAGGAAGAATGTATATAGAAAGTATATAGGAAGAATTACAATGTCCGACCTCAAGCAAGAATTCAGTGTTCTATTTCAATAGTGCTAAGTCCCCAATATCCTGGCCAATTGCGTATATGCTACCGAGAAATATGATAGATATTGTTTGTCCAAGCTAAACTATTGACTTTAAGTGTCACTGTCGTTTTTTTTTTTTTTTTTAGAAATCAATAGTACAGGCGATTTTAAGAAACTTTGTAATTGGGTTTATTAGGCAAATATGCCTTATCTGCATTCAAAAAGACTTTCCCCAGGTCCCCCCCCCCTCTCTCCTCTCTCATTCACTGCTCATTATCAGGAAATCTCGACTCTTTTACATCAGTCGAGCCCTGTCTTTTCTATAGAGTGGGTAGGGGGGAGGAGGGAGATTAGTCGCCAGCAGAGAACAAAGGATTACACAGTGGGAGCTGTGCGAAGCTGATATTCAGAGGTCAGAGAGGTCAGTACTGACTTCAGAGAAGATAGCCAAGTGATGTAGCTGTAAATGAACTCTTTGTTGTCCTGTTTTGGTGCCTCATCTCTCTCCACCCCTCCCCTCTCCATAGAGAACCATGATAACAGGGGGGAAAAGCTTCAAACTGCTTTTTCATTATAAAAATGCATTTTTCGGCTAATAAACCCAATTATAAAAGTTTCTTAAAATCGCCTGGACTATTGATTTCTGCAAAAAAAAAAAAAAAATTTAAACGACTGTGACACTTTAAAGACAACATGGCTTTCTATAATTCCAAAAAAGATATAACAATCAGAAATAGCCTATCCTATGGAGTGATGGCTAGAGCCCTATATTATTACATCACTGACAATTACTCAGATGCTTCTCAGCCACTGAATATGCTGAACGCTCCATCGGTGCCCATAGTTGACAAGCTTTACATACAGCTGCTAAACAGCGGATCGTCCCTGGAAATTACGTGAAAGTAGTGGAAACTGAAATTGTATAGTGTTATTATGTTCCTATGTAAACATTGTAGATTCCAGCCTGGCTGTTTAGCGACTCTCAGTAGATTTGTGTTGTAGACTGCTGTAATTACTGTACACGGAGTCTCCAGTGTCTCACGTTTATTGCTGTATGCTAGATGTGCTCGGTTTCATCACAGCGCACCTCTGAGCGGTGTAATTATCTCACATTAACTCTTTGCGGACTGACGAGGGAATCGGTGGAGCGTGAAGTCATTGTCATTTCACACTTCGAGGTGTTCTACCATACACGTACCATGTTCCCGGCTATAAATCTGATAAGGACGGGATTGCTCAAGGAGTATATACAGTATGAATACTGTTAATATATGTTAAGCATATAATGCGCTCCAATGGCAGAAGAAGGACTCCTCCCAAGGGCAAAGTGCAAGAAACTACTTCTAAGATGGTAATTAAAAGCAGGGCTCATACCCGGTTAAGTGCAAAGTTCTGTTTCTAACATGGTAATTAAAGCAGAGAACAGTATAAGTTTACATAAGTCAGCCCGCTAGAGTGGAGGAAGACCTTTTGTGGATAGATGAATATTCATGAGGATGCATTCAAGTGCATGGTAAATCCCATAGATGCCGCCATTTAATAATAACATTCAGGAATAATTTACTGCTTCTAAACATCTCATACAGCGGTGCTTAAAAGTTTGTGAATTTTCTATATTTAATTTTTTTTAGCTCATTTCTCCATACAAAACAGCTTCACTTCTGTTTCCACCCATGAGATGCTCACTTTAAGTCCTTCCACAACATTTCTATTGGATTAGGGTTGGGACTTTTACTTGGTCATTCCAAAACTTTAAGTGTTCTTTAACTTTTCTTTTTTTTGGGGGTCATTCTCTTTCTATATCTCCAGGGTCGCTGGGCCCTTCCCGGAGGGATATCTGCTTAGTTCTGTGTTTTGAGACTTTTTAATAAGGCTCCATGGGCTCTTTTTTACATATTCATATTTCCCCATGAGCAATGCACCTAGGATTTCACTGTATTGAGCGTTTTAGCCGGCAGCCGACAGTGTTATCTTTGGCTGATCTCCCTGAGATCAGTGATCTGTTTCCCGTATGGTTCTACTAGGCATTGCTCCCACCTATAGAGAATCGTGTTCCACACTGATGAGGGGCAACATCTCGAAACAGCTGTCTGTGGATGGATACCTGGCCTTGTTTTCTCCCTTGTCATTATATTGACTTATAAGGCCACTTAATATGGTGGTTTACCTACAGGAGCCACCCCTTGGCTGGGCCCTTCCCGGAGGGATATCTGGCTAGTCGTGTGCTTGAGACTCATTTTAAATGAGTCTCCACAGGCTCTTTTTTGCAGGGTTCCCTTGAGACAGATGTCCTGATATTTTCCTTTAGGGTACAAACACACACAGCAGATGCGCAGCAGATACGCAGCAGATTTGATACTGTGTTCAGTTATTTAGATCTAATCTGCTGCGTATCGCAGCAGTAAATACGCAGCATATAAGCCGTGTGTGTTTGTACCCTTAGAGTCATCCTGGCCTGGATGAAGAAAAATCTTGAAACGTCCATGTTTTACAGATGGTATGAAGTTTTTATGCTGGAATGCAGTCTTTTCCCTTCTCGAAACATAATGGAACTTCTCTAAACCAAATAGTTCTATTTTGGTCTCGACCCTCAACAAATTATTGTATCAACAGCTTTCCAGGTTGTCTAACTGATCTGCAGATGGTCAGCAATGGTCTTTTTGAAGAGTCCTGCAGTCCTGGTATGCACACCATTGTTGTTCATGGTCCTCCTGATGCTGGACTCATGAATGTTACCAGTAGCCAATATAAGAAAGGCCTTTAGTTGCTTAGAGGTTTCTTTGTGAATCTGTTGGCGCTATACAAATAAATATTATTATTATTACCTCACAGACTATTACATGCCCTGCTGTAGGTAGGATTTTTGTTGGGTGAGCACCATTAAAGGGGTTATCCAGCGCTACAAAAACATGGCCACTTTCCCCCCTACTGTTGTCTCCAGTTCAGGTGCGGTTTGCAATTAAGCTCCATTTACTTCAATGGAACTGAGTTTCAAAACCCCACCCAATCTGGAGACAACAGTAGGGGGAAAGTGGCCATGTTTTTGTAGCGCTGGATAACCCCTTTAATGGTCTTGAATATTAACCATTTGTACACAATCTGGTTGTGGATTGGTGGACTCCAAACTCTTTAGAGATTAGAGGTTTAGCAAGTTTTTCCATCCTGATGAGCATCAACAACTCGTCTTCTGAGGTCCTCAGAATTCTTCTTTATTCTTGACACGATACACTTCCAGATACCACTTTTATACATCCCTGTTCCTTAAATAAAGCAGATCGCCCACTAACACCTGATTGTAATCCCATTGATTGAAAATACATGACTCTAATTTCACGTTCAAACTATCTGCTACTCCTAAGGGTTTTTGCTACTCCCATTACCCTAACACCACATCTGCAGCCATACTCACGCAGTGGTTGTCAGTAGACAGCTAAATCCTTCGAATGCCAGCAATACATGGCAGCTCAGTTTTCTTTTCTGTATTTTGCCAGTACAAGAACAGTAAGTTACATGTAAGCACCACCTGTAGTGTTCTGAGTTCACACTAGGGCTAATTGACGATACTGTGATGTGGCTTGTTTGTGGAAAGTATGACTAACACACTGCGGCTGTCATTCAGTTGAGTTCTGATTGGTGTGAACTACTGGCCCTACTTGGGCGAGTGTGTTCAAGGGCAAGACCTCACCAATGGACTCTTCTGCAGGTAAGGGTGTTTTGCAGTGCGCTCTTTCTCATGGGAAGTGGGGTCTGGAAATGGAGGTAGATTCTTTAAGCTTCTTCATAGGAATCACAGTAATGACTTGGAAGAAACGACTTTGGCTAGCAAAGAGACTGATTGGTTGGAAAGCATTGGCCCAACTTAGAAGATGTAAGTTAAATGGACAGCAGCAGCTATACGTTGGGCTTTTAAAATCTTTTCAAAACCATTCTGGGAAAGAGTTTGTGCCACATTTCTTACTTATACATGTTACAGGCCTGGCCATACACCTAAGATAATGGTTACACTTTTGGTCATTTCGTCATTTGGTCATCTCTAAGTCATGTCCACTTAACGTCTGATCCTCTATGCTAGATTTTTACCCAGTGTTTGGCATGATCATCCAATCATTCATGGTCATTTGTATGTAGGAGTTTGGTTATGGCTATGGTTTCCCGTCAAAGTGTTGAATGTACAAGTAGCCCAAGTATTGGATTGTTAAGTGACTGTTCTCGTGTGTCTCTTCTAAGACCTACGTAATGTTACTAGACCTGGGATCACTTCTGGGTCTCACCCTCTGCCTTATCACAAAGGACCTACACGACTGCCACCCTCCGGCCAGCAAGTACCTGCCACAGCAATGTGGATAATATAAAGTGTGCATTAAAATAAAATACAATTATCAACAGAGCTATAAAACGCAAACACAAAAAATACTCCTCTCCTCACCTAGAAGAAATACAGATTTGTGGAGAGATTATCCCGAATTTTCCCTGTCCTCATTTTGTGTGTGGTATTACAATGCTGCACCACTCACTTCAATGGAACCGAGCTGCAATACTAAACCCAAACTAAAGGCAAAAGTGTCGCTCTTGCTGTAAGAAAGCAGCTATGTTTTAATGGAACTTCCCATTAAATTTGGAGACAAGACATTTGGTGGTGTAGGATCGTTGGCAATAACATTTCATTATTCTAAAACATTTTTTTTTTTTTACCATCCGAGGAACAGCTTCTTTTATCCTACCACAATACAGCTTATTCTCACACCAGACTCCTGGAAAATGGCTTTTATTAGTCCTTTGCTGATCGCAACGTATCCTCTTACGGGGAAAAAAAAAGCTGATGGTGAAAGAGTTAATCTGGGGCCCAGCTGGAAACAGCAGTGTGCTCCAGAATAGAGTGAAAAAATAACACCAGGGTCAATGAGCAGGGATGCTGCTCATCTCTGTATCCAGGAGCGGGGAAGCAGAACTGCAGGTGTGTGGAGCAGTCAGGCTTATTAGCTAGACCTTGCTGAGCGAAATAGTTAACGTCGCTGTTATTGATGCCTTGCAGTTTAATACACAAGACAAGATTGTGCCGGCTCCAGCTGAGACTCCGAGATGGGGGGGGGGGGCTGCAGGATTTGTCTGATATTATTTTCTGTGTTCCGGCATTGGCTGCTCCTGTGATTTTTCCTTAATCTTCCCCTTCTATTTTCCATATCACATAGGAAAGCAGCTTCTAAACAATCCCAGCAGGCCTTCCCTTTATTCACCCATCTTTAATCTAAATGCAGTGTCATCTACGAGGTGCAGTAAAAGCGGAGAAACCCCGGCAGAGGGAGAGCGGTAAAAATGTCTTTTGCTAATAATTGCCATTCTTCATAGAGCCGTGCCGCACTGGATCCGATCTAGCTTTGCATGACAATTCAGTGAGGTCTTTCATCAAGTGTCTGCTATCTGAGAAGAATTGTGTGTTCTGTCTATATACGGGATGTGCTGGGGGGTTATATACAGGTGAATGCAGCAATGCATCTGACTAATAGGATAGTCTCCAGTGTAATAGGCCCAGCGATCATCTGATGATAGAACAAATGCTCATTTATCACCTGGTTGCATCAAAGGGGTTATCCAGGAATAGACAGGCCGAATTTCTTTCATTTTTTTGTCGGTCACCCATTTCTCCATGTAAATGTGGAATGTGTTGCCGACAATGTTGGAAGTAAAAGGGGGCACGTATAGTGTGGTAGTGAAGAGAAAACAAACAAGGCTTAGGGCCCTATTACACCAATAGATTATCTGACAGATTTTTTTGAGCCAAAGCCAGGAATGGACTATAAACAGAGAACAGGTAATAAAGGAAAGACTGAGATTTCTCCTCTTTTCAAAACCATTCCTGGTTTTGGCTTAAAAAAATCTGTCAGATAATCTATTGGTGTAATAGGACTCTTAACCTTACTATCTAAACTGCAGCTGTGCACAGGGGGGTTGAGACATCTAGTGGCTGGAGTAGGGCACAGCAACTAACTGTGGCACCTGAGTGAACTAGTTTTACCTGGGTGTGTAAGGACAGAAGAACCACACGTAGTGGGACACTACAAATGTGTTTCAGTAACTGTCTGCCTTTGCAGGGACCCACTGATTCAAGCAGGTGACACGGACTGCACAATGTCTTAATTATTTTTTGGCGGCACGGATCATGTCTCCAAGACGGATCCATAACACCTACAGATGTGTGTATGGGGCCATAGAAATCAATAAGTCTGCATGTGTGAAATGATGTATGAAAGAGGCCATAATGTCACATGATTCATCTGAATATAACATTTTTTAGGATCCAATTTGCACCACATGACGGTATAATGTGCAGGTCTGGGTCTATTATACAGTAAGAAAACAGACACTTTCTAGAGGAACATAGAAAGTTTATTAATGCCAATCTCATTTTAAGACAAAAAAAGGACATATAATTGGTAAAAGAGGGACAGAGGGACTTGGCTCAAAAGTAGGGACTGTCTGTCCAAAAGAGGGTCACTTGGGAGGTACAGTGGTAGTGTTTTGGGCATAGTATTATATACTTGCATAGGAGAAAACCACGGCACTCGATATTGCAAGAATAAGTGAAGAGTTTATTTGTAGCAAAATGATATACAGTATTTTACTCCGAACATACATAGAAAATATAAGAGCTGAGACCAGGTGCAACGTTTCGGTCCGCTATGGACCTTCCTCAGGCAATAGGGTCTCTTAGACGCTGTATGTGGGGAGAGAAGTCGGTGGAGTGTGTGATAATATATAATATATATTAGTATATAATATAATAGTATTATATACTGACCTCATAGCAGGAAAATGTATAAAATAAACAAAGTACGGACAGAAACACAAAGTCAGTAATATTAGAGACCCCTGTTTATACATGCTGTACCGTATGGTGGCATGGCTATATTTCTCCGGAGAGGCAGTCATTGTCTAGTACATAAAGGAGCATGCTGATCCCCTCTTTCATGGATACTGCACGTGTACCCTGTAACTATTTCTTCTTTTGTTACTTTTGTTACTGTAGTCGTTGGTTATTGTTTTAGATCTCTTTTTCCCACAGCGACTATTGTACTATGTGACTCCCGTATGTGATGTTTTAATCGATAGGCTTTAGATCATTGCACTATACATGCTGTTGTACACAATTGTATGTATCCAGGCGGCGATTGTACTAAAAATTTTAAATTAAAAAAAAGGAATTTAAGGAAGTCAGAAAAACGAGTGTATCTGACTGTACAAAAGTATGTGAAGTGCAGCATGCTGTAACACCTCCGTACATCCCCCCCACCCCCATACCTGACCCTGCCTGGGACTCAGCTTCCAGGTGTCAATAAAGCGAGGGGGGGGGGGGGAGAGACACATATATGAAAGGTAGCATATGTCTCACTGATTCACGGCTATCTAAGTGTCTCCAGTTTGATACATGAATTAGAGCTGACAGATTCATTTTACGGGTCCGTACCGGATCCGCAGCAGATTTCTCGCTGTGAATTCGCAGCAAGACCTGATGCACATCCCGCTGCGAGTTTATCCGCAGCCCGCCCTGTTAACCCCCCGGCCAGCAAAGCCTATACTTCACCTGGTCCCCGCTCCGGCTTGCTTCGAGGCTGCCGGTGTCTTCACGTCCCGCTCAGCCAATCAGTGCACTGCAACAGGGGTTTTTTTTTGTGTCCGTCCCAAAAAAACTGATCCGTCTTGATCCGTCTTTTTTTATAATGGAAGTCAATAGAAAAACGGATGCACACAGATGCATCCGTTTTTTGCAATTTGTTTTTCATCCGTTTAAAAAAAAACGGATTGCAAAAACGTAGTGTGAACCCAGCCTAATATTACTGGTGTGTTTTTATGTGGTGGAAGAACTTCCTGGCTCCCTGAGAGACCAGGATTGGAATCCATATTACACGGATCCCGATATGGCCATCATGCTTCTCAGTAGGACCATGCACACCGCTGTGACAAAGTATACATGAGGCCTCCATGGCAAAATTACACATGACAGGAACCAGATGTTGTCAACAGATTGTCTCCTGAGGCTTGTGGCTTCAAGTTATCATGTTGCAGTGTAGAACTGACACTAATACACGGCTTTTACATTCTTAGTGTATACTAACTAATAGCTTTACAGTTTTCTTCACCACTTATATGATGTCGGCCTGGGGAGTACTTCAGAATACTATCAAAAGGTATTACTACGTCTACTGTGACACAGCCCATAGGCTTCAACAGACAATATGTAGCCTACATGTGACTATGTGTGATCTGCTTTATATGATAATTGTGGTGTCTCTCCTGTGTAAAAGCCTCTTTTTTTTTTCATTTTCACACACTTATCCCCACCACTCACAGAGAAGCACACTACAAGCCCCTGTAGGAGGAGTTTACACTGGTGGAGGAAGTGCAGAGTAGTCCTAGTCTTATCCAGATTCTCACAGAGGAAGGACACAAAAAACACTGTTCCTGCTGTAGTTAAGCCAGGGTCTGGCTGATGCCAGGACCCCTGTCAGGGACAGAGTTGTTCAAGGTTAGTTGAGTCTAGTCACCTAAGTGAACAGATGCAGCAAGAGACAACCAATTCTTTTATCACTACTACTATACCTATTATGCAGTGCTAAGCACATTAAAGAGAGAGGTAACCAAGGAACACCCTAACCCAGGAACGCGTCTACAATGAGCAGGGCAGTATCCTGATAACAGAGGAACTAGCCTTGATGGGACAAAGCAGCCGGTACTGAAGGCCTACATATCCTGACGCGCAGTGCAGGTAACTGGGACACCTCGGACACCTAGCTACACGCAGATAACAATGGCTGGGGCTTGTACTATCCTACTGGGATGGGTTCAACGATACCAGGGGGCAGAAAGTATTATACACAAGTACAAGTAACACTTCCCTATTGAAGATATCTCCAAGTTCCGGAAGAGTACATTGCTACATTGGGTTTGGGGCTCCTCTGGCCAACTCCTCTACTCCACTCTACTCTACAAGCACCGCTACACACCTCTCTCTCTTGCTACTCTCAAGCATCTCCTCCAGCACAAAAGTGAAGCACTCTAGTGAGTAAAGATTTACTGTACTGTTGTACTGATGTACTGTTACCCTGAAAAGTCTGATGGTAAAGTTGTTCTATTATTTTTATACTACTGCGACTCTATCATCTTCTATCCGCACAAGCACCTATACACACAGCACCGTACACCTTGGGTCATTTTCCCCCTTTCTGTGGGTAGCGGTAACGATGTTCCGGGTGGGTCAGTTGCCACTCAGGACTGCCGAGACAAGAGCCCAAGGGACCTGTAACAAACCGGCAGATTACTGACCATTTGGGGGACACAGACAGCCACACAAACAAGCAGGCATCAACATCACACCTGTGTGCTGGACAAGCACTGGTGTCACGGCTATAACATCACTGGCTGAGCTGACACAAATACCATCAGTGTACCATAAAATAATACCATAAATAACATGTGACCGAGGCCTTGTCTAGATAACTTTTCATAATAAGAGGACAAACTGCTCTATTATTGCTCCCATACACTGTATACACACAGGTGAGAGGATCCAACACTTCTGTCTCTTCATGGTACATCCTAAGAATCAGCAGCAGCAAAGAGAACATTATATAGCAGTGGTGAAGAGTCTAAGCTGTCCTGGGATGAGATCTAATATCTACAGTTGTCTCTTTGCAGTTTGTGTGTGTCTGCATGTACTCTTTAAGCTTACTACCCCTCCCATCGCACTCCTCACCCTGCCCCTCTTCATAGACTTGTATGGGCAGTAAGAAATCTGATCTCTCAGTGAGCTTCTAGTCTACCTTTTACTGCCCCTCTCCATAGTCTTCTATGAGCAGCATGAAACCTTATATGTCAGTGAGCTTTTAGTCTACCTTTTACTGCCCCTCTCTATAGACTTGTATGGGCAGTAAGAAATCTGATCTCTCAGTGAGCTTCTAGTCTACCTTTTACTGCCCCTCTCCATAGACTTGTATGAGCAGCATGAAAACTGATCTCTCAGTGAGCTTCTAGTCTACCTTTTACTGCCCCTCTCCATAGACTTGTATGGGCAGCATAAAATCTGATCTCTCAGTGAGCTTCTAGTTTACCTTTTACTGCCCCTCTCCATAGACTTGTAAAGGCAGCATGAAATCTGATCTCTTAGTGCGCTTCTAGTCTACCTTTTACTGCCCCTCTCCATAGACTTGTATGGGCATCATGAAATTAATTTCTGGAATTGCGCACATGATGAAAGTTTTGCAGGGGCGTAAGAATCTACATGGGGGGGGGGGGGGGGGGGATAAATAAAGCCTGTTATAATGACAATGACCACAATGACCATTTTTATAGATCATTCCCTTTCAATTCATGCCCGCCTTTACATACTAAAACAATACAATGAATATTATTAGAAGAAAAATGACATTGCTATTTGGTAGGGATCTTGACCATGAAGGAGTCACAACATAACTGCAAGAGGATTAAGGAAGATATTAATAGCAAATGATATAGTTCAGGGACAAGCCACATTGAGAAGCTCAGTGCATGAATAGCAGTTAGTTCAGTAAGTGTCATCCACCGACAGAAGCGGCTCCTAAGCACCCTGCAGGCTGCTCACATTTAAATGGCTGCTGATTAGGTTTGCATGCAAAATGTAGTGGTAACATTAATGGGTCTAAGCATCTGTGCCAAGGCCCTGCCAGCGATAAGGCTGTCAGCATGTAAACTCTCTGTGTGACTGCGTCTTTCCTAAGCTCCATGAGGTTAACATCTGACTTTTAATGCAAATCCAAACCACCTTCAAATGCAGATGAGAGAGAAATGAAGGACTATATGGTTTGACACTTGTGCAAAATACAATTTATAAAGATGTTGCTGACATAATCTGTAGCGCTGTCCAGAGATTGCTCCCATGTCGATTCCTAGGTAAGCTGCCAATGGGTAGGGGGAAGGTTATGTCGGATGGTGGACCATGGCTTGTTCCACCAGCTATGAGCGATAACCCACATGGTGGTTTCAACACTTGGAAAACATGCACAATTCATGCAGATGGTGTCCATACCCTGAGGCGGCAAAGCAACCTATCAAACTAAGCTCACCCTGATGTTCTATGTATTAATAGTAATTAGTGTGTAACAGGTAAAAAGGAGATTCCCCTATAACCAGTGGCCTAGCTACCATGGAGGCAGACCACACAACTGCTATGAGGCCCATGCGGCAGCCCCCCCCCCCCCCCCACGGCAGAGTTTAGTATTAATAGTAATTAGTGTGTAACAGGTAAAATAGAGGTTTGCCTATAACCATTGGCATAGCTACCATGGAGGCAGACCACGCAACTGCTATGAGGCCCATGCGGCAGGTCAACTCAGGGAAACTCAGAGCTTCCTGAGAGAGATGTTCAGAGTGCCACACCAGGGAGGGAGGGAGGGTCTGTGAGTGCCACCCAGGGGGAGGGGGGTGCTGCACTGTGAGAGCCACTCTGAGCTCCGCCCGAGGGCAAGGGTTGGTCTCAGAGAGCACATAAAAAAGGTATAAATTAGAATATCCCTTCAACTATATATATATATATATATATATATATATATATATATATACTAAGTGCTTCCTGAGAGAGATGTTCAGAGTGCTGCACTGGGAAGGGAGGGGTGGTCTGTAAGTGACACCCAGGGGGAAGGACTCTAGGGGGTGCTGCACTGGGAGAGCCACTCTGAATTTCGCCCCGAAGGGGAGGGTTGGTCTGAGAGAGCCACTCTGAGCACTATTGGGGGGAGGGGCTTACATACACTACCCTTAGACCACACCTCCCAAGTGTCCTTCTTTTGGAACAATAAACATTAGAGAGAAAAAAACACATATGAAAATGTGAAATCTGGTACAGTGCCAGCACTGACCATAAGGGATGATAAAATAATATACCAAACGCCCCAAATATTAAGGAGCAATGATGAATTTAATGAAAAATTAAGAAATATAAGTATAAAAGAACAAATAGGCACTGTATAACGCGTTTCAGGAGCATACGACCTCCTTTTGTCAAATACAAATAAATGCACTTATTTTTATCTGACGAAAGGAGGTCGTATGCTCCTGAAACGCGTTATACAGTGCCTATTTGTTCTTTTATACTTATATTTCTTAATTTTTCATTAAATTCATCATTGCTCCTTAATATTTGGGGCGTTTGGTATATTATTTTATCATCCCTTATGGTCAGCGCTGGCACTGTGAGTACCCGATTTCACATTTTCATATGTGTTTTTTTCTCTCTAATGTGGCCACCAGGTGAGCGGCCATTTTGTTTATTCCCTACTTGGTTCTCCTAGGATAACACACGAGGCGCCTGTACCCCCTCTTTTTTTCTGCTTTCTTTTTCCTTCTTTTGGAGGCACAGTCACTACTTTTGACCCACGTCTCTCTTTCCTTCTTTGCCCCTTACATATCTCTCTTTGTGACCTAGAAATTATAGAAATTAGATTTGCATGAACAAACTTTCTATTTTGCTTTGGTGTCATGCGGTGCAAATTGGATCCTAAAAATTGTTATATTAAGATGAATCATGTGACATTATGGCCCCTCCGTCTTGGGGACATGATCTGTGCCACACAATAAAAACTGATTAAAGGGGTATTCCACTCAAATATAACTTTTCATATGTTGCTGCCCATGTTGAGACTAACAATTCCTTCCATATTGTTATTACCTGTTCAGTCTCCTTCCCCCAGTTCTGAGCTCCTACTTTCTGCTGAAGACACAAAAATCTGTCTCCCCCTCCTCCCTTCTGAGACGGCTAATATAAACAAGTCTGTGTCTGGCTTTATCTGCAACTTTGTAGATTCTTTGTAATGCTGGGAGGGTTATTCTGAGATCAAGTTGCTGATAAACTCACTGTTATTAAACTTCCCAGGATTACAAAGAAGCTACAGTGTTGCAGATAAAGCCAGCCAGGGAATTGTATACATCTCAACTGTCTCAGAAGGGAGGGGGAGACAGAGAGAAAAGCTCACACACAGATTTTTGTGTCTTCAGCAGAAAGCAGCAGCTCAGAACTGGGGGAAGGAGACTGAATAGATAATTACAAATATGGAATTAATTGTAAGTCTTACCGTGAGCAGCAACATATCAAAAGTTATGTTTGAGTGACACACATCTGTAACCCCGTCCGCAGTTGTGGGTCCCCAATTACAGACAGGGTTACTGATGTGTGACTGGGACCTAAGGATGTATCTACACATACAGGATCTGCAGATATCAGTGTAACTAAATGCAGGCATCAATCTGAAGCAGATCCTGTATCTGTGATTGCATCCTTGAATTAAAAAGTATAGAAATGTCTGTAAAAATGTTTTATTAAATATGGACCTGAATAAATGTGTTTCATTTGCTGACTGTGCTGTATGTAAATAAAGTTCCAGGCATCATTGAGACATTACACAAGACGTCATCTCTCTGCTTTCAGTTCTTCCCCTGCTGCAAGCACGCCTCCTAATGTATGGCACGCCTAATGATTGACAGCCCTCCCTGATTGCTTCATACAAGGCTATGATGATGTCACACCAGGGATGATGGGCAGAAACAGAACTTGTTGATCCACCAGAAAGTGCACACAGAAATAACCAGGACAAGAAGCAGCAGAGGGTGCTACCATTGACATAAATTGAGAACAGAAACAGATTTTTTTTTAATAGATTGCATTTTTATTACTTAAAGGGAATCTGTCACTAGATTTATGCTGCCTTAAATGAGTGCATCATAAACTAGTGCCAGAAATGCTGAATAGATCAGTGTATTACTTACTTCACACTATTCAACCATTCTCCTAATATGCAGGAGAATGAGCTTTGTTCTGTGCCACTCGACCCGCCCTCCAGCTGCTGCTTGACCGTTGACTGTCTATATACAGCATGGATAGGTAACTGCAGCTAGTGGGCAGAGTTTGCTGGAGCTCATGAATATCCAGAACTACTGAGCACATGCATATACTGGAGAGGATTACTTATTGTCCATGTTATTCAGTAGGATATGTCGAAATCAGCTGCTGATACATCATTCTGTTTAGTTTCTCTTCTGCTACTTTATGCTACCCTTTAAATAGGGCAGTATAAACCTACTAACATAGTCTCTTTAAATAGTGAGCAAATTTACAATATTAACAAAGTGAAGCACTTCGTTACGTTCAAACTACTCTCATTATGCTTTGAACTCCATGCCGCTCATCCCCTGGTGCCTGGAAAAAACTGGATCCAGTCCTGGAACACTTCTCCCAGTTTCCCAGGACTGGATCCAGCTTTTCCAGGCATCCAGAGCAGAGCGGCATGGAGTTTAAAGGCAGACGGCTGATTAGCTCATCTAATTTGTAAATTAGCTCATCTCTAATACATACTATTGGAACACACATAATATTTTTAATGGGATGACCCCCTTAAAGGTGTCTCCATGGAAATCGTGCAGCTGCAAGAAACAAGAGACAACTATTCCAGAGAGAGAACAGAGATGGCTTATTACCATATCCCTGCCTTCCCAATCGCTGTATACAGAACATTCAAAGAACTTTGGGGGAGATTTAACAAACATGGTGTAAAGTGAAACTGGCTGAGTTGCCCCTAGCAACCAATCAGATTCCACCTTTCATTTCTCACAGACTCTTTGGAAAATGAAAGGTGGAATCTGATTGGTTTCTAGGGGCAACTGAGCCAGTTTCACTTTACACCGTGTTTGATAAATCTCCCCCAAATGTATACAGCTCAGTAGACGCTATGAAGCTTCCCCCTTCTAACCTGGTGACCATGTGATTTATTAAGACCCTGTAGTGAATGTCAAGGGCTATATCCCCCTGTAAATGGGGAAAACACATCCCCTTAAATTGCTGTAACAGAAAGGGGGCACAATTTTTCGCTACAACAAGAGTATTCTGAGCACATTTTGAGTTTGGGGTCAGCGTATTGCCCGCTCCGTCCACCCCAACCACTGTGCGGGTAAAAGAAGTGCTGTGCAGTGGGACTGGCTCTGGGAGAACAGCAGTGGTGGAGGAAGGTAAGTATCGTTTTTATGTATCCACAATGCTAAGCACATTTTTAAAAAAAAGTACAAATCAGAATATCCCTTTAATTATATATATATATATATATATATATATATATATATATATATATATATTTCTGATTTGTACTTTTGTATTTTTTTTTTTTCTTCTTTTTTCCCCAAATATCACAAAATAAAAATTTAATGGAAAAGGAAGAAGATGGGAGTGTATGACTTCTACAGTTGTCATCGAGTCCACGTGTAATTCTCTGCACTTATGTTCAGGTAATGATGGTGTAAGACTTGACCCAGGTCTATAAGTCTTGTATTCTGCGGGGAAAGCAGTGACAGATTACGGCACCAGTGTGGCAGTGTCACTTTAAAACACATGGCTGACAGGTCTCTCTGATTGTGTTATAAGCGTGAGCACCGGAATCACTTCTAAATGTGCCGCTCCTATGAAGCACAGACCATTTATCACATTCTCGCCATGAAAAAAAATAAACTTTAACCCTTTCCTAGAGCTTTCAGCCTGAAGACATTAGAATGTTATAAAGAATTATGGACAGAGCCTGCAGTGTGGCGATGGGTTATATGACAGTGCACCCTGCTGGAGGGAAAGGCCGCAATTTACTGATAATGTCACCAGGAGTCAGATGTCTGACATCTCCGTCTTCTGTAAGACAAGCCCAAACTACAGGAGGAGGATAGGAGACATATAGAATAGGGCGGCAGGGAAGAATAACAAGTCACGCTAAAGATGGAGACAAGATCTGTACAGATACAAATATAATACAGTGTACAAACATGCTGATCTGTATTGGTTTTAAAAAAAACATCACAGCCTATTTGACCATTAAATATGCAAAAGAAGAGCCCATGGAGCCTCATTGAAGAGTCTCAAAACACAGGACTAGCCAGATATTCCTCCGGGAATATTCCAAGGGGCAGCTCCTGTTAGGAAACCACCAAAACCACCATATTAAGTGGCCCTATAAGTCAATGTAACGACAAGGGATAAACCAAGGCTAGGTAACCATCCACAGACAACTGTTTCGGGGTGTTGCCCCTCATCAGTGTGGAGCAGGATTCTGGCTAGGTGGGAGAAATGCCTAGTAGAGACATAAGAGAAACAGATTGCTGAACTCAGAGAGACCAGCCAAACAACAACACTGCTGGCTGCTAGTAAAAAGCGCTCAATGCAGTGAAGTCCTAGGTGCATTGCCCACTGGGAAACATGAATATGCAAAAGAGGAGCCCGTGGAGCCTCATTGAAGAGTCTCAAAACACAGGACTAGCCAGATATCCCCCCGGGAAGGACCCAGCAAAGGGGCAGCTCCTGTTAGGAAACCACAAAAACCACCATATTAAGTGGCCCTATAAGTCAATGTAATGACAAGGGATAAACCAAGGCTAGGAAACCATCCACATACAGCTGTTTCGGGGTGTTGCCCCTCATCAGTGTGGAGCAGGATTCTGGCTAGCTGGGAGCAATGCCCAGTAGAGACATAAGAGAAACAGATCGCTGATCTCAGGGAGACCAGCCAAACGATAACACTGCCGGCTGCTAGTGAAAGCGCTCAATGCCTTGAAGTCCTAGGTGCATTGCCATTGCATTTGACCATTGGACCGAGGCTTCTTCATGACCATATCCCAATAAAAAGATAAATCAAATCCTGCAATATGCAGAAAGAACAATACTTATCTGAGAATCAGATATGCTTAATACCCTTTGCTACCTTTTTCTTTTACAGGCCATCAACATGTGGCTGCTGGATGTCGGACCCCCCATACCATATTTCCTCAAAAATAAGATGGTGTCTTATATTAATTTCTGCTCACAAAGATGCATTAGGTCTTTTTTTCCATGAAGAAAAATTCAAAATTTTCAGGCCACTAGGGGGAGTTCACCACAACACACTTGTACAGCACAGCAGGGACAGTATACTGTATGGCGACAGGCGATGGGATAACGACAGACTGTGTGCAGCTCTACATGTGGTGGTAGTAGACAACTGGAATGGCAGCAGGCGACGGGGCTCTTGGTACCTTGCCTGCACATTTACAAGTGACGGCTGCGGAAGGGAACATCGGGGTTGATGGCAGGTGACGGTCTTCATGTCCTGCATGCAGTTTCTCAGCAATGGATGGTGAAGCTAGGGGACAATGGTGGTGGGCTAAAAAGAATTGCAGCATCATGTCCTGGTTTGGTGGGCATGCTTCCAAACAAAAACTTTTCAGGTAATGTTTATCACAATGAGTTCATCGGACCTCAGAATAACCCTTCCAGCATTACAAAGTAACTACAAAGTTGCAGATAAAGCCAGTCAGGGACTTGATTACATCAGTTGTCTCAGAAGGGAGGGGGGAGGAGGGGGAGACAGAGAGAAAAGTTCACACACAGATTTTTGTGTCTTTAGCAGAAAGCAGCAGCTCAGAACTGAGGGTAGGAGACTGAATAGATAATAACAAGTATGGAATGAAGTGTTAGTCTCACCATGGGCAGCAACATATAAAAAGTTATGTTTGACTGTAATGAATTAAAAAGGGGAAATAAAAATTATATATTATATATATATATATATATATATATATACATACAACACACACAGTGTTCTCAGTTAACTCTTTTGCACCAACCAGATGGTATGATGCATTAAAGCAGAACTAAGTAATGTTCTTTAGCTATCGGAGGCGACAACCGGCCATGTAGAGGCATTCATCCAGAGTACACATTCTTCACCCGTTTCAGTTTCTGACACCACCGAAATAGCAGCAGCAGAAAAATACATTAAGGCGTATTATTTCCAGATGGTGATTTTTAACCGCTGAGCATGACGGAATGAAACGTGTCATGTAATTGTGCGCTACCAGGAACAGACAAAATTAAATTATGTTAAGACGGCGAGGCAAAGCAAATCTACTTCCTAATAAAGATATAGTCATGTGACTTTACCGCTGGTGCCTGCAGATCCGCAGATTTAGAGATTACTACATCCATTACTTCCACCAATGGATTTTTAATTACAAGAAAAAAAAAACATTGTCCTTCATCTTTGCCGTGACCGAAAGGTCATTGCATGAAATTACACAACTGAAGATCAGCTCCTTCTGGTCTCGTTGGGGTTGTTTTGGTGGAAACACATGGGTTGGTGCAATTTTTTTTGAAGAATGGGATGGTTGAAGAAAATCTGCTTCTTGTCAATCCACCCTAAGTATATTTGGCAACTAGACTTCTCATGTCAGGATATAAGGCTGGGTTACGTAACCATATCTAAAAGATTGTCCAAACCAGGGCCGGACTGGGACTAAAAAGCAGCCCTGGCAAATGAACCACCCTTCCATGCCCACATAAAATATCATCCAACCCCCGTAGACAATCTAGCTGTAACAAATCTAACCCCCTTCCATAGGCAATTCCCCTTTAGGTAATACCCACCCTATTGGCAGTACCCCTGTAGGCAATCCCACCTCATGTAGGAAAGCCCTCACTTGTAGGCAATCCAATCCCCCTGTAGATAACCCCTCCCCCATAGAATGACCCCCCCCACACTCATGTAGGCATGCCCCCTGTAGTAAGCCTTTCCCATCCCTGTAGGATTCCAATCTGTAGTAAGCCTTCCCCAACCCTTTAGGCATCCCACCTGAAAAAAAAATCCACATCTCCTTGGCCTGCCCACCGCCACCTCCTCTTTCTCCCATCTCTCATGACATCACTCTGGGGGAGAGAGTGGCCTCCTGTGACCAGAGCCATAATGATGCCTGTAGCCACAAAAGTTGGGAGCCAGTGGCTTATCGTTCTGTTGGTGGACTATATTTAACTCTAAATGCTCATTAGAAGCACCTATATTTAAAGGCATAGGTGTAGCGGCGGCCTGAAGCATCTGGCTGGGGGGGGGGGGAGGGCAAATTCCAGCCTTACCCCAGGCTGGCCCATTCCTGGTGATATGCTGTTTTCCCACACATCACCAGAGGCAGAAATGACTGGCCCGCAGAGGGGACCGGCCCATCTGGCATTTCCCAGATAGCCAGTCCAGCCCTGGTCCAAACAATAATTCCCATCAGGACTTCACAGCCAAAGCTTTGGATGTCCAGGCATGATGCTAATTGTAATTGTGCAACAGTTGGAGAGCTACAGGTTCCTTATCCCTGGTTTACAGTGATGAATGCTGTAAGCTATTAGTAACAATACCAATACTTCCATATAAAACATCATAAATGAATGATACACGCATAGACATAACATGCATGTTTAGAAAAAAAACAATACACATGCAATAAAGGGAATCTGGGCTTATAGATGTCAGCTGGCTGTCTATGGCAGATATCATGCAAGATCCAAAGGTGCGGGGAGGGGAGCTGGTCCTACCCTGCTCCATACATCACTATTGAAATCAAGCAATTTCTCCAGGAAGAAGGATTGATGGCAAGCAATGAGATGCAGCACCAGCATTTCCCGACCCAGCGCCTTCCTAAGGGAGGAATTGAGGGGTTTTTTTTAGTACAGAGGTTAGATATAAGGCAGGGGGAGAACATAAGGGAATTTTTGTTGCCTTTCTGGAGTTTTTCATCGTATAGCAAGAATAGAAAATTAACCCAATATGGGGAAGTAAAGTGAAGACGTAAGTACATTAGATGTGTTTGGTTGTACGCTTCCATCCGACCCGGGGAGCCCAGGGAGTTTCAGTAACAAATTGATTTGACTTCTGCCCTCCGAGCCTGTCAATGTGGGGATTGTGTGAAAGAAGAGATTTAATTACTGCAAGGAGCGGGTACGGAACCCGATAACATCAAGAACAAATGTGCAAAAGGAAGAAACGCAGAAGATTTTACCTGCAGCTTTATGCAAGTAAAATCTTTTTATACCCACCATATCGGTCAGGGTAGACGCAGCCAAATCCAAAGGTAACACGTGCAAAGAGGTGCTGCGACAACAACAACCACAATGGAACCCACCGGAACTCAGTGATGTCAGATAGATACCCTATTACACTGAGCGATAATCTGCCGAATCAGGCCTATAATAAAGACAACGATCAGCCGATGAAAACGGTCGTAGGCTGACCGAGTCTTTTGGTCCTGCCTAAAAATCATTGTCCACCGGGCGCACATCGCTACATGTAACAGCTGATGACCGTGTAAGAGAAAATAATAAACCTTATACGAACCTGTACACGCTCCCCGGTGTTCTTCTTACTTCGGCCCGCTTGCCCCTCCCCTGCTGAAACATTTACACCGGTCTTTGAAGTGACAGTCCGCTCAGCCAATCACTGGCCATGCTCCTGTCCCGTCTCGGCCAGTGATTGGCTGAGCGGCCTATCACTTCAGAGACCGGCTCTGAAGTTCCAGTGGCGGCAGCGGGTAGAAGCCCATGAAGCGTGGACAGGTATATATAAGGTTTATTATTTTTAAAAAATTCAAACCATTGTTAACAAATATATGTTCCTTAAAATCGCTCCATTCCCAGGCTTATAGCGCTTTTATCCTTTGATCTATGGGGCTGTGTGAGGTGTCATTTTTTGCGCCATGGTGTGTTCTTTCTATTGGTACCTTGATTGCGCATATGCGACTTTTTGATCGCTTTTTATTACAATTTTTCTGGATTTGATGCGACCAAAAAAATACACACATTTGCACTATGGGATTTTTTTCCGCTTACGCATTTACCGTGCGAGATCAGGAATGTGATTAATTAATAGTTTGGGCGATTATGCATGCGGCGATACCAAACATGTTTATTTATTTATTTTTATTTATAACATGGGAAAAGGGGGGTGATTCAAACTTTTATTAGGGGAGGTTTTTTTTTAACTAATATTAACATTTTTTTTTTTACTTTTACACATATACTAGAAGCCCTCCTGGGGTTAGGGTTATTCCCCCTGGGGGACTTCTAGTATATGCACTCTGATCTCTCATTGATTTATGCTGTATATAGTAATACAGCATAGATCAATGAGATAGGCACTCGATTGCTTCCGGCTGCTGCAGCCGGAAGCAACTGAGTGCCGAGCTGGTATCAGCTCCATTACGGCGCAGACCCCGTCCGGCAGCAGACAGGGAGATCGCTCCTCCCGGGAGACCACCAGAGTTCGGGCTGCATAAGTAATCAGATGCAGCTGTCAACTTTGACAGCTGCATCTTATTACTTTATTAGCGGGCACTGCGATCGGACCGTGCCTGCTAATAGCCGCGGTCCCGGGCTACATACGGCATCCGGGTTGCCGCGTGGCCCCCCCTCTGAACTCCCAGAGACGGCCACAGGGCGTAAATATACGCCCTGTGTCGTTAAGGGGTTAATAAACTTTTTATGTTCCTCTAGAAAGTGTCTGGTTTCTTACTGTATAATTGACCCAGACCTGCATATTATACCGTCATGTGGTGTAAGTTGGATCCTAAACATTTTTATATTCAGATGACTCGTGTGACATTATGACCCCATACACACATCTGTAGGTGTTACGGATTCTTTTTGGGGACAAGATCCGTGACGCAAAAAATGATTAAGCCATTGTGCGACCATGTCACCTATATGACCGTGGGTCCCTGCAAATGTGGACAGTTACTGAAACATTTGTAATCTGGTCCGCCATTGTGGGTCCCTAATTACAGATGTGTGAATGGGACCTAAGGATGCAGTCACACATACAGGATCTGCTGTAGATAGATATCAATGTAGCTAAATGCATCATTCTGCAGCAGATCCTGTATGTATGTAACTCCAGCAGGGTGTAATAGCAGTACATTCACTGCCATCTGGGAGGCCGCCTCTAGGTTGTCAAGACAACTGTACAGCACTGCATGGTGGTATTGTAGGGGAGGAGGCAATCGGAGGTCAGCATGTGGAAACTGACCGCTGTGGTCACGACTGATAGCAGCAACATGGGGTTAAAGGGCCAGGATTGGCGGTATCAGCCGCTACCTGTTCTGTATAGAGAGGACTCTGTGCTATGATATGTGCGCATCTGCTGCCACATAAAATTTTTATTTCAAAGATTTATGTAAGAAGACAACTTGCTCTCCTTGTGTAACCTTCACTGACTTTCTTCTAAACTTCCTGTACTTTAGAAATAGGATCCTATTGATAGATTCCCAGGAAGTCAGATGGAGCTACAGACGGCAATTACTCAGATATAACAAGCTGTTTTCATATTGTTTTTTAACCATCTGCTGCCCAGACATGGCTATGCTTACTGTAAAGACTAGACTGATTGTACCGAGAACTAGGAAATATTTTTGCCCAGATAGGTGACACAGTGCACTTTACTCAATGGAAATACGGCAACGATGCCAAACTTCCAGGCTGGTTCTGCACACTGCAGCTGTGATAGGTATGTGTCACACAGTCTTATAGCTTTACAGCAGCCAAAAATATAATGAGGGACACCTAAAGTCATCCCCCACTGTAATTTTTTTTTAACATATTTTTATTGACAGTTTAAGGCCTGGTTCACACTATGTAAAAACATAATGACGGCCGTTGTTTTTACATAGTGTGAACCTGGCCTAAAGGTGTATTTCACTCAAACATAACTTTTCATATGTTGCTGCCCATGGGGAAACTAACAATTCCTTCCATACGTGAGCTTTTCTCTCCGTCTCCTCCTCCTCCCCCCCTTCCTTCTGAGACGGCTGATGTAAACAAGTCCCTATCTGCAACTTTGTAATGTCGGCGGCGATTAATCACAGTGAGTTCATCAGCAACTTGACCTCAAATTATCCCTCGCAGCATTAGGCTGGGTTCACACACAGTATATTTCAAGCAGTATTTGGTCCTCATGTCAGGTCCTCATAGCAACCAAAACCAGGAGTGGATTGAAAACACAGAAAGGCTATGATCACATAATGTTGTAATAAAGTGGATGGCCATCATTTAATGGCAAATATTTGCTGTTATTTTGAAACAATGGCCGTTGTATTGAAATAATGGCAGTTATTTACCATTATATGGCGGCCATCCACTCAATTTCAACATTGTGTGAATATGGCCTTTCTGTATTTTCAATCCACTCCTGGTTTTGGTTGCCATGAGGACCAAATACTGCCTGAAATATACTGTGTGTGAACCCAGCCTTATAAAGCAACAAAGTTGCAGATAGGGACTTGTTTACATCAGCTACCTCAGAAAGACAGTTTTTGTGTCTTCAGCAGAAAGCAGCAACTCATAACTGAGGGAAGGAGACTGAATAGACAAAAATAAGTATGGAAGGAATTGTTAGTTTCAAAATGGGCAGCAACATATGAAAAGTTTTGTTTGAGTGTAATACCCCTATAAATAAGGTAAATGAGCAAAGTCTACAACTCCTCCAGGAAACAGACTGTCTCATCTTGCATGCACACAGACCAGGCTTTCTCCCCCCTAACAGAACTAAGCCCTGTCCCCACTTTCTGTGTTCTGTCTTAGGCTGACTCCTTTTTTCCTCTGGAGGGATTTCCCCTGGCAACAGACAGTGGACAGCAGTTTTGAGGGAAGTGAGACACCTAGTGGCCAATACTTTAGAGCTGTTGTTTGTTTAAAGAGCCTAGGTTATGGATGGAAACCAAATCATTTAGATTTTTGTATAGGTACAAAAATGGCTAAGATCCTAAGAAAGAGTTGTGGTAAAATTTCTACATTAAGGGTTGGGGGATCCCTACAGCCCTAGTACAATTGCCTGAATAATCACCCTACCCTTAAAATTCACCATATGGCAGGCATACCACTTCAACCACTATTTATGTATTACAGATTTGTGCTGCGTCAAGCTCTTCCTATGGGCTCATACTGTGTAAAGGCATTCAGACTTTTTATTAGTTATATGAAACATGTCCCACTCAATGTTAAAGCATTGTGCCTATGGGTCCAGTGGTGTAGCTACAATGTAGGCAGACCAGGCAGCTGCTATAGGGCCCGGGCTCCCAGGGAGGCATAAAACTACTGAACGATTCCACTTCTGATAACAGCCCATGCAGATGCTGAGAGCAGTATATAACAACACATACCAGATGTCAGGGGGCCTGAATGTGCTGCTCCCCTCTGTGTGTAGATGACCTGGTGACCTATTCTCCGGCTCCCTTCCATATCTATAGATAAGAAGTAGCAAGTTTCCTGGTTTTTCCAGAGGTCCTGCTGCTGCCGTCAGTATTACTGGGGTGATTTAGTGGAGGAGAGTCAGGCAGGACTTATGGACACAGGTTCTGGTTTTCAATACATTTCTGCAAAAAGAACGCTGCACTTTACAACACATTACTATAGAATCGGGAGATGTGGACACATTCATAGTGGAGCCCTGCTAATAGTAGATGGCAATAAGGATGTCTCCTTAGTCATATGTAAACTCCACAAAGCACCTGCCAGAGATACGCAATGTGAAGCAGCTAAGAAATATACTGTGTATAGGTAGTGTGCTATTAGTGTTCACATGGCGTAACACACCGGCCGTTCCGTGACCGTAGTACCGGCCGGATGATCTTCACTCCTGATGAATTGGGATGCGCCGCTGCACACAGTGGAGCGTGTGGCCAGATTCACATGCTTTATTGCGTGCACTGACAGGTTTTCACTGCGGCCGCAGAAAACTGACATGTCAGTTTTTTGCGGCACCGCTAGAGATCCTGACCGGAGTGTATACTATGGGGGAGATTAATCAAACATGGTGTAAAGTGAAACTGGCTCAGTTGCCCCTAGCAACCAATCAGATTCCACCTTTCATTCCTCACAGACTCTTTGGAAAATGAAAGGTGGAATCTGATTGGTTGCTAGGGGCAACTGAGCCAGTTTCACTTTACACCATGTTTAATAACTCTCCCCCTATGTGCTTTTGTGTATGTTAAAAAAAAAAAAAAAAGGTCCCAAGTAATTTTTTTTTTTTTTTGCTATAGGGCCCCATGAATCGTAGCTACACCCCTGTATGGGTCACTAATATGAGCAGCACTGGTGCACGGGGCTTATAGAAATAATGGCAATGTCTTCCAGCGTGTCTCCTTCATGGACATAGACCCTTACATCAACATTCTAATAGGGTCCTTTGTCTTCCAAGCATCATTATATAGTCGCATTAGCATGGGTTCTACCCCACCCCCAGAGCCCCGGATTGTGGTTGTATTAGTAGTAATCAGCCGCCATAATGTGAAATTACACGTACAATCATTACATACTTATTAGTTTACACCTAATTGCTCAGATCGATCAGCGGGGGGGCCTGGATGAGCCGGATTTTTCAGAGACATTTATTTTCCGTGAAGCATGGCCCCCGTTGATCTGGGATCCACAGTATTCGGAGGCTGCTATGGCTACAATTACTTCCTTGGCTTTATGATGCATGCGCTTTTCCTGCTCAAGACGACCATGATGCATTGAAAGACAACATGTTCTCTATTAGTCGGGTCCTTATTTTTCATCAATGCTGTCGGCATGTAGCTGACAGGGGTAAATTAAAGCTCCTGGGCCGGAATACAAAAGGGCCCCTATCTATGATGCATCATTTATACTACAGCTACGCTCATAGAAAAGAAGCGAAAACTAAGCCTCTCTTACACCAGAGCCCGGATGTGACTGCAACCTCAGCCCCTCTTATACTTACACGGGACGATTATCGGGCGAAAAATCGTTACGTTGTTCAAATTTAAATGATAATCGCTCTGTGTAATTTCAGGCAATGATCGAAAAATCGTTCATATGTCGTTGATCGTTGATTTAGGGTCCTATTACACGGGACAATTATCGGGAGAAAAATCCTTACATTGTTCGAATCTAAACGATAATCGTTCTGTGTAATTTCAGGCATAGATGGAAAAATCGTTCGTATGTCGATCATTGATTTAGATCTGAACCTAAAATTATCGTTAATCGTTCGCTGTAATTCCACATTCGTTCGCTCAGGTTCCGCATTTGTGTAATTGCACATTGTGCATTGTTTTGCTGGGATCAGAAGGAGTAAACGATCACAGTAACGATCGTAGTAATGATCGTAACTAACGATTATCATTCTGTGTAATATGGTGAACAATTGCAGGTTAACAATAAACAATCTCGTTTGCGATCGTTTATCGTTAGTCGTTAAAAATCGTTCCGTGTAATAGGACCCTTACCCTCCACAATGTATATAGCTACAACGCAAACCCTTCTTCTATCTGAAATAATCAAAGTATTAACCAACACAATCCCACATCTAAAGCTCTAGTTATACTTATAAAAGGTAACAAATCTTTACTAAACCGAATACCCAAAGGACCATTGACCCAGCCAGTATTAGAGCCAAGGTGGCTAAATATATAATGCACTGAGAACATCAGATCTGAGAATTATATAATTTCTTTTAATATTGGGGGTGTCACTGTGGGACAGGGCCCGTTCTAGGTTTTTGTGGGCTCTCAGGTGACCATCCATCCACTATGCACCCATCATCCACACACTATGCACAATCACTAAGACCACTAACATACGCAAACACACATTACTGACACACACACTGACTCACAATGACTGACTGACACACTCAGGCACATACACAGCACTTACAGCTCGGTCTTCTTCCTCTTTCTCTTCGGCTGCTCTCCACACTTTTAAGGTTGAGGACTAGGGATGGTCCGAACCCGAACCCTTGGTAATGATTCCCGCTGTCTGCCCGCTCCACGGAGTGGGCAGACAGCGGGAATCTGCTAACGAGCGTTCGGGTTCATACAAACCCAAACCTCGGCAGGTTCGGACCATCCCTATTGAGGACCATTAGGTCATGTGATCAGGTCCTTCACCCTTTTCTCCCTCTGTGCAGGTCCTGCTCCGTCTCCTGTGTCTTCTGATGTTCAGTGATCACCCTACACTACAGTGAGAAGGCTAAACATTAGAGCACTGGGCCCCTCTCCCTCTCTGGGCCCCCTGGCACTTGCCTAGGTAAGCCCTGTGCTGACCCCGATCCTGCTGTGGGATGCTGTTGGTTTCTCTTTGGATTAGGAAAGGATCTTCTCTTGTTATGCGGTTGGATGATACTCACTGTTGGCCACCAGTGCTCGATGCTCGTCCTAGGGCTGTTTGTCTCCACCAGCGTCCACGCGTCTCCCAGCATCTGCTTTCTCCTGATCCCTGCTGCAATGACAGCTCTGGCCACTAGGGTGTGGGTGCCGCCACCTGCTTTGCATTTATAGGGCCGCTCTGTCTCCACCCGCTGGTGCCTTCTGCCAATCACACTCCTCCTGCATTAACTGTCCTCAAGCTCATGCAAAATTACAATTCCCATCATGCCTAGACAGATAAAGCTTCGGCTGCCCAGGCATGATGGGAATTGTAGTTTTGCACCAGCTAAAGACCCCTGTTGTAGCGTTTTCTATCTGAGGCCAGATGAGTGAGCATTGATAGCTTTATACTTGCAGTGGTTCTTATAGTGTTACAGCAATGTGTGACAGGTCCTTTCTTGTAATTTCCCTCTGTCTTTCCCAGCTTGACGTCTCTGTCTAACAATCTTTCTTTAGTCTTGATATGTGTAAAGTATTAAAGCTTGGTCATCCGAGCCTCCAAGGACATCCTCAGTTTGATCTCTTCTATCACTGACTAATTTCTTCTTCTAACAGACCCGGGTATCCACAGTATACAGCACCTGGATATTCACTGACCACCATTCACAATCGTATCTGTATCCATTGTATAGTACAGGCCGGACTGGGGGCGCAGCTTAGGGGAGGCCTGCATGACTGGACTTTGGGGGGACAGAGAGAAGGAGGTAGAGTTCAGTTAAGGGGGGAGGGGGGAGTTACTAACGTTGGAGGGGGAGGTGGGAGGTGTAAGGAAGAAGGGTGGGGGCGGAGAGGGGTGGGGGCAAGATAGGGTATAGGGGCTAAGGGATTGGGGGGCTAGGGGGTATGGCAGGTAGGGGATTGGGTGCTAGGTAGGTTGCTAGGGGCGGGGGGAGGCAGTATTTAAGGGAAAAAGGGGTTAAAGGAGGGCATAGCCAGTTTTACTGCCGGAGTGAAAGGAGCTAACAATCTCCCACTTACCCTCCCTGGTATGATGGACGGGGATCAGTCGGGGGGATGAGCATGGGGCATTGGTGGTGCAGCAGTGGAGTTTTGGGTTTCTCTTGTCGCAGCAGTTGATGGGGGGGGGGAGTGATGCGGGGGGTCCTCGAAGTCGGTGTAGTACATTGGCACTGGAGATTAGGGGGGGAACCAATAGGTGGTTCGGGACTCCCTAATTTAGGAGGGCATGGCGGTCTTTAGTGGCAACCAGGGGGTCTGGTGGGGGGCTTCGGCCCCGGAGGCATCTTGTGGAATTGAAGGGCACACAGGGGTTCAGTTACATGCCTCCGAGTCAGGTGCGCCTCGGCTGGAGGTAGAACCTGTGGGCAAGTCGGGAGTGGTTCAGATTGGAAAAGGGACCGCCTGTTTATGGGGCTTCGAGGACCTCCTTCAGGGCTAAAAAGGTTGGGTTATCTCAAAGTGTTGAGGTTAGGTTTTAATGTGCCTATTGGTTTATTATTGTTATTATTAATTTTGTTAAGAAAACGGCTGCTGTGGCCGATGCATTCCATGCTGGTGTCGTGTCTCATTATTGGGGTTCACGGGAGGGACTCACCAATAGCCAGTCAAGTGGTATTATATAGCACTTGTATAGAACTATTATAACATAACTTTATATATAGCAATATCACTTTATGTTACCACTATTTTAGTATTTTATGGCGGTATAGACTTTTGTGGCACTACTACATATGGCCAAGATACCTGGCATCAAGTAATAGAATGAGGTGTACATTATATGTAAATGCCCTTGAATTGTATGTACTGTATGTATTTTATTTTCTGCTATTGCCCAATTTCCTTTGAAAACACTACAGCCATGTCTCTTTTAAAGGGACTTGACCTGTTGTTTAAATCAAGTTTTTATGTTCAATATATTTTTTATTATCTACTTTAGAAAAACAATCTTGCAGTTTTCAGTCTGGCCACTAAGCCTAACAATATGCTGACACTTTTTTGTTCTCTGAAGAAAGCTTCTCTTTATCTTCCATTATCGCATATAGGATTACAATGGCAGGTGGCACTTACATGTACATCCCAGCATCGGTGATAGTCACAGCCTTACTCCTCTAACTCCCTGCTCAACTGACCTCAGCACAGGTCACAGAAATAGCCTCAAAAGTCAGGGAATAAGACTATTGTTTACTATGGGCCGAGTGGCTGCGGTAATGTATATCCGTTAAAAAACAGCTTAAGCAAGATGGCTACCCCCCCCCCCCCCCCCCCAATAACAGAGTAAAAAATTTACAATAAAAAAAAAAAAAAGGAATAAATGTGCATCACCCAATGGAGGAGGAGAGAGTTGGAATGGAAAGTGACTTCCAAGAGCAGAAGATGAGAGACAGCAGAAAGACTTCACAAGAGTAGTGTTGAGTGGACTTGCTATACTGTTTAGTTTGGCACTTCACTCTCAACAGCTGGAGAAGTTAGATGCTACCCTGGGGCTGTCAGGAAAACATGGATATATGCATACGGCTTTATGCATATTTTCCAGGATGCCCTAGGACGGCATCCAACTTCTCCAGCCGCCGGGGGTTAAAATGCTAAGTGGTCGGGATCAGAGACCGTTGCAGAACCCGAACAGTCGAGTAAGTCCGCTGAACACTACACAAGAGCTAACTGTATCATGTCTCATCCCAGGGCTTGATTCACAACTTAGGGCCCTATTCCACCGGACGATAATCGTTTGCATAATCGTTAACAATCTCAAACGACTGCTATTGCGAAAGACCTGAAAACGTTCACTCATTTCCATGGAACGATAATCGTTACTTATGATCGTATTTGCGATCGTTTTTTCTTCGCTATTGCGTTCGTATCTACTGCGAACGATCGAACGATGTCTTATTCAATGCAAACGATTTGTGAACGTTTTGCGAACGAGCAACGATAAAAATTGGTCCAGGTCTTATAAAGCGATCAACGATTTCTAGTTTGGTCGTTAATCGAACGATTTAACGATAATCTGAATGATAATAGTCTGGTGGAATAGGGCCCTTAGACTGTCCACTACTGCTCTATAATGCCACCCATGCTGCTGCTCCTTCCTAGGGTGTGTACAGAGATAAAAGTGAGCAGGATCCCCTTTTAGGTATGTGTTCTGTGTTTGGGAACTATCATAGTGGCTACACTCGACCCGTTAACTAAAAATGACAGATGGACAATGCATACATAATTTATTTGATGATTCTGCTCCTTATATACACACACACGGCAAATTATCCTAGGCATCAATACTAGCCAAACAGGACAAATGGTCCTAGTTAATGCAAGATCATTGGGAAATTGGTATTTATATATATATATATATATATATATATATATACAGGGCCGCTTTAACCAGAGGGCACATGGTGCACGTGCACCGGGCCCACTGGTTAAAGGGGCCCCCCCGAGCAGGCCGGCCGTTGCTATGTGCGACCAATGCGGTCGCACAGGGCTCCGGCCACCAGCCTGTCAGGGGGGAGCGCCATGGATGGGTAATCTACTTACCCCTCCATGGCGCCCCCTGCAGGGCCCCCCCGGCGATCACCGCTGCCCCCGCCCGCTGCTGCTGCGGCGCTTCAGCGCTGCAGCAGCAGCGACACTGACAGAGAGAGAGCCATTGGCTCCCTCCCTGTCAGTCACTCTTGTGGCCGCACTTCCTGCGGTCACAAGAGGCCGCACTCTCCCTCTAGCACCCGACGTCACTGGAGCGTCGGCGCGAGGGTAAGGGGAGTGCAGCCTCTTGTGACCGCAGGAAGTGCGGCCACAGGAGGGAAGAGAAGAGGAACGCGTGGACCTAGGTGAGTAACAGTGTTTGTTTTTTTCAATGTTATATGGGAGGGGGAGCTATATACTATGGGGGGGCACAGGGGACTATATACTATGGGGGAGGACAGGGGGCTATATACTATGGGGGAGCACAGGGGGCTATATACTATAGGGGAGGACAGGGGGCTATATACTATGGGGGAGCACAGGGGGCTATATACTATGGGGGAGCACAGGGGAGCTATATACTGTGGGGGAGCACAGGGAGCTATATACTACTGGGGAGCACAGGGGGCTATATACTACTGGGGAGCACAGGGAGCTTTATACAATGGGGGAGCTTAGGGGGCTATATACTATGGGGGAGCACAGGGGAGCTATATACTATGGGGGAGCACAGGGGGCTATATACTATGGGGGAGCACAGGGGAGCTATATACTATGGGGGAGCACAGGGGGCTATATACTATGGGGGAGCACAGGGGAGCTATATACTATGGGGGAGCACAGGGGGCTATATACTATGGGGGAGCACAGGGGAGCTATATACTATGGGGGAGCACAGGGGACCTATATACTATTGGGGAGCACAGGGGGCTATATACTATTGGGGAGCACAGGGAATCTATATACTATGGGGGAGCACAGGGGGCTATATACTATGGGGGAGCACAGGGGAGCTATATACTATGGGGGAGCACAGGGGGCTATATACTATGGGGGAGCACAGGGGAGCTATATACTATGGGGGAGCACAGGGGACCTATATACTATGGGAGAGCACAGGGGACTATATACTACTGGGGAGCACAGGGGTCTATATACTATGGGGAGCACAGGGAATCTATATACTATGGGGGAGCACAGGGGGCTATATACTATGGGGGAGCACAGGGGGGCTATATACTATGGGGGAGCACAGGGGAGCTATATACTATGGGGGAGCACAGGGGAGCTATATACTACTGGGGAGCACAGGGGAGCTATATACTACTGGGGAGCACAGGGGAGCTATATACTACTGGGGAGCACAGGGGGCTATATACTACTGGGGAGCACAGGGGGCTATATACTACTGGGAAGCACAGAGGGGCTATATACTATGGGGGAGCACAGGGGAATATATACTATGGGGGAGCACTGGGGAGCTATATACTATTGGGGAGCACAGGGGACTATATACTATTGGGGAGCACAGGGGAGGTATATACTATTGGTGAGCACAGGGAGCTATATCATATTGAGGAGCACAGGGGTCTATATACTATGGGGGAGAGCACAGGGGGGCTATATATTATGGAGAGCACAGGGGGGCTATATACTATTGGGGAGAGCACAGGGGGCTATATACTATTGGGGGGAGCACAGGGGGCTATATACTATTGGGGGGAGCACAGGGGGGCTATATACTATTGGGGGAGAGCACAGGGGGGCTATATACTATTGTGGGAGAGCATAGGGGTCTATATACTATTGGAGAGCACAGGGGGACTATATACTATTGGGGGAGAGCACAGGGGGGCTATATACTATTGTGGGAGAGCACAGGGGGGCTATATACTATTGTGGGAGAGCACAGGGGGGCTATATACTACTGGGGAGAGTGCACAGGGGGGCTATATACTAATGGGGGAGCGCACAGGAGGGCTGTATATAACTGGAGGAGCACATGAGGGTCTATATACTACAGGGACACCTTAAAACTATGGAGGCACAGAGGGGTGTAACTATGTAGGAGTACAGAGGGGTGTAACTACTGTATAGGGGTACAAGGGACCTAACTACTGGATGTGTTGGAGCCTAAAATATTTGTCTGGCAGATTCTGGAGAGAAGATTCACAGCCAGGAGAAGACTTCAAGGTGGCCCAGGCTGGATGGAGAGAAAAAGAAAAGGTGACAGACTCTGATTGGAGAAAACGCCCCCGGTGAGTCACTGGATGTAACTGCACTCTGTTATAGGATTGTAGTGTTAGGGGTCATGATGTGGCGGTATTATGTAATGGTATCATTGGTGATATCTTTCTGTTTTGTTTAGTGCAGTTTTTATGTAATATGTAATCACTGTATTGTGGAAATAGTGTTATAAGGTAACTACTGTATGTATTGGGGCTCTTGATACAGTGTGGGGGCAAATTCAGTACATTATACAATGTGCCGAAAGGGAAGGGGGGGCCCACTCTTGAGGGCTGTGCACTGGGCCCACCAATGTATTAAAACGGCTCTGTATATATATATATATATATATATATATATACATATACACACACACACACACACAGTTGCTGCCCCCACCCCATCAGCCCAAAAAAAATATTGCAAACTTTTTTTGTTCTCCTTCAATAACAATAGAACAGAATGTCTCCTTGACAATGAAACCTATATTCCTTAAGAAATGTCAGCATATTTCCTATCGAAACAATCTTGCAACCAAATGAAGCCTTTTTGACAGGCGGTTTCTTCATTCTACCAGTTAATGAGCCCGTGCCACCTCTATGTGATGCCGTTCTACCACCTCGCCCACCCTCATAGGGTTACCCTTTAGGCAGCAGCACCCTGAAAACGTTCACGGTATTAGCTCGAGAGCGTAGACTGGCGCTTTCATCTCTAACCCACCAGAGATTACTTTTTCTCTTCACACTTATAATTGTGAAGCATTTCAAACTCTCATAAATCAACACGATTGCAGCCTCTAACCTCAAAGGGAAAAATGAGAACTCGAATGTCTGATACAGCGAGGAAAAAAAAAAAAAAGATTCACTTATCATGACTGCTGCTTCAAGAAAACTGCAGCCCATTCTGCGAGATCAGAACGATTACATATAGAGATCACATTATTATTTACTGGACCATGCCGAGGCACAGATATGGATGAGGGCTTAGACGGCATTATTTAAAGGACTTCTCCTCTTGAAAAATAAAACACCATTAAGTAAGATATCCGCAGTCGTCTTTATCTGTCAAAAATTCTCAGCTCTTCCTTAAAGCATGACAGCCAGAAAGGATGCTACTACAGGAGTTGTCAACCAGCTTCCTAGTTCTTGGGCTTTATTCACATCTATTACGTAGGGTGGATTGACACCCGCCACGTCCTTATCTCCTGTGGGGTTTTTTTAATTGTTTTTTTTTTATTAGTTTCTGGCAGCAGGTTTTAGTATTTGAAGAAAAGATCCATAGTGGAGTTTAATTGTTTCTTGCTGCCGGTTTGACTTGTACTCTCCCATGATTATTTAGGTCATGTTCACACGAGGTAAGACAACGTCCGTTATTTGACACAGGCATGTCACACAACGGCCATTTTCTTAGGGTCCAATCAGGGGCA